>NC_088909.1:32824101-33141501 GCF_037157495.1 Lathamus discolor | reverse complement strand
CTCGGTCAAGGGCCCATCTCTGTGTTGCATCTCTGCCCTGATGGCCTGAAGTGTCATGGGCCCCAGGCCAAAAATAGTTCACCCTTATGTTGCCAACCTAAGTCCATCTGAGCCACTTCAATCTTAGCAGCTTTATCCACTTGTTAGTTGTTCTGGTGTTCCTCAGTGGCCTGACTCCTGGGTACATCAGCATCTACATGGCATGCTTTTACCACCAGGTTCTGCACCCGGAAAGGGATATCTTACCACAGTGCAGCAGCCCAGATGGGTTTACCTCTGTGTTGCCAGTTGCTCTGCTTCCATTGCTGCAACCACCCCCACAGGGCATTTGCCACCATCCATGAGTCAGTATAGAGATAAAGTACTGGCCACTTTTCTCATTCTGCAATGTCCAGGGCCAGATGGATGGCATTCACCTCCACAAATTGACTCGATTCGCCCTCTCCTTCAGCAGTTTCTGCAACTTGTCGTTGAGGACTCCATACAGCTGCCTTCCATCTCCGACATTTTCAAAGCTCTGGAGAGGCCCACCAGACTAGATAGTTGCCCATATTATCACACACACCCTGCCACTCATGACTGTCCAGCCTCAGGGAAAATCTCTTGGTCCTCCTATATCGTTGTCTAACCCTAGACAAGACCCAAACCCAACCCTGCTTAACTTTCAAGATCAGACGAAATGGTCATGGGTAAAACACACTCTGTATGTGTGCCAGCATGGTGATCCCCATCACACTAAGCAGACAGGTCTCAAGGGTACCCAAAGGCCATTCAAAACCTTCAGAACTCTCAAATGATAGTGTGAATAATCTGGTGAGGGAGCTGGGAGCATAAGGGTATGTCTCCTTCAAAAGGTAATGTTCCTTCCATGACCACCCGAGAAGGGAGAAAAAGATGTGTAATTGCTAAACACTTCTGTTATATACCTCCCAAAGTATAGAGGTGGTGACCACACTGGAAACACAAGCCAGACCAGTTTCGTGATTAATGAGTCTATTGTATTACAAGTCATTGCCATAAAGTACAGAGAAACAAGAACCATAGCCAAGACCCCTCAGCGATAAACACTGAAAAAACAAATACCAGCTGTAAGGAAGCCATGAAATGCTGAAGCTCTGAGATCAAGAGCAACAACTTTGAGAGCCAATAAATCAGCATTGTGACGAGTGACTATTAATCCGAAACAATGAATGCTTATCACAAATACGATTAGACACACTCCGGTAGGATCTGTTGCTATCTCAACCCTTTGTGCCCCACTCTGGGTGCCACAAAGAACTGTTGTGGTTTAAGCCCAGCCAGCAACCCAGAACCACACGGCTGCTCTCTCACTCCTCCCCTTCCTCCCCCTGCTCCCATAGGGATGGGGAGGAAAACTGAAAGAATGTAACTCCTACAGGTTGAGATAAGAGCACTCCAGTAACTAAGGTATAGCACAAAAGCATTACTGCTACCACCAATAATAATAATGATAAGGGAAATAACAAGGGAAGAGTATACAACCGCTCACCACCCGCCGACTGATACCCAGCCTGACCCGAGCAGTGATCTAGCCCTTTCGGGTAACTGCCCCCAGTTTATATCCTGGGCATGACGTGCTGTGGTATTGAATGCCTCTTTGGCTAGTTTGGGTCAGTTGTCCTGTCTCTGCTTCCTCCCAGCTTCCCCTCCTCCCTGGCAGAGCATGAGGCTCAGAAAGTCTTTTGTCAGAGTAAACATTACTTAGCAACAACTAAAACCACCAGTATTATCAGCGCTGTTCCCAGGCTGAAAGTCAAACCCACAGCACTGCACCAGCTACAAAGAAGGAGAAAAATGACTGCTACTGCTGAACCCAGGACATTTGGTCCAATGGAATACTTGAGTACTGTCATCTCCAGCATTGATCAGGTTTTGTATTCCTGTAAGTCTAATTTATTTGCAATTTGATTTCTTCATTTTGTTACACAGAGAATGCTTGCCTGCAGCTGAAAGTTCAAATAATGAATAAGAAACATAGAACCCATTACTCATTTTATTATACTTGCAAAACTCTTCAGTGTTCTTAATAAGGTTATCTATCTCACTTATTTTTGGAAAAAAATATTTTCTAAAAGGCTTCAGTAACTCATCTGCTTAACTGGGATCATACGTTGTACTTTTATAGTATACTTCTTTAAACAATGTCTACTAAAAGTTTTTGTACATATGTGTTTTATGATAATGATGTTATTTCATGTCTAGGTACTTGTTGACCTTTTTCTTGTTAAGGGAATAATGCATCCTTCACAAGTATTTGTCACAAAAATATGTCAACTCCTTACTTGATCGCACATTTTGAACAAACACATAGGACCTCATTTTTAGTGACTGAGAAAACTATGTACACTGCTTATTCTTATTTGCTATTTGACAAATTATTGCCCCCCCCCTTTACATCTTGCTTACTAGCAACATGGTTGTTGGTGATTTGCCAAAACTACTTTTAATGTATAATTAATATTAATTACTGGTCTGTTACATAAAAGTTTATGGTTTTGAAGAATATTAATGAATAATATTTTTTATATTTCTTCAACTTCAGCTCTTTTCAGAGATGATTGATACTGGGATAAAAGTAAGTTTACTCAGTTAAACAATGATTCCAGTGTTTCATTTTAAAATTACATTGGCCTGATATTAAGATTTTCCATTAGAACGTGTGATTTGCCTTCCCTTTCAATCTTCTTTAAAAAAGATCCAGCTACTATTCTGTTCTAAAAATAAATATATAATACCCTAGCACTGTTTCATATCTATTTGCTATGCTTTTTGAAATGAACTATTTTACAAGTATATTTTAAGAACCAGATCCTATGACATTTGTTCTCAGTAACACCTTATTAAATGTCCCTTATTATTACAGGAGAGTTAAACTACCTCTTGCTATGAATAAGCATGGCAAAACCTGATCCTTCATTTCTGGTACAAATAAAACCACACTACAGCTTATCAGGTCTCCCTGAAGTTAATTTGAGGTTTAGACCATAAGAAGGAGGGGAGAAAAGAAAAAAAGGAAAAAAGCACTGGGCTGAAGAGAGCTAATTTCTTTCAGACTTTCTCTCTACATGGGAGATTTGATAGCAAATACTCTAATTTAAAAGTCTGAGTAAATGCAAATGAAGGAGAAACTGGGACATCTGGGTATAAAAGTATATTATGTAGTTCCAAGAGGTCCAGTGGCACCTGTGTTGTGTTTAATCAAGTAGAACAGTAGATATTAGGCACTGGTAGACTATTTTGCTTAGCATTCTACAAGTTGTATTTAAATCTCAGTGGCCTGAATGCTAATTAATAGAACAAATTAATCTTTTTGACCCAAAGGAAATTTGCAAGCATGTTCTTTACAAGGGTATTTATGTAGGCTTTAAATAGCTCCATTGCAAAGACTGAATAAAAGACATTTGCCAGTCCCAAATCAAAAATAGGAGGAACCAGATTTTAATCAGTGAGGCTTTTTAGATTGTTAGACTAGAGCAAGGTTACTGATCAACCTAGTGTCAAAACAGCCTGACATCTGAGAGATTGTTTTCTCAGAAGGAAAAAAAAAATTTCCTCATTGAAGCTTGTAAATTCATACAGTTCTCTGCAAGTTTTCCTGTTTTTTCCAGAGGTTTTCCTAATGTGTTTTGTTAAAGGAAGACAATGAATATAAGTTTATAGTGGACGCCAAATAGGAAAGGGATGTGAATGTGAAAGAAAGGAAAATGCATTCTGGTTGTTCAGGTACAAACTCAAAAAGTGAGGGGATTGTGGGAGAGAATGAGAGTTAATGGGAAATATTCCAAAATAAATCCTTTTAGTTGCTATGCTTTGGGTTGGTGGGGCTTGTGGAGCCCCACCAGGGAGCTCCACATCACAGAGCTCTGTAGAGCAGAAAGGAAACATATTTTCACGACATAGGGCTTTGAAAAAATACTTTATCATAGAAAAAAATTTGGAACACTATATTTGAATTAAGAAATTTCTTAGAGCATAAGAAAAGATTTCCTAAATAAATGTTCACCTCCTGAATACACTAAGTTTAGATTTGAAGCCCTGCTCTCCAAAGGTACAGCCTTGCCTGCTTTGCTCTTCTAAAGTTTCACATGGTAATAATGTCAGATTTACCTTCAGTTATATTCCTTACTTTTCACAAATACATTCATGACTACTCATTGCTTCTCAGGAAGAGCTAGTCAGGTTATTTGTTGTTTGTCTGATCATTTCAGAAGTAAGAACAGAAGTCCCGAGACTTGGTCCCAAGACCAAGCAAAAAAACAGAGGTGAGTGGGTACTTCACTCAGACATGGACCAGCAAGAGACATGTGGCATAGCAAACACAAGGCAGCATATACAGTATAGAAGCAAGCTTTGTATTCAGATCTGTTGTTGTACTTTAACATTTTGTTGCCTTTACTGCTGTCAGCTTTTCTAAGTGCAGTTGGAAAGTTTACTCAAGTAATGTCATGCCTCAGCATTAGAGCTGTGCAATTGCCCAGATTTAAGTGATAAGATCACTTCTTTGACAGGTGGTCTTTTCCATTCCGGAGGATCTTTGAGCATGAAAGCTGTGTTAGACTTAATGGATGCAAACCATGGTAATAACAAAGGCAGATCCATGCAGTGGTGAATATCTTTTCTCTACCATCTATGCTCTGATCCAAGTTGACTGGTTTTGTCATCCCCTAAATATGTGGGATTCTCATCTCTGAAGGGTTATAACATGATAACTACAAGTTTTAACTTCCTTCTTGCCATTGTTACTTCTGCACAACACAGAACAGCTTTATCTCAGCACGATTTGGCACTCTGCCCTCAATCTTGCATGCAGGCATGTTGCCTAGCTTTCTTTTTTTACTTTGTTTTGGGGATCAGCAAGGAAAAAAGTTTTGCCCTTCAGCTTGGATGTCAAGAGAGACTATGGAAATTCTCACATACATGATCAAGATATTATTTTAAACAAAAAATTCTACATTTCTCACTGGAAAAGAAAAGAGGTTAAGCAAGGACACTTTACTATAAACCCTGAATCTCTGAAACCCAAAGCATGATAGTGTCTATCCTGCTAGGCAATGTTTACAGCTGGCCAGGTTTTTAAAAAATCTTGCAGTCTTTTTGGCCTGAATAGATGTGTGCTGGTGATTGTGAACATTCGTAATTGGCACATGAGAACATTGCCTGCCCTGAGATGTAACATAGAAACAGCCTGCCTGAAGAGTCTTCAAGTGCCCCTCTGACCTTATGAGTGTCTGTCTGAAAATGTCAAGGGTTTTGATTTACATCAGTAAAAATACAATCAGGAACTCAGCTCAATATGACATCTACAATATGACCAGTAAGAAAAGGGATAAGAACCAATAATCATGTAATTTTAAGTTTTTCCTACTAAACTACAATCGTATGTAATTTATTGATAACTGTTGAGAATTATTCTCTTTCTGGTGTATATAAGCAAAAGAAAAATGCAAGTGTTTTTTTTTTTTATTTTCTAAGACTGGCAGGAAAACAAGTTGGTCTGGATTCTCACCCTCCTGAGAAAACAATATCCAAAGATGGATATCAATTTATATCATGGGGGCTGGGAGGGTGGGAGTGAAGGAAATCACAGCTGGGATGCACATTGGTCGTATCTTTCTAACAACTGTGCTAGCTGCACCCTACTCTAAGCTGTATACCCATGTATACACATGCAGTCTCTTTCGCCAAAAATGTGATCCGAGTAGTGCAAAATGGTAACTGTGTCTCCCGAAACTTTAAATGGAGTACTGCACCATTAAAACACTACCACTTTCTTTCATTTAGTTTAAGAGACTACAACACACAAAATATTGTGGTTTTTTTTATTTTTATTTTGCTTCTTTTGACTGTCTCAATCAAGTAAGATTGCAGATCATATACCCCACTATTATTTAACTCCCTAGTTTCCCATGACAGTTAGGTGTCTGGCTGCAGCTCTAGCAACAAAGTCTGCTCAGGTAACATAAAAAAAATACACCACTCGGCAGCGATGGCACAAAAGCAACCATTCATGGTATGAATGCTTGTCAGCCAAGCAAGCGCTTTTACAAGGCATTTTTATCATTATTACTACCTGAATACTCTGCCATAACAGAATGCAGCAAAATAATTAAACTGAGCAGACTGCCAAAGTGCATGCTAATTAACTTTGTTTAACTTCCTCCACTATTAGGCTATAAGAGGGACATCATTTGAAATAATTAGGCATTGGAGACCTCCAGAAGTTCATCAACTCATCCATTTCCTACTGCTTTGCCCTCGCTGAACGCTTATGACCCTCAGAGACCTGCCTGAACTCTGCTACTAATACTAGGCTTTCACAAGCGTGTGTTCTGGTGCTGCATTTCTGCAAAAAGCAGGAACCTCACATTAGAGTCAAGTAATTTGCCCAGGTGAAAACAAAGGACATTGTGGTTTACAGAGCACCATCAAGATGAAAAAATCATGTAAAGCAACTGAACAGGCAAGATTCCTTCAATCCAGGAAAATAATCTGCACTTGCACATGAGAAGAATAAATAAATGGCTGTTCATTTAAAAAGAAGCATGACAAGCAACTCTTCACGCATTGAACAGTACATTTTTTTAAAATGCTGCTAATTCCTCCACACCTTGTCCTCTAGTCCCACAAAGATAATGTTGCTAATAAAGTTTATGATTTTATAAACTTTATATCTTTCTATCTTTGCTGTGAGAATGCTGTGGTTTAAAACAGATGCACTATAGCTGTGGTCATTACTCTTCCCCATAACTTTTTTATCTTACCTATTCCTGGGAAAGTTATTTTCCTTTTAAAAAGTCTTTGGATAGCACTTTTGAACCTCTTGAAAAAGGTAAAAAAAACTAAAAACCAACAGCCAGTGCAGACAGACCAGTTTGAGGAAACCAGATATGCCTTAAGTGCGCAGACAAAAAAAAACCCCAAACCAGAAAGCATTAGCCTGTCAACACTAACCAGTTCAGAATCTCCCACAGTAGGTTCCAGTGTGATTATTCTTTTTTAAACTGAAAGAGGGAAGATTTATATTGGATACTAGGAAAAACTTCTTCACTCTGAGGGTGGTGAGGCGCTGGCACAGGTTGCCCAGAGAAGCTGCGGCTGCCCCATCCCTGGTAGTGTTCAAGGCCAGGTTGGATAGGGCTTAGAGCAACCTGGTCTAGTGGAAGGTGTTCCTGCCTGTGGCAGAGGGCTGGATCTGGATGAGCTTTAAGGTCCCTTCCAACCTGAACCAGTCTGTGATTCTACGATGCCATGACTCTTTTCAAGCAACCACAATTTACTCATTAATTTGTGCGTGTGTTGCCTCAAAAAGCTTAGTGGTATCCTACTTGTTATGCATGCAGTGTAACTCTTTCCTGTACCCAAACCACCAATTTAATTGATTACTAGCTTCCCAAATCAATCATATATCTTTTAACATCTGTACAGCCACCTACTCCAAATCAACACTCTGAGCCCAGAAGAAATGTGATATATGGCCCCTCCGCTCTGAAGATGAGGAATGCCATACTTTTTTACAGTTTTGTTGTTAAACTTTGACAAAGACAGGGCTCCGGATATATATGTCATGAAGTGTGAAAGAAAACAACTGAAAAGAAAAAAGTTCCCAAGTTTGGAAGTGCAATTAGTGTAATTTTTTAAGCGATTCTTGTATATGGCCACAACCTGAAGCAGTCTTCATACCCATTCTGAATTAATTCCTCTTAGGATGAACTGGCTCCAAGCCAGGATGTTGCACCAAGGAAGCATCAATGTTCTACAGAGCTGACTGTAGAGATGTGGCTTTAATTTATGCAGCATCTGCATCTCTTATAGTTGTTGCACAACCCCTAGTCTCCTTATTGTTGGCCTTGTTTTCCCCTTCCCTATCAAGTACATACTATTCTCAAAGAAGACCTCATTCCTGTGTGCTTCTTTCCCTGATTCCACTTTCAGGGGCCATTTATTGGGTTTCCATAGCATGGCTTAGGTAATGGGAAGGCTGCAGTGGTGGCTTCTGTGAGAAGCTGCTAGAGAATAATAGAATCATAGAATAGTTAGGGGTGGAAAGGACCTCAAGATAATTTAGTTCCAACCCCCCTGGCATGGGCAAGGACACCTCACACTAAACCATCTCACCCAAGGCTTTGTCCAACCTGCCTTGAACACCACCAGGGATGGAGCATTCACAACTTCCCTAGGCAACCCATTCCAGTGCCTCACCACCCTAACAGTAAAGAACTTCCTCCTTATATCCAATCTAAACTTCCCCTGTTTAAGTTTTAACCCTTTACCCCTTGTCCTGTCACTACAGTCCCTGATGAAGAGTCCCTCCCCAGCATCCTTGTAGGCCCCCTTCAGATACTGGAAGGCTGCTATGAGGTCTCCATGCAGCCTTCTCTTCTCCAGGCTGAACAGCCCCAACTTTCTCAGCCTACCTTCATACGAGAGGTGCTCCAGTCCCCCGATCATCCTTGTGGCCCTTCTCTGGACTTGTTCCAACAGTTCCATGTCCTTTTTATGTTGAGGACACCAGAACTGCACACAATACTCCAGCTGAAGTCTCACAAGAGCAGAGTAGAGGGGCAGGATCACCTCCTTTGACCTGCTGATCACGCTCCTTTCGTTGCAGCCCAGGATACGGTTGGCTTTCTGGGCTGCGAGAGCACACTGAAGCTGGCTCATGTTCATTTTCTCATCGACCAGCACCCCCAAGTCCTTCTCCTCAGGGCTGCTCTGAATCTCTTCTCTGCCCAATCTGTAGCTGTGACTGTGGTTGCTCTGACCCAGGTGTAGGACCTTGCACTTGGCATGGTTAAACTCCATCAGGTTGGCATCAGCCCACCTCACAAGCGTGTCAAGGTCCCTCTGGATGGCATCCCTTCCCTCCAACGTATCAACCGGACCACACAGCTTGGTGTCATTGGCAAACTTGCTGAGGGTGCACTCAATCCCACTGTCCATGTCAGCGACGAAGATGTTAAACAAGACCGGTTCCAAGACCTATCCCTGAGGGACACAACTCATTAATGGTCTCCAGCTGGACATTGAGCCATTGACCACAACTCTTTGTGTGCGGCCATCCAGCCAGTTCTTTATCCACCGAGTGGTCCATCCATCAAACTGATATCTCTCCAATTTAGAGAGAAGGATATTGTGTGGGACAGTGTCAAACACTTTCCACAAGTCCAGGTAGATGGCATCAACTGCTCTGCCCCTGTCCATCAGTTCTGTAGCCCCATCATAGAAGGCCATCAAATTGGTCAGGCAGGATTTCCCCTTGGTGAAGCCATGCTGGCTGTTACCAAGCACCCTGTTGCTTTTCATGTGCCTTAGCGTGCCTTCCAGGAGAATGTGCTCCAAGATTTTGCCAGGTACAGAGGTGAGACTGACTGGTCTGTAATTCCCCGGGTCTTCCATTTTCCCCTTCTTGAAAATGGGGGTTATATTTCCTTTTTCCAGTCGTCGGGAACTTCACCTGACTGCCATGATTTTTCAAATATGATGGACAGTGGCTTAGCGACTTCATTCGCCATCTCCTTCAGGACCTGCGGATGGATTTCACCGGGTCCCATGGATTTGTGCATGTTCAGATTGTTAAGATGGTCTTGAACCAGATCCTCTCCTGCAGTGGGCTTAGGGCCTTCATTCTCACAGTCCCTGCATCTGCCTTCCAAGACTCGGGCAGTGTAGTCAGAGCCTTTGCCAGTGAAGACCGAGGCAAAGAAGTCATTCAGAACCTCAGCCTTCTCCAAATCCTGTGTAGCCAGGTCTCCCGAGAGCTTCCTCAGGGGCTTACATTGTCCCTAGTCTGTTTCTTATTTGCTACATACCTGTAGAATCCCTTCCTATTATCCTTAACATCCCTAGCCAAGTTTAATTCTAACTGGGCCTTAGCCTTCCTAACCTGGTCCCTAGCTTCCCAGGCAACATCCCTGTACTCTTCCCAGGCTGCCTGTCCTTGCTTCCACTTTTTATAAGCCTATATTTTTCATTTGAATTTTCCTCATCAGCTCCTTATCCATCCAAGGAGGTCTCCTGGTCCTCCTGCTGCACTTCCATCTAGTTGGGATGCAACACTCCTGAGCTTGTAGCAGGTGATCCTTGTATATCAACCAAGCGTTTTGGGCCCCCCTGCCTGCCAGGGCTGTAACCCATGGAACCTTACTGAGCAGGTTCCTGAAGAGGCCAAAGTCTGCTCTTTTGAAGTCCAGGGCAGTGAGCTTGATGCATGCTCTTCTCACTGTCCTGAGGATCTCAAGTTTGACCATCTCATGATCGCTGCATCCAAAGCTGCCCTGGAGTATCACATTCTCAACAAGCCCTTCCCTGTTGGTGAGCACAAGGTCAAGCATGGCACCTCTCCTTGTCGGCTCCTCTATTACTTGCAGAAGGAAGTTCTCTTCCACACAATCGAGGAACCTCCTGGACTGCTTGTGGCGGGCCATACTGTTGTTCCAACAGATATCAGGGTGGTTGAACGCCCCCATGAGAACAAGGGCTTTTGAGTGTGAGGCTTTTCCTATCTGTCTATAGAGTGCTTCATCTGCAGGTTCTCCTTGATCAGGCTGTCTGTAACAGATCCCCACAGTAATGTCTCCCATCACTGTCTTCCCTTTAACCCTGACCCACAAACTCTCTGTTGACTGCTCACCTGTCCCCAGACAGAGTTCCATACTCTCCAGCCTATCCCTAATATGAAGGACAACTCCCCCTCCCCGCCTGCCAGGCCTGACTTTTCTAAAGAGCCTGTAACCTTCCATTCCAACACTCCAGTCATAGGAGCCATCCCACCATGTTTCTGTGATGCCTATTATATCATACCCCCATAGACGTGCACACATCTCTAATTCCTCTTGTTTGTTCCCCATGCTACAGGCGTTTGTATATAGACATCTGAGCTGAGCTCCAAATGAAGCCAGATCATTGGCTGGAATGAATGTAATATCTCTACATTGCTCTGAGCATTTATTATAGGTGTTGGCAACTGACTGGGTGTGTTGGGATGGAATGATGCCCCCCTCCCTCAACACATCTAGTTTAAAGCCTCCTTGACCAGTCTGGCAAGCCTCCTATCAAAACTGCTCTTCCCCTTCTTTTATCAGACCAGCTCCACCAGTCCCCAGTAGACCTGGCCTACAAACTTGGGTCCCATGTTCAAGACACCCAAACCCCTGACTATGACAGCACCCTTTTAACCATTTATTAACCTGGCCAATCCTCCTAGCTTTTTTTAGGTCCTCCCCTGTGTCCTGGAGAATTGATGAAAAGACTATCTGAGCACCGGAGCCCCTAACCACCTCTCCCAGGACTCTGTAGTCTTTCTTTATGGTCCCCAGTCCTTCAGTCTACTACTGTCTATATCCCTAGCACCCACATGGATCATTAGGAATGAGTAATAGTCCGTGGGACTTACTAGAGCAGGCAGCCTCTCTGTATCATCCCTGATCCATGCCCCTGCTAGGCAACACACCTCCCTCGAGACGGGGTCAGGCCGACAGACGAGTACTTCTGTCCCTTTCAAAGTAAAGTCCCCTACTACTACGACCCACTGCTTTTTCTTGGCCGCGCCAGTAGAGATCTTTACCTGTGCATAATCCGGCTGTTTCTGGTGCAAGTGTGTTTCCTCGTTAGCCTCCTGTGGGACAGCAAAGCGGTTCTGCGTGGGGACAACAGATTTAGGAGGAAGCTCCTTGCTTTTAATTGTCCTCTTCCTCCTTCTTTTTTTTTTTTTTTTTTTTTTTTTGTTACTAATTCCCAACTTCCCGGGTTGGTGGCCTCCTTCTTTCCTTCATGAGCTGGAGGGGAAGCTTGAGGCCCCTGCACAGTATGGGGCTGGAGCAAGCAGCCCTGCTTCCTCTCACCTTCCCCGACATCTTGCAGGCTACTGACAGCATCCCGCAGCTCAGCCCCTGCTGCAGCAGGACCTCCACCAGGGCGCACCGAGTGCAGCCCTGCCCACGGTGCACCCTCCCCTCACCAGACCATTGCAGGCACCCTCTGCACTCCGAGCTCTGCACTGCAGTCTCCCTTGTCATCTGCTCTGTCTGGGTGCCTACGCTGGCCACGGCCGGGGCAACCAGAGCAGAGCTCCCAGAGCAGGCCCTGGTCATACAATGGATGCTCATCATCCCGTGTAAACTGCCGTGCAAACTGCCTCGACCTGCTCTGTTCACCACACTCCAGGTCACTTTCGCCCCCTGGGGCAGGTTTTTACCCAGTCAGGGCTGGTGTCGTTCCTCCTGGCTCTGCCCCCTGTGAGTCTCTGCTCGCATCAGCTCGGCCCTTTGAGCAAGTTCTGTTGAGGACTTGGGGATCCCTCAGTGGCTCTTGCAGCTCTGAGTTGAGGCTCCTGGACGCTGATATCCCCACCGTTCAGGTGTTGAAGGTGTCCTCTCTCCAGCTACTCACCTCATCAGTGTGGTACACAGAGGTGTCTCCTATGTCCAACAGAGCCAATGCAGCTGGCTTGAAGATGCTAGCCAAGGTAGAGCCCATCACTGATAGTGGCAGCACCCCTGGGAGAACACAACTGGGAGGGTGGGGTGGGTGGGAAACTGCATTATGGCAGCTGTCGCCTGAGAGTGGAGTGAGAATATGTGAGAGAAACAGCTCTGCAGACCCCAAGGTCAGTGCAGAAAGAAGGGAAGATTTGCTTCAGGCACTGGAACAGGGATTTTCCTGTAGCCCATAATGCAGACCATGGTGGAGCAGATATCCCCCTGCAACCCATGGAGGATCCCACAATGGAGCAGAGGGATCCCCGAAGGAAGCTGTGACCCTGTGGGAAGCCCTGGCTGGAGCAGGCTCCTGGCAAGACCTGTGGCCCTGTGGAAACAGGAGCCAACGCTGGAGCAGGGGAGGAGTGCGAGGAGTCCTCCCTGGGGAGGAAGGAGCAGCAGAGACATGTGATGAACTGCCCACAACCCCCATTCCCGTCCCCCTGCACTGCTGGATGGAAGGATGTGGAGAATTCAGGAGTGATGCTGAACACAAAAAGAAAGGAGGGGTAGGGGAAAGTGCTTTTAAAATTTGGCTGTATTTCTCATTATCCTACTCTGACTTCATTCATAATTAATTAAACTAAATTCCCCAAATCACAACTGTTTTGACCATGACATTAGTTGTTGAATGATCTCCCACTTTCTTTGTCTTGACCCATGAGCCTTTTGTATTATTTTCTCTCCTCTTTCTAGCTGATGAGGGGAGCGATAGCGCAGCTTTGGTACTTCCAGCCAGGGCCAACCCACCTCAGCCTTACAGGTAAATATAACCGGAGTTAAAAATTAAGAAGTTAAAAAGTAACAAACACTACTTTTTTTTGTTTGGTTGACTGGTTGTTTTGGTTTTGTGTTTAGGCAAGGAAGGAGAGTGTGAAGGAGGTTTTTTCAGTTTACAGATTTTCTTACACACTAAGAAATTTTACACCATTCATAATCTAAGGATAACATTATTATATTCTTGAAGGTGACATGGTCTAGGGTGAGGCCACCCTGCCCATGGCAGAGGGATTGGAGCTACAGGATCTTTTCCAACCCTAGCCATTCTATGGTTCTAAGATTGTATAAGGTCATGAAAAGACAATTAAGTCAGTACTTTTGAGGCAAGAAAATCTCTAGAGTCTGAAGCAGACTCTGAAGCAGACCAAGGGTTTGCTAGGACTAGTAGAAAGCCAGGCCCTGAGGCTCTGTCAATTTCAAAATCCCACCTCATGCAGAATTTCCATTTCAACCTAATTCCACCAGAGAGGGAATGTCCACTTGGGCTTCTGTACAGAACCTCAGAGTCCTCTATAGCATGGCGTCATCTCTCAGTCCCACCAGAAACATGTTTTGGGAAGTGCCTTCTCACAGTCCCCCAATGCCTCACTCACCAGTACCTGTGGAGAGGAGATGTCTGCAGCTGAGTCCCATAAAGACACTAACTGTACCAGCAGCAGCACCCTTTAACTGAGATTTAGGAAATGAGTCTGGGATAAATACTTCTTCTCATCCTGTACTTTGTACTGAGATATCTGCCTTTCTTTTAGAAGTGAAATGAAGCCTTTTCAGTCTCATCTGAGCATTGTGTTCACTTACCTTCTGGATACTTTTTTTTTTTTTTTTCCATTGATGTTGCTTTTAAGATTTTCCTATTTTAAAGACTTGAATTTTGATGGTTGATGTTGGGCACTGTGGGTGAGTCCTCTTTAAGCTCTTGTGCAGTGTGTAAGGAGGCACTGATTTTCTGCCTGGTATTATGAAGCAGTAACTTATTTTTGGTGTTTTGAATTCCCTTGTGCAGTGATTTATCTCCCTACATGTGTAAGGTGCTGGGGCACTGCCACTGGCCAGCCTCTCCAGGGCCTCCCCATATCCTGCTGGTGGCACAGAACCCTGTTTCATCCTAGCCTTGGGCAGTCAGTCCCTGCTCCAGGGATACCATGAGTATAATAATTCTCCCGCTTCCTCCTTATTACTGCAGTTCTCAGATCATTGCAGTATAACTTTTAATCTCTGAAAGAAAGTTAATCTGTTTATGACTGTAGCCCATTTGAAAAAAAAATTACCTTAAATTATGTAATTGAGTGAAGCATTGGGCCAAGAAGAAAATTGTTTTTTGGAATAAAAAATAATATTCAATTAATTGGTAAGTTCTAAGTCTGGATTTATGGGGAAAAAAAAGTCCCTTCAGTCCACTCCATGAAGCTTTTTCCATTAGGACAGGATAAATCATAAAACTAGCAACCAATTCTGAATCCTGCAATCTATTGAGATTTGGTTTCTGCAGCTGTTGTCTGACTCTGTGTTGATGAGCAAGTGCTCATTTCATCACTTTCACAGGTCTTCAGAATGACTGCGGTGAACTAAATCAGGAATTTTATTACGCATCAAAACTGTAGCACATTGATAAACAAGTATACGTTGCAAAAATGAATGTCAGCTTTGAAACGTGTAGTGCCGCGTTTTGTAGCATGTATGGGAAATCTTTCTACTAGTTGTATTACTTGATCCTGTGTATCTTACATGCCCAGTACAAAACACATTCTTGCCTATTCATTCAGCTTGTTCAGCAGTGTAAATTAAATTAATTATTCTTGCTTGTTATTCACAGAATGGATCAGTCTCTTTCACTGCTGAAGTTATTCATTTATCTTATTCCTCTCCCAACTATCATTTTCATGAATCACGTGAAGCATTCTTCCAGACACATCTGCAAACAAGTTCCTGCATTTTAAAATGTGTACTCATCAGCTAATGATGTAAAAATTAGGTGTTTATGCATGGACAGCTATCTCACAGATCATAAAATCACAGAATGGTTAGGGTTGGGAAGGACCTTCAGATCATCCAGTTCCAACACCCCTGCCACGGGCAGGGACATCTTCCACTAGACCAGGCTGCTCCAAGCCTTGTCCAACCTGGGCTTGAACATTCCCAGGGATGGGGCAGCCACAGCTTCTCTGGGCAACCTGTGCCAGCGCCTCACCACCCTCACAGGGAAGAACTTCTGCCTAAGAGCTCATCTTAACTTCACCTGTTTAAACTTAAACCCATTACCCCTTGTCCTATCACAACAGTCCCTAGTGAAGAGTCCCTCCCCAGCATCCTTGTAGGCCCCTTCAGATACTGGAAGGCTGCTATGAGGTCTCCATGCAGCCTTCTCTTCTCCAGGATGAACAGCCCCAACTTTTTCAACCTGTCTTCATGTGGGAGGTGCTCCAGTCCCCTGATCATCCTTGTGGCCTCCTCTGGACCTGTTCCAACAGCTCCATGTCCTCCTTTATGCTGAGGACATTGGAATTGCACACAACAATCCAAGTGAGGTCTCAGGAGAGCAGAGTAGAGGGGCAGGATCATCTCATTCTATTTACTGTTCACGGTCCTTTTGTTGCAGCCCAGGATACAGTTGGCTTTCTGGGCTGTGAGTGCACACTGAAACCAGCTCTTGTTTGTTTTCTCATGACCCAACATCCCCAAGTCCTTCTCCACAAGGCTGCTCTGAATCACTTCTCCTCCCAACCTGTAAGTATGCCTGGGATTGCCCCGACTCAGGTGGAGGACCCTGCACTTCACTTTGTTGAAATACATGGGGTTGGCATCAGCCCATCTCTCCAGCAGTTCTTAGTCCCTCTGGATCCCATCCCTTCCCTCCAGTGTATAGACCAAACTACACAGCTTGGTGTCATCAGCAAACATGCTGAGGGTTCATCAGTCAATGATGTTGAACAGGATCAGTATCAACACCTACCCCTGAGGGACACCACTCATTACCCTTCTCCAGTCAGACATTGAGCTGTTGACTGCAACCCTTTGCATGAGGCCAGCCAGCCAATTCTTTATCCACTGGGTGATCCATCCATCAATTGATGTCTTTCCAGTTTAGAGACAAGGATGTCATACAGGACAGTGTCAAACACTTTGCCCAAGTCCAGGTAGACAACGTCAACTGCTCTGCCCCGTCCATCGTAGCCCCCACCATGGAAGGCCACCAAATTGGTCAGGCAGGATTTCCCCTCAATGAAGCCTTGCTGGCTGTCACCAAGCACTTTGTTGTTTTTCATGTGCTTTAACATGCCTTCCAGGAGAATCTGCTCCAAGATTTTATCAGGCACAGAGGTGAGACTGACTGGTTTGTAGTTTCCTGGGTCTTCCATTTTCCCTTTCTTGAAAATGGGGGTTATAGTTCCCTTCATTCAGTTGTTGGGAACTTCACCTGACTGCCATGATTTTTCAATTACGAGGGACAGTGGCTTAAAAACATCATTCTCCAGCTCCTTCAGGACACATTGATGGATTTCATCAGGTCCCATGGACCTGTGCATGTTCAGGTTCCGAAGATTACTTTGAACATGATCTTCTCCTGCAGTGGGCCTAAGGTCTTCGTTTTCACAGTCCTTGCATGTGTTGTTCATGACTTGAGTGGCATGGCCAGAGCACTTGCCACTGAAGACTGAGGCAAAGAAATCATTAAGAAATTCAGCCCTCTCTAAATCCAGGGTAGCCAGTTCTCCCATTTCTATCTGGATAGGACCTACATTATCCCTCCTCTGTCTTTTGTTTGCTACATACCTATAGAGGCCTTTCCTGTTATCCTTGGCGAGACTCAATCCTGACTGGGCATTTTTGGGTGGCCACAGGTAAAGAGTTGTGGTCAACAGCTCAATGTCCAGGTGGAGACCAGTAATGACAGGTTTCCCTCAAGGATTTGCATTGGGACCGGTCTTGTTCAACATCTTTGTCAGTGACATGGACAGTGGGATTGAGTGCGCCCTCAGCACGTTTGCTGATGACATCAAGCTGTGTGGTTTGGTTGATACGCTGGAGAGAAGGAATGCCATCCAGAGGGACCTTGACATGCTTGTGAGCAGGTGCCAACTTGTTGGCAGATGCCAACCTTGTGGAGTTTAACCTTGCCAAGTGCAAGGTCCTACACCTGGGTCAGAGCAACCACAGGCACAGCTACAGGTTGGGCAGAGAAGAGGTTCAGAGCAGCCCTGAGGAGAAGGACTTGGGGTTGATGTTAGTCGATGTGAAAATGAAGTGTTGGTCAATGAGAAAATGAGCATGAGCCAGCAGTGTGCGCTCGCAGCCCAGAAAGCCAACAATATCCTGGGCTGCTTCAAAAGGAGCGTGACCAGCAGGTCGAAGAAGGTGATCTTGCCCCTCTGCTCTCGTGAGACCTCACTTTGAGAATTATGTGCAGTTCTGGTGTCCTCAACATAAAAAGGACATGGAACTGTTGGAACAAGTCCAGAGCAGGGCCACGAGTACGATCAGAGGACTGGAGCACCTCCTGCATGAAGGTAGGCTGAGAAAGCTGGGGCTGTTCAGCCTGGAGAAGAGAAGGCTGCGTGGGGACCTCATAGCATCCTTCCAGTACCTGAAGGGGGCCTACAAGGATGCTGGGGAGGGACTCTTCATCAGGGACTATAGTGATAGGTCAAGGGATAATGTGTTCAAACTTAAACAGGGGAAGTTTAGATTGGACATAAGGAAGAAGTTCTTTAATGTGAGTGTGGTGAGGCACTGGAATGGGTTGCCCAAAGAAATTGTGAATGATCCATCCCTGGTGGTGTTCAAGGCAGATTGGACAGAGCCTTGGGTGGCATGGTTTAGAGTGAGGTGTCCCTGTCTATGGCAGTGGGGTTGGAACTAGATGATCTTAAGGTCCTTTCCAACCCTAGCTATTCTATGATTCTATGATTCTTTTTCCTCACCAGCTCCTTGTCCATCCATGGAGGCATCCTAGCATTTTTGCCCCAAAAATGTCTTGAGTTTCCTCACTTTATTATGGGAAAGCTTGGTTTGTTATCAAAAGTTACATTCTTAAAAAATTATACCTAGATCTTGTACCATGGTTTCTTTTTTTCCTTCTATTCCTAAAATAAAGAGGTACTTAAAATACTGTTTATACTTAATTTAATGGCTTTTGTATAATAGATTTTCAAAATAATTTAATTTTCAATAATGTAACATTGTAAAATTCTAATTTATTTCTAGTTAAAAGGCAAGCCTGAAAAGAAACTTAGAGGTAAACTTTACAAATATACACCTGAACCATCAATAACTCTTCATGTATAAAGCTATTTAAGAGCTAAGAGTATGAGAGAATTCCATATTGGTGGAAAATTAAAAGACTGTATTACCGGATCTCAGTGTCACAGGTATTCTCCACACTGCAGTAGGCTGTGCAAAGTTAAATTGACTGAAACACATTAAAAAAAGATCAACACATTAAAAAAAGATCAACACATTAAAAAAAGATCAACAGGAGGCAGTTTCAGAAAAGAAGTCTTAATTTTCAGTCAGTCATTTGGAAAAATAAAGCTATTATTTATTTCATAATGTATAAAAAAAATAGACTTTTTGGAATCAATTACTGTTTTTCTTCCTTTCCTCTCCCTCATTACAGCTATGGTGGACTATGGTAGGGTAATACGAAGAAACAGGCATGGCAAGACTGAAGATGCAATAATTTAAGCTGGTGTTGCTGCTTGCTCTTTTGATGTGAAACTGTATCTTGTACTTCATAGAATCACAAAATGGTTTGGGTTGGAAGGGACCTTAAAGCTTGTCCAGTTCCAAACTCCTGCCATGGTCCGGTAGACCAGGATGATTCAAGCCCTGTCTAACTTGGCCTTGAGCACTTGAACACTGCCAGGGATGGTGCAGCCACATGCCCTTGGCTTTCTTCCATATATGCTAATGCTTCCTCATATTACTACTTTCCTACTTTTGGTTTCTTCTCCTTTCACACACAAATGTGAACATGTGTAATAATTAAAACTTTTAATTTCAATATTAACTTCCATAGTTCATGCAATTTAACTTCTGATCTGCACTGTTTTACACTTCTTTGGACAATTTTGGTAAAGGTAAAAAGAAGTACTTAACTAAAAAAAAAAAAAAGGCGCTGTTTGTTTTAATTGACCTATTCCATTTGGCTATAACTGTGATGGCATATTATAAGGACACAGTAAAAGCTCTTCAGGCCAAAAGACCTATTTTTGAAAGCAAATACATTTTATAGCATAACAATACTTAAGCATTTCAGTGGATTATAGTCTATTATAGCTGATGTGGTAAAGGATAATTGTAGTTTTGAAATTAAAAATAGAATCTCATAGACTTAGCTGAGTCCAACCATATCCTTTGTGAAACTTACGTTTTGGCAGCTTTTAGATTGTACTGGAATCTTTTTTACCTTATCAAACTAGTCAGGTATTAAAGCTATGTCAACAAAACATTGTTCTTTGGACTATTCCTTTCCAATTAGGAGAGTCTCTCATCCTTAACAAATTAATTTCTTATCTGTATTTCTTTCATGTTATCACAACTAAGTGCCAAAGCAAGGCAATAATATTTAGTGAGAAGTCATGTGAGACTGAGAGAAAAAAAAAAAAGAAATACAGCAAGTAGAGCAAGTTTTTCAGCTGCTGAGTACATAAATGTAGTTTTTCTGAAGCTGTACTGAGATGAGGTTTTTCTGAGCTGAAATATCGTAACAAGAATTTATATCAGTAGAAAGTACAACTTCCTTTGGCATTTTGTGGTCTTTCGTTCTCATTACAAAACGCTTTTCTTATTCATTCTGGATTTTTAAAAATGTTGTCTATGGAATTTGAGCTTTTTATTTCTTAAAAACCAAAACCAAAACAAACAAACAACAACAACAACAAAAAAAAAAAAAAACCAAAAAACAAACCCTGCCTTGAATTGCTGTCTAAACTACTGTTCTACTGGTTCATTAATATTTTTACAGTAATTTGAAGAAATAGAGTTTTATAAGCACCCTTAATAAAAATTGTTTGGTTAGTATAGCTCCCTAGAGATTAAAACCAAGTGCTGAATAACACAAAGTGTTCTTTAAATTTAACTCATTTCTATATAGTAATAGAACCTGGAAAATAAATTCCTCAGTTTATAATGAACTTTAAAAGAAAATTAAAGATGTACCAATGGAAAAAAGTGAGCTAACATTCACAAAAACATTGTGTAACACCCATGTTTGGAAAAGAAATTCTAAATATCATTAGTCAGTTGTTTGGATGCAAGGTTATAGTCTATGTGCATCTCCATTATAAAGTAAATGCAAATCTTTTATTAATGGTTGTGATTTGCTTTAGGAACATAAAGCCTGTAAAAGCCATAACTTCCTCCATTTTATTGATATATTTCTTACCATTTTGGGAGCTAAAGCATTTCAGGGAACATGATAGAGTGGAACTGAGGTAGAGTGAACATTGCTTTTGACTCTGAGAACTCAAAATCTAATGGGGATTAGGGCAGCAGTTTGTGTTGCTGTTCCAAAACTAACCACTGCATCAGTTTGGTAGCCCAATTTTGGAAAAAATGGGAGATGAGTAACTCAATTGTCCTCTTGGCTAACACAGGGTGTGTATATTACACTACAAAAACACGGAGAAGCTGCTATCCATTGATTCACTAGAATGCAAAATATTTTCTTGCAGAACATTTTGGCATATAAGGTTGTATTCTCCATGTGTGCTCATATACTGCGTGTACAAAGGTAAAGGTTGTTGTTTATGTCTTTCATAGGACAATTGATGGGACTAGATCACCAGCCATCTAGAATTTATTGAAAGTTGAGAGCACTTCCTTCTCTTTTCATGAAACCTAGAATGATACCAGGATGCCATTGAAAGTCATGATAAGAATAGTTAACATACTTAAATATCTCTTGATAGAAGTTACAATATCAAGTACTTAGAAATTAAAGTTACACATATGTAGGTTGGGAATAAAGTATGGTTTTTATTAACAAGAGCAAGACTAACCAAATAAGAATTTTCCAAGGTTGAGGTGAGATCTTGTAGTATTTAAAACAAGATTAGATATCTTCACAACTGAAAAAACTTCACAGCTCGTTTATAGAGTCAAAGGATTATTCTTAGAACTGTAGAATTGTTGAAGTTAGAAGGGACATCTGTGGATGTTTAGACAATCTTTCCTAGTAAAATGGTCAGCTAGAGCATGTTTTTCATAACTATTCCAGTCAGGGTTTGGATATCACCAAGAATGGAGTCTCCGTAAGCTCTACAAGTAATTATTTTAAAAATCTTTACAAGAAAAATAAATTTCTTATGTTAAGGTAGAATTTCTTACATTTAAATTTGCGCCCATTGCCTTTCATCTTAGATACAATTGACTGTCTTCTTTTCACTCACCCACAGCATTAGGTATTTAATACATTGACAGATTTGGTTATGAGATAAATCAAGTTACCAAAAACCTCCACTTCAGGCTGCTGAAAATTTAGGTCACTGTTTCTTGGGAATTTTGAAAATAATTCAATTCCAAGTCAAATGGACTGAAATCAAGCAGGAAAATAGTAAAATCCTCTTGCAAATGGAATTCTAGATTTTTAGCAATGAGTACTCCATTAAAAAATGAAGTAACTGTAATTTGATAAATACAAATCTATGTATGGGGAACAGCTAGAATTTAGGTAAAGATGATTTACATCCATGACTTGCTTTTCTGTATAAGCACTGCTTCCATTTTCTGTACATAGTAAGTAGTTCAATAATATACAGATATAGTTCAATATTTAAATAAAAAAAAAAGAGGCATTCTGTCCTACTGAATTTCAGTGGCATCATACAGAAAGGGTTGATTTATTTTGTTCCCATTGAAAAGAAATATAAGCTCCTCTGTGGATTAGAAGGAAAATAGGTTCAAAGCTACAGCAACCTGAAACAAGTTCTACAACCTCTGCAATTGTGTGACACACCAAGAGACTTTGGCTTCTTTCCTGTGCTGTCTTGATTTTGAAATCCTAGAAGGTCAGTAAAAATAGATTAAAACCCAACTGTTTTCTGTTGCAAAGTTTCCTATGGTAACACACAGTATTTCTAAGGTCTATCAAGTAAACCCGCATCTATGATACTTGTGTTGATAGATACATCTTTTTTAATTTTTTCAAATACAAATTGTTTCTTATATACAGCATAATTTAGATATACACAGTACAGACTGTTAACAAATATTCTGAAAACCGATGGTAGACACTTGAAGATACACAAGATGAGACCATTTAATTTTTAGTCATTTTATAATAAACTAAATGCATTTGAAGCTGCAGAAATTAGGAGTTGTTTATTCTTTTAAGGCTGCCATTCTAAGATGCCTGAGAACTTCTAGAGGGAAACATTTATTTTAATTTTCCTTGAAGTATCTGTTCATTTTCAAGAATTTGGCTCAATAACTGAATTTAAATTGACATGCCAGGAAACAAGACAATCAATTTTCACTAGTTTTATTTAAAGTTGTTTAGAAGCCCAAAAGAAATCAATTGCTCTGTATATGCACTTTAAATGTCAGTAAATGTGAAATGAAAGTAAATGAATTTTTTATGACATCAGAAAAGTCATCGTTTATACATTAGTTATATTAGAAAATCACCCAATTAGTCCCACTTTATGTTATAGCCTGTAAACATTTCTATTAGAAACAGTGATATTTCAAATGTCTCAAAAGGTCTCTCTGATTCATGGAATCTTTTTCTTAGACAAATTTTGAAATGTATTCTCCATTAGCAGGGATACAAAACCATAAATGCATGGGGTTTTTTTTCCATATACCTCTAGCTAATACTGAGTTATTTTATGTTTTGCAATGAGCACTTGTTGGCATCTAGCCTATGCATAATGCAATAATATTCATAATTAAAAAATAAATTAGTGAAATGCGATATTCTGAGTGAAAATGTGGAATGATGGATGTGCAATGCATGTAGATACTACTTAGAGAGAACCTTCATCGAGGTTTATTATGATTTTTTAAATACAAATTTTAAAATAGAATGAAATATCTTATTTCTTTTCCACTATTATGCATACATTTGTTTCTGTTTCTATGGCTTCCTATATAAAACTTATTAAAGCAGAGCTCTTGCTCATTTTCCTGTCTGTTTTATAAGCTACTGAACCTACAAGTAGGTTGTCCCAAAAAAATAAAATAGTGACATGTAGTTTTTAAAGTACTTACATGCATGTATGTCCCCCTTAACACTACTTCATAGAGGAGCTTCTTTGAACACACAGCTATTTTATGATTTTTTTGAGCACAAATCCTAGAACATCTATAATGATGTTTATAAGAAACCTTAAAGGTTATCTTTTGGGCTAATGAAGAATGTCAGTGGATTATCACGGACTCATAATTCAATGTCCCTTCCTCTGGTGAGGATTTAAGTCCAGGCTGAGACACTCAGGACAGGTACCAGACACCCAAACCTAGACAAATGAAAATATGAAGTTATATGAAGTTCCTGTAATCAGCTATTACCTCTGTGCTAAAATTCCTGTCTTAGAAGAGTTGCAAAGGTGAAAATACTCCGGGCCAATGAGGAAAGCAGGTGAAAACGTTGAACTGTTTTAGGCAGGACAGTTTGATAGGACAGCTGCAGTACCTTCAGCAATATTTGTGATGTGTTCTCAGCCCAATTTTTCCTTTTTTTAAAAACAAAATTCATGGACACAAGAATGTAGAGAGTATCCACTTTCAGTTTTCCAATAAGTAAAACTACTTCTCTGTTAGTATTTACTAA
This sequence comes from Lathamus discolor, assembly GCF_037157495.1. Taxonomy (NCBI): domain Eukaryota; kingdom Metazoa; phylum Chordata; class Aves; order Psittaciformes; family Psittacidae; genus Lathamus; species Lathamus discolor. The sequence continues at coordinate 33,117,450 of NC_088909.1, read as the reverse complement.
TTTCTTGTGATACCAATGTCTATCAGCAGAAAAATGGAAGAACATTTTCATATTGCTTGCATGACCTGAATCTTTTCAAAGCCACTGATTTCTATTATATTCTTTCTCTTTATACGAGCATAGGCACATTCCTTTTACCTACATGTGTTACCATTGCATTTGTTTGTTTTTAACTAATTTTGTTTGAGTCACACACAGATTCTAAAGTAATAATCTGGAATACCTTTCTCTATTGATTCTGCTTTGATTTATCCAGATGGTAATATTAGCTTTCTGTTGAGATACAGGGTTGTGGTGCACATGGTATTTTGGAAAAGGGCACTGGCTTCCAAACTTACAAGTACTATGTGAATGAAAATACTATTTTGCTATTAGGACAAAAACTGAAGCAAAGCTGTCCTTCTGCAGATAGTAATCAAGGGAAATTAAGTAGGCCTGGTTATATGGGAGATCTGTGGATTATAATCAAAAGGTATATTAAAGCCTGTTTCAATAATCACAGTGTGTCATGGTATGTGGCTTTCTATCTTGTATTATGGTAAAACATAATCTTTTTGCTCTACGGTTCTGAAAGATTAAATGGTTAGTTTCTTTTTCACGGTGTGAGGGAAAAAGTTACCTAAAGAAAGAATGAGATTCTGCAGTGCAAACCAGCAGTGAAAGGTTAGGCTACTTTTTCCTTAATGGGCCTGAACAGGTGATGGCAGAGATGAAGCCATATACATGAGATATATCCATATATGTATAGATATTTACCTGTACACAAAGGATCAGGTTACCACCTTCCTTCTGTTCACTTAAGAGAGATGCAGAGAGATGGAAGAATGGTCCAACAGTATGATGGATCATGCCAACTTTGCAGAGCTACTGCTTTGACAGGGAAAGCATGAGGCAGGCTGATGAATCTTCTCACTTGTGCTCCACTGTGTAATTCATTCCTAATATGAGAAGAAAAACCTGAAGCAAGGCCATTCACAACGATACTCCTAGGTGTATACTGTGATGTATATCTTACTGGCTTTGTTCCTCTACCGATGCTCTCTACCCCATTGAAGTCAAGGGAGAATCACTGATATTTCTGCATGTGCATGTCATTTCATGTTCCATGTTATTTTTCTTCACTGTGCTTGTGACTGGGGTGAACAAAAGTTTGTTCATACATGCCAGGTAAAAGGAAAGATGTTCAGGTACTAGCATGGGGTTTCAAAGTCCTACCTCAGCTTCCCGCTCCTATCACAACTCATGATATTGAGCAAACTGAGCGATAATCAGGTGTTGGTGGAATTTCAGGGTAAGGGTTCAGAAGTACTGCTTCCACAGTATACAGGGGAGTTTCAAAGAAGATATAATAAAAGAAACCAGACTGCAAAATAGAACTTCCCTATGCAACCTGTAAAAGAATGCTGAGGAGAGGGATTATATCATCTCAAATTCTGGTTGTCTCCAAAGTTTGAATTATTTTTTTCAATTTGAGATAGGCAAGCTTGCAACTTTCCTAAAATGTTCTTTTATTTTAGAACGGAGAGGAAGGTCCTACCGTTTTCCCAGGCCTAGCAGAAAGATCAGCATCTTTCTACACAGGAGATGAAAGGTTAGAGAAATCCACCACCGCCTGGGTTAGATAAATCCTGCTTAATTTTTTCTGTAAAAGGTTCAAACCCCACATCTCTTGCTTCCCCTAGACATTATCCAACACATCAGATGCTACTCCATGTAAGAGTAATGGGAAATACTAAACATAAAGGATGTGATTGTGCCCCACTGTAGTTCATATCACTATGGGAAGCCTGAACAGCCTCTTCTTGGCTGCATAGCACTGAATGTGTTAGAGCTGTTGAAAAGTAGTGATCAGTGAGTGTGACAAGAAAATAAGAGAAGCCTATGTGAAAGTGACTGCTTTCTGAACTCGAATACCTAGAGAATTGCCAATAATGCAGCTTCTCTGAATTACTTATTACCAAATTTCTTTTTTAATGAATAGAATACTCTCAGAAAGTTCATTTTTTTCCACTTCATAATTCCTAATAACTGAAATTCATTTGAAGAGGTTGTGATCCCTTCCTGTAATTTAGAAGCTTTCTGAGGAAAGGGGAAGTTTCTGCAACTTACTTGATAACTTGAGATGAACAAACTAAGGGTTGTAGAGCTCCGTTACCCCCAGACTAAAAATCCTGTTGGAATGCAGGTGTTGAAAGGAGACGTCATTCAGTTCCTTGTATCCTGTCACATTCTTCCAGAGCAGTATCCAGGACTTTAGGTAAGTTCATCTGTACAGGTTCTTGAGGCATACAGAGTCTGCAGCTTTTCTTCCATCTGATCTTAATCAGGTATCAAAAAATAGGCAATCCTACTCATGCAAGACCACATGGCTACTAATGTATAACACTTTCTTTTTCAATCTTAAGGAATTGTTTTTGATGGCACGCAGCTATCAGAGTCATTCCCTTTTCAATCCCATTAAAAACATGCAAAATATTTACATTTCTTTAGCTTTAAATTGGTAATAGTTGCATAATTAAAAAAAAAGGAAAATTTATGTTTGAAAAAGGAATAAAACAAATACTCTATTTACTTACCTCTTATTCTGAAAATAAATCCATTTTCAAGTGTATAGCAAAACAGAGAAGATATGGGTAAGAAAATTTGTATTTACATGTATATTTTAAAAATCTCTATAAGGAGACCAGCAGTAATTATGAGCATTTGTAAAAAATATAAGCTTCTGTTAGTATATGAATATGGTAACCATTTAAGACTAACTCTGATGCTAATAAGGATTTCAGTGGCTTCACTGAACACCATATCATCTCTTTTTTTATATCTCATTGTATAGTGGAACGTCTGCCTAAATCAAAGCTCCTCAGTACTTCCATTGTAGCCAATGAATACCTCACACAAAATTGAAAATGGGAATATATTTTTGTTTCTTTTTGAATCAGTGTGGGAAAACCCCACATTTCAGTCAGGAAAATCCCTCATAATGATGTATTTCAAGCCTAGAGGTGACACAACCTGTCTTTGCATCATGAACTGAGAGATTAGTGAAAGATGCCAAACAGTCAATAGGCAACATAGAGCTGCTTAGAAAATTATTATAGATGGAATCTTACAGGGCAAAAAAGTCTAGCTTGTAAATTGATTTTTATTTTAATTAGTGATTAAAAAGATCTGTCTGGCTTTATAGGCCTAATAAGATTAGCTCAACCCACAGTAAAAACTTCTGTGGATTTTCCTGAAACTCACAGAATCACAGAATCACAGAATCCCAAGGGTTGGAAGGGACCTAAAAAGATCATCTAGTCCAACCCCCCTGCAAGAGCAGGGTAACCTACAGTACATCACACAGGAACTTGTCCAGGCGGGCCTTGAATATCTCCAGTGTAGGAGACTCCACAACCCCCCTGGGCAGCCTGTTCCAGTGCTCTGTCACTCTTACAGTAAAGAAGTTCTTCCTGATGTTAACGTGGAACTTCCTATGCTCCAGTTTACACCCATTGCCCCTTGTCCTATCACTGGATATCACTGAAAAAAGCCTAGCTCCATCATCCTGACACCTACCCTTCACATATTTGTAAACATTGATGAGGTCACCCCTCAGTCTCCTCTTTTGCAAGCTAAAGAGACCCAGCTCCCTCAGCCTCTCCTCATAAGGGAGATGTTCCACTCCCTTAATCATCTTTGTGGCTCTGCGCTGGACTCCTTCAAGCAATTCCCTGTCCTTCTTGAACAGAGGGGCCCAGAACTGGACGCAATATTCCAGATGCGGCCTCACCAAGGCTGAGTAGAGGGGGAGGAGAACCTCTCTTGACCTACTAACCACTCCCTTTCTAATGCACCCTAAGATGCCATTTGCCTTCTTGGCCACAAGAGCACATTGCTGGCTCATGGTCATCCTCCTATCCACCAGGACCCCCAGGTCCCTTTCCCCTTCACTACTTTCCAGCAGGTCACCCCCCAACCTGTACTGGTACATGGGGTTGTTCTTCCCCAGATGCAAGACTCTACACTTGCCCTTGTTAAATTTCATCCAGTTTCTCCCCGCCCAACTCTCCAGCCTGTCCAGGTCTCGCTGAATGGCAGCACAGTCCTCTGGTGTGTCAGCCACTCCTCCCAGTTTTGTGTCATCAGCAAACTTGCTGAGGGTGCACTCAGTTCCCTCATCCAGGTCATTGATGAAAATATTAAACAGCACCGGTCCCAGCACCGACCCCTGAGGAACTCCACTAGTCACAGACCTCCAGCTAGATTCTGCGCCATTGACCACAACTCTCTGCCTTCTTCCTTTCAACCAGTTCTCGATCCACCTCACTACTTGATCGTCAAGCCCACACTTCCTTAGCTTATCTATGAGGATGCTGTGGGAGACAGTATCAAATGCCTTACTGAAATCAAGAAAAACTACATCTACCGCTCTACCATCATCCCTCCACCTAGTCACTTCCTCATAGAAGGCTATAAGGTTGGTCATACATGACTTCCCCCTCATAAAACCATGTTGGCTGTTCTTAATGACCCCCTCATCCTTGATATGCCTAGTGATGGAGTCAAGAATAAGTTGTTCCATCATCTTTCCAGGGATGGAGTACAAAAATATAAGAATAATAAATAAGAAATCTTGCTGCTGAAGATGCTAACTGTTTTAATATCTTACTCTGCCAGGAGGGTAAACATGCCATAATAACAGAACAGGTTGTGTTTCAGTCTGTTAAAACCAACATTGACTGGAGTTGTATATCTCCAAAACTGGAGTGCTTACAACATGGCTTAGTGAAATCACAAGTAACTTCCCAGGTTAAATTCCAGTGGGTGATAAATTTAATATAGTGGTGCAAATAGTTTCAGTCATCTTTCTCACTACAAAAAGGTTTTGTTATGTTAGCATGCTGTGGATTCTGCAGTAGCAGTCATTTTTCTCCTTCTTAGTAGCTAGTGCAATGCTGTGGTTTTGACTTCCAGCTTGGGAACAGCGCTGGTAACACCGATGTTTTTAGTTGTGGCTAAGTAATGTTTACTCTGACCAAGGACTTTCTGAGTCTCATGCTCTGCCAGGGCGGAGTGGAAGCCAGGAGAAAGCAGAGACAGGATGCCTGATGCAAACTAGCCAAAGAGGTATTCCATACCACAGCACGTCATGCCCAGTATATAAACTGGGGGCAGTTACCCGGAAGGGCTAGATCACTGCTCGGTCAGGCTGTGTATCTGTTGGTGGGTGGTGAGCGGTTGTGTTCCTTCTCCTTGTTATTTCCCTTTTCATTATTATTATTGATGGTAGCAGTAGTGATTTGTGTTATACCTTAGTTACTAGACTGTTCTTATCTCAACCCATGGGAGTCATATTCTTTTGATTCTCCTCCCCATCCCTCCAGGAGCAGGGTGAGAATGGGGGGGCAAGTGAGCTGAGTGGCTGACTGGGCTTAAACCACAACATAGCATTTTTAGTAGGAAGTACTACATAAAAAGCAGTGGAGGCATCTTTCTTGAAAGCACTCATTACAATGGTACAAATTTATTCTGATATGTTTTTTTTCTCTTTCACTGAAAAAAGAATCTTTTCTATGCCATTTTAGAAAGATTTGAAATATTTAATTTGCAAAGAGAATATTCACCTAAATTTAAGTGTGATGTTCAAATCATGCCTCTAAAGGTTTATATTTATTTTTTATTCCTGACATTGACAGCTTCTTGGCTTTTTGGGGGTAATAATGCTATTCTGAAAATTTATTATTAAGAAGCAGTCACCCTTTGATCATTTGAAAGTGCAAGGGGCTTTGAAGATACTTGAAACCATTCTCTATCAGAAATACGCATATAAGTGTATACATTGCAGCCAAACACATAATGATGCACAGCCACGACCACAAAACCTGAATTTTCCTGTGTAGATTATTAGACCAAACACGTTGTTGTTGACCCGTTTCGTACTGATAAAGTAGATAAGACGTGTTGTATGTCTTTATAATTTTTCACTAGGAATTAACAAATCTGTTTTTAAAGCTAAGCAATGAATTAAAATAACAAGATTTCAAAATGCTTGGAAATAACTATTACCTTCCTTTCTAGTTTTTATTTTGATCTACTGAAAATCAGAAATTGACTGCTGCTTTATTACATCATATTAATTTATTAGATCCTGACATATACCATATTTAATTAGAATTTGTATGTAAAATTGTAATTTACTTTATTAGAGATAGTTATATATGTAAATATGCTTTTATTTGACTAATGATAATAAATTGTTAAAAATCACTATGACACACATTGATATTGGATCATATAGCTTGAAGAATTTATATGAATTTAATAGGACTTCACTTGGCTTATTCTATAGGACAATGGTGATCCTTTTTTATGTATAATATGATGTAGATTTTTAGTACTCTCACTTTAGGTGTTAGCCTAGAGGAGAAGCTGCTCTTCTGTTTTCATTTTGTTATTGTTTTTATTACCCATATACTTCTTTAATTTTTGAAGTCCCATTCTCAGTTATGAGCTAGAATTGGCTACAAGTTAATTCTTTTTTTTTTTCTTTTGACTATTTAAAGTAATTTCCTTGTATTTATTCTTAATTTTTACCTCTCCATTTCATGCCGTTTTTCTGTTTCCACTGAATGACCTAGACGTATTTCATAATTGAACCACTGTGAGATATTACTGTGTTTTCTTTTTTAAGCTTCATTTATACTGGAGCGTATTGACACATGTCAGTAACTCACATTACCCCTTGCAGGACTTGTCTTATTTTCATGCAACTGTTAACAAAAAATTCTCCAGTCAGGCTATCCAATTCCATATTGGCATATATAAGTCCCTTGCTTATAGCCGCCCACTCAATACTAAACTGAAACATTCTCTGTCCTCTGTGAAGTATGAATTTCTTATTTAGTCAATAACTTCTGGCATTCATTGTTCCTATTTCTTTTTTTAGGAGCTGTAGCGCCCATTTTAGCATAAATTCTAAGATATATAAATGAATATAATTAGCAATGTGAGCACAAGAATGAAAAATTTGGTGTTTTATGTTTCCCTTGGATTTTAGCAATGGTCTGTTACTATCCTTAAAAAGCAAACAGGGCATGCAGATGCAGCCAGTTGTTAAGTCCATTTGATGCAGAACATCTTTTGTTCTTCCCCATATAACACCGCTCTCTGCAGACCTGTAGTTTAAATGAAGAAAGTTGCAGACGTTAGGTGTTCATTTTTTGCACAGAGAGGGACTTACTAGAGATTCTTATAAAATGAGCCTATCTAGTTTCCATTATGTAACTTTAGAACACTGAGCCAGAAAACGAAATTCCTTTACATATTAACTAAAGTGAGGAAAAAAACCTGTTAGCTAGTACCTCTGTTTTTGTTGGGTTTTTTTTTGTTTTTTTTTTTTTGGTGGGGTGGGAAATAACTTGGGAAAAGTGCTATTAAAAATTGTGGCATATTAGAAATTTTTGAACGACTTCACAGAATTCTAGAGAAACTCATGCCTCATAAATTCTAGGAAAATATTCCATGGAGCTTGTCCTTAATTTTAAGTACATAGGTAACTAAAATAGGATGGTTTACTTCTTATCTAAATCTAGAGAATCTATAAATTTAAATAAGTGCAGTAAAGTCATAAGAAACAACCAAACAAAAAATTCCTGGGTTGCCTTATCAAACCAGGAAAGATATCACCAACACAAAAAGAAGCATTTGTTTCATTTTCAAGACTTCAAGAACTTCTGAAATCTTTCAGAAATAAAATGTATGCCTATAGTTTAATTCAAATTTTTAAAAATAATCAAAATTATTTACTTAGAAAACCCATTTGTATTTGTATGGACTGAAATTCTTTCTGTCAGCTCAATCTATCTGCACATTGGACTTTTGCGAACATATTGTGGAGAATAGATTGGAGATAATATGTATTTTTCTAGACCAGGTTGCTCCAAGACCTATCCACGCTGGCCTTGAAGACCTGTGCCAGTAGTGCCTCACCACACTCCCAGGGAAGAAATTCTTCCTGAGATCTCATCTCAGTCTCCCCTCTGTCAGGTTAAAGCCATTCCCCCTTGTCCTGTCCCTACAGGTCCTTGTCCAAAGCCCCTTTCCAGTTTTCCCATAGCCCTTTTAGGCACTGGCAGCTGCTCTAAGGTCTCCCCTTAAGGAGCCTTCTCTTCTTGAGGCTGAACCAGCCCAGCTCTCTCAGCCTGTCTCCAGAGCAGAGCTGCTCCAGCCCTCACAGCATCTCCATGGCCTCCTTTGTACTCACTTCAACAGCTCCATGTCCCTCTTGTGCTGTTGCCCCAGAGCTGGATGCAGGACTGCAGGGGGTCTCCCGAGAGTGCAGCAGAGGGGCAGAATCCCCTCTCTCGACCTGCTGCTTGCTCTCTGGGGATGCAGCCCAGCACATAGTGGGGCCCGGGTTCAAGCTCAGATGGCTGGGTCATGGGGGGCTTTTTGTTAACCAACATGCCCAAGCCCTTCTCAGGACAATACATACCATTGCAATGAGGAAAATAAATTATACTGAGAATAATCTAAGGCAGAAACAGCCCCTATGTGTCAAGGAGGGGACCACCTGGCCTCTCAGGTTTGAACAGGTCAGTGTGAGATGTATCCCAGCTCCCTTGCTGAGACATGAGGAGAACACAGACCTGAAGACGGAGCTGGATTGATGCTGCAGCCCTGGGAGCTGTCAGGTCCACCACACCAAGACAGCCAGAGATGTATACTGCAAGGTGATGGCTCTCAACAATCCTCTTTCACTAATCATCCCTTGACCCCTGGGGGAGCCAATAAAGAGAAACATGACACTGATGAGAGCAGGGGGTGGGGAATTAAGTAAGAGACTTAAAGGTCTAATCAACCTAATGGAGTGTGTGAAACCAGAGAAACAAGTGGGATATTTGTGTGAGGCTGGAAAACTACTTTAAAACATTTTTGCTGCTGTAGAAGGTATGAGAAAAGATAATAGCAGAGTATTAAATTATCAATTAGGTTTGAAATATGAGTAAAAGTTAAGATGATGATATATAATATACATGAACAAGTTAAATAAATGTAATAGAAACATTAATATTTTGGTTCAAAACTCTTTGAGGAAGAAATGTGAGAGAGTTTCTACTGGGGTTGTATGAGTCTGCTTCTAATTCCCAAGTTCTGATCAAATTATTTCAATAATATCAGGCAATAAATATTGAAAGGAATTATGCCATTACGAGAAATTGAAATTTCCGAGATATTTATAAACCACTTGGATAATTACTTGTTGAAATAGAGATGAATAAAAGAACTGTTAGCACAAGAATTTTCATTAGGGAAGAAATTAAGGTAGGGTTGGTAACTGAATTTACTCAAAAGAGAGCACGTTTGAAGGACATCATAATAAATTTCACATGGATTCTAACTGCTGGATATCATTTACCTTTTCTATTTAGACTTTGGCTGGAGTTTTTATAGCAAAACTGTGTAGTGGCATGAAATTGGGAAGAACTGTTCGTGCAGGAAGAATTACAAAATTATACAGGGAAGAAATGAATGCTTTTGGCAAGGCAGAAATAAAATGGGGTGACATTTAGGAAAAGACAGTAAAATGCCTATATAGTTCTTGTACTTAGAGGATAACAAGTCATTTTTTCCTATGGAATGAAGGATTATTAGGAACAAAATAAAACCTGAGAACTCTATCTGACCCCAATGTGCAAAATCCGCAAATGTGATCCTACATTTCAGGATCCCTCATATAGACAAAATAGTTAAAAAACCATAATTATACATAGAATTGCGTCTTGATAAATAGAGGAATAATATACGTGAGCTGGTTAGCTGCTGCACTGTGAGATCAGGCTCAGTGATCCAGCCAGGTGTTCTGGAACAACAGCTCATTCTTCAAGTATTTTATTTGCCCAAAGCTCCTTTGAGATCTCTGTGCCAAGTCATTGCAGTGGGCAATGGTGGCTTCAGGTATATTTTACTCAACAACAGTGACCATCATTGTTTGATGACACTGCTTGGAAGAACCTTTAAACTTTAACCATGTGACTAATTTGTTCATGACCACAACTGTCTAAATTATTTACTTTGGAGAATTTAGTCATATGAAATACAGTATATTTATCTTCCAGCTATTGTAAATATTTTGCTGCATTCTGAGTATATTTTTCAGAGAATATGATGTTTGTGAAGCATCTTCTCTTTTTAAATGACACACAGTAGGATGTCTGTGAAAAGACTAGGTTAGAGCTTAAGAACAGTTTTGCTGCATAAAGTATCTAGAAGCACAAATAATCGTCTCAAGGGATCTCTGAAAGAAAAAAATCATAAAAGCTCCAGATTTTTTGCAGGAGACAAATACTGCTTACTCAGGAGCAGGCTTTCTGCTCTAAATGTGTCATTTCTAGTACTACATTAGCTAGAAATATGGATATCTGGTTCACCCACAAGGAATGTAATACAGTGGGGTATTTTCAACTGCTAATGAGTCAGCAGCTGAAAACGTAGTAAGAAAATATAGGAAATATATTTTAATGCTGTCAAAGGATGTATTCTCTGGAAACTTCTCCAACATGAGTCCTTCTCACAGGCTGCAGTTCTTCATGACTTGCTCCAATGTGGGTCCTTTCCATTAGGTGCATTCCTTCAGGAACAGACAGTGTGGGTCTCCTGCCATGTCACAAGTCCAGCAGCAAACCTGCTCCAGTGTGGATTCATCTCTCCATGCAGTCACAGGTCCTGCCAGCAGCCTGCTCCATTCCTGGCTTCCCACAGGGTCACAGACATCCCACAGGGTCACAGACATCCCCCTTCTCTAGCATGAGGCTCCTCCCCAGGATGTAGGTGGGTCTCTGCTCCACTGTGGACCATCATGGACTGCAGAGGCACATCCTGTATGCACCATGGGCTGCAGGGAAACCTCTGCTCTGGCACTTGGAACACCTCGTCTCTCCTGCACTGCTCTGGGGGTCTGCAGGGCTGTTTCTCACATATCCTCTCACTCTTCTCTGTCTTGGAGCTGGCTGTACTGGCTCTGTCAGACATAGGGAAAGCTCCTGGAAACTTCTCACAGAAGCCACCCCTGCAGTATCCCCCTACCAAAACCTTGCCATGCAAACCCAATAGAATTTCATATACACTGCCATGAAAATCTTTATCTAGGAAATACACAGATCATCTCTGCAGCACTCCCAGTAACTTCTCTGCTCTTTGTTCGTTCATAAAGGTCACAGCAAAACTTCAAGAAGCTCAGAGCACCACTAGATTTAATGTGTCAACTGACTCGCTTCCTGATTTGGTGTGAATTTAGATTAGACTCTGGATCCTCAAGTGTGTCACAAAAAACAACGTGGTCCATCAGTCCCCTTGAATTATTAATAAATAGACTGCTTTTTATGATAATACAGTTTTTCGTTTTAAAATCTTACATTCAAAGTTTTCATTGCATTTAACAGCAAATGCACCAACTTCAATTTATGCATATTATGTTTAAAGCAAGTTGCTGGATAAACTGCTCTCATTTTATAACTATATAGTTAAAAATATAATTGGAAAAGATAGCCTTACCTTGCAAAGCATTTCTGAGCACATTACTTTTAGGTGATTGAAATCAAATGGTACATTTCTGGTGCGTAATTATTCTTGGTAACGTTATCATACAGACTGTTCTTTTCAACCATTATCATAAATTATAGTACTATAAAACAAGGATTAAAATGTGCACTGTAGCATTCTAATTATTCTCTATTAAGGATCTAAAGTGTCAAAATTCTAAATTTACATATATAATAAATTGCATGGAAAAAACACAGGTGAGGTGTGTAGGTATAGCTACAAAGAATAAGTTTGGTTTAGTTAACGAAGTTGTAATTTAGTCCTTTAAGATCTGTTTCTGCAGGGAAAACCACATACATATGTCAGATATTAGTAGATACCTGCAAAAATGTTTTTTATGTCTGTCTGTCTGAGGAATTACATATCTGAAGTCATGGTGGGCTGAAAATATCTGCTGTACAAACCCAACAGGACTTAAATGTCCATAGGTTCTTCCCTCCTCAACTCACTTGAAATTTCAGTAGTTCAGGGCTAGAAATTAGTACTTAAGTTAGCCTCAAATTCCCGCATGATGAGAGGTTGGCAGTGGTCTGAACCCCAAGATCTTCTGGCTTGAATGGTAAGTGGTGTTGGCTTAAGGCAGATGTGATAACCAACCTCAGGCATCTGAACTTCAGGCAGGTACAGACCTTGGTGGACACAGGCATGCATGTCAGTTCAAACATGCTGTGGATGCCCACTGTATCCTGGACTGTACCTGAAAGTCTAGATAGTAGGAAGTCACGTACAGTAAATAAGTAAAGTAAAAAACCCCAAAAAACTAAGGAATTTTATTGTCAAAACCATTCAGGTTTATGAAGGAGTAACTATAAATTCAGAAGTTTCACATTTTGTGCTTACCGTGAAAGTCTGGTGACTTCTGTATTTGTATAATGCTTAGGAAAACCAATGTCCAAACTCATCTGAGACATACAGGCTATATAAAAATTTCTGGGCTTGGGAACCACTAATTCTTGGTTTAGTAAACAGTCCAGTACTTTCCATACTGAAATAAACCCTAGACATGCACTGGCACCTCATACCTTTGTGAATATGGGAAAAAACAAATACCAGGGTAAACTGATGGGCAGGCTGGAGAAGAACTATGTTAAGCTCTGGCCCTGGTGCCAGTGGAAATGTCTCGGGAATCAAGAGTATGAGACATACTACAGAGTGCTCCCACATTTCTGCACAGACACAGCCTTCAGCAATTCAGCCTATTAATAACAGTAATGAACACGTCCTGGTTTCCCACCATGGGTTGGAAAGAGAGGGGAGTGAGCGAGGGGCTGTGTGGTACTTGGTTGCTGGCTGGTTTTAAACCATGACAACACAGCACATTCAATGGAATAGCAGATGTATCTCCTTGATCAAGCAGTGGGAGCAAGCAAGGCAGAGAAAATGCAAAGTATTTATATATTCATGTCATAGTTATATATACCAGTTAGCAATAAATACGTTGATTTAAATATATCTGTATGGATGTGTGTTTCTGTAGAGATATATACACGCTCACATGCATACAGCCTTAGTAGTGCTTATCACCATAGTTGGAGCCTTTCATACATCATAATGGATTTAGCCAAAAAATACCCTCAGGAAGTAGAGAATTATTATTATCATATAAAAAGAAGAAATGTAATACATTGCAGCATGAAGAATAGGAGAAAATAATGCTACAAAAAACCTGATAGAGATAACCAAACAGATTTCACAGAAGGGTTAAGATTAAAATCAGAAATCTTTAAAGTGCAGTAATTGAACATTACAAAATAGTAGATCTCTGAAGAAAATAGGAAGGGCAATTTTTGACAGTTTAGGGAGTTATTGCAGTATTTAAGATTCCGTGCACTGCTATATGTATCCCAGGATTGTCTAGTCTATATAACTCTCAGTATATTCTGTTACAAGCACATCATAAGTTTTAAGTGTTAGTAGGAAACACACAAGTAAGTATTTGTCATAATATTAAGCTTATATATTGATTCTTTCGCAGTGCAAAGACGCTTTAAATCTGGCAACTAGTAGGCTCCTATCCAGATGTTTCCATTTTGCACAACACTCCAGACACTTTTACACCCTTCCAAAACCTGGCCAATAAATCCAAATCCTTAGAAAATTAGGTTAGTTTAAACTATAAATAAAAAAACCCTAAACAATACTTATGAACTTGAGAGATTTTAAAAGTATCTCAAAATACCTTAAATGTTTCACAAATTTTTCTAGGTGTGAGCACTTCTTGGAGTATTTTATATAGGTATTTCTGTTGAACGTGACTTTTGTATGGGGCATTTCTAACCCCTGCAGCCCTTTTATAATATGATTCAAGATAATTCTGATTATACAATCTTCAGCCCAGTTGTGTGTCTACAAGAACTCATTCAAAAGAACTTTTCATGTTCTTCAATTTTCAGTTACCATCTAGTCATCTAGGGTGCTAAGTAAACCTGTAGGTTTAAACCTATATCTATACACCTTCAGAGTTCATGCATATATACTTGCAGAAGTATTTTTTTCATACTATTTAGCACACATATTTCTGAAAAGCAAGAAACTGCACAGAGATTATTTTTGTGATATTACAGTCGTAATATCAACAATGTAGTTGTCTGTTTCCTTCCCAGTAGAAAGTGGATTTTCAGTTTGCTTATTGTGACATGGCCAAAATCTGCAGTTAAATCAGCCCTAAAGTTATTTTCATAGAAGTTAACAACTTAAACATGAACTCAATTCAATCTGAACCTGTTAAATGCTGTGCCTTTTTCTCTTTTCTTCTTCATGCAACTTCGCTGTTCCATATGTTTCTGTAAATACCCTGAAAATTGCATATTTAAAAGATGCCAGATATAATGCCTTCCAGTTTCCACATTAGCCAGAGCAGTGGACATACCTCAGTGAATTTTTTGCTTCTGCACAGGTTTCCTACTTTGAGCTGGTGGATACCCAGATCCCCACCACAAAAGCTGGGAAGGTTAATGTGTGCATCTACAGTTGTCTCAGTGTTCTACTTTCAGCCACATCTAGGCCAAGTGATGGAGTGACACACTCTCAGTTGTGAGTAAAAATGACAAAATCAATACATAAAAGCTGTTGCAACATTTAATAATTTTGTGAAGCAGTGCTTTTATATCTCTGCAGACAAGCAAAGCATACCCCCACATGCATATATGTAGGTATCACTTCTGGTAGGTAATCATGGTGGTTTCTTGAAAATCGTGGCGATATCACTTGAAAATGCACCTCTATGTATATTTCCTGTGTAATTTTAGATATGGCTACTTATTAATTTGTCATACACCTTATGTTGTCCTACTCAATCAGATTTGGAAATTCAGCCTAGACAAAAACCCTGTGTGGAAAGGTTGGAGAGGGCCCAGAGAAGGGACACAAAGATGACTGAAGGGCTGGGAAGCCTGCTGTGTGAGAAAAGGCTGAGAGAGCTTTCTTTGTCCAACCTCAAGAAAAGAAGTCCCCATATTGCCACTGGCAGGAAGGTCATACAGCCTTCAGCTCAGAGGGTGTTTGCTGGAACTGAGAGCCAATGTCAGCCTTTCTGGTGGACACAGGTATTGACTGTCTCTTACCTCCAGCTGTAATCCAAACACACACCTGTGCCCAGTTCCATCCAATTTCTCATCTACAGCAGTATTTCTCAGGACTCCTTGTGACATTCTGGGAGCTGATGTACTTGGTGGCGTTGGAATGAAACTCCTTTTCTCAACAAACCAGTGTAACTATTTAGATCTAACTTGCTCTTTAAGATACTAGTATGAACAGTGCAAAGTAGCATTCATGATCATAAAATAACAATTTTGAAGATACTATTAGGTTTGAAAAGTAATTCATAAACTATTTTGGATCTACTTAGTCTACATCTATTTAGCACTAAAGCATACACTGCATTTCAACCTTATAAGTTGTCTTTAAAATCCTCATTTCAAACGTATGCTGTCTGGAATTGTTAACTGCAGATCTGCTACTGTGTGTGATACAGTTTGTATCCCAGGACTAGAGGATTATAACAGTTTAATGTAGAGATGCATGATAAATAATGAATAGTGTATGTAAAGTGTAAGCTGTTGGATAGATAATAATTCATGACATAATTCATGAGGCCTGAAGGATTTGTGAATGTTTTCATAAACAGCCCAAGGCAGACTAAAAGTACAACTACAAAGCAAGCTGTATTTCATATATTTCCAGAGTATTAAAACGTATTCTGTCAGCTCTTTCACTCCAGCCATCCCTTAATGCTCAGTGCATGCTCTGTGTGAAGAGCATATGCAGTCCTCCCTACCTTGAGGTGCCTTTGGAACCTTGTTAAATAGGACAAAGCTATTTGTAGGGATTTTGAGGGGGAGAAGGACAACACAGCATATTGCTAAGAATCTGTAGCCTGCAATGGTCCCTTCTAACAGAAACTCAAGGGAAAGGTAAGGGTCTGTATATTTATAAAGGCTGTATGAATGTCATATTTGTAGGGTGTCAGGTGTTATTGACCTCTGCCATAACCTACTGCAGAGTACCATGTGGTGGTATTTCCATCTGTTTTCCATCCTTTTTGTGGGAGATATATTGTTAGCACGTAGAGGATCTATCCTGAGTGAAAGACTGTTCATGCACCTTTTATATAAAGTGTTTTTTCATCCTAATAACCACAATTAATAGAAAAAATGTCTTATGTTTAAAATTATAATAATAACTAGCACATCACTAACATAACTGATTTTATATCCTCTTTATATGGGAGTGAAAGTAGTAAAATCCCTGCATTTTTTCATATTTGACTGATGATATAATACATTTATTAGATATCTCAGCTTTAGCACTAACATGGTTTTAAAGATACTAATACTTCATGATTTTGGTTTTCTACCTGGGGCTTCATAATAGATGAAGTTATCTCGTTCCCGGTTTCACATATGAAAGCTTTGATTTATCCACAAAACTTTAGAATGCTGAATTCTTATAGAGAATAATTTTCAACTATTAACTGACATTCAGTTGTTAAATAATAATATGCTAATATGCTGCTTGAGGTTACTAAATTTATGTAAGAATATTACTACTTTTAGGAAGTTGTAGCAAATACCAGTACGCATACAAGCAACTAATTTTTTTATGAGTATAAATTTGTCACTAAATAGCCACTGCTTTAGCCAGTAATAGTAAGTGCCATTATAGTATAGACTGTGCGGTTACTCTGGATGATATATTTAAGGTATCTGAGCCAGAGAGGCAAACTAACACAGGGAAAACACAGAACTTTACAAAATTAAATAGTAAGATTAAACTTTTCAAAATCTAAACATATGAAAGTGCAATATTTGCTAAAGTCTTAGAAGAATTTATATTATGCTTGTGGTCTGGAAAACCGGATATACCAAAAGGTGGAAGCCAGAGTTCTCCTCTTCTCTATTGATTTAGACATAACCTGATGGGGAAAAAGTACTATTGACATATTTTTAAATATCTTTCATTTGGCTGCATATACTGTGAAACTTTTCTCAAACGGCTGAGGCTTGCAGCTGATGAAATATAATGATGCTGGTCGAGTTAGCAATTAGTTGTTATTCTAAAAAAGCTTTTTATTTTCATGATATGACTTAGTCACACAGTTATCATGGACAGATATCTGCTGAGTTGGACACTCTATTCAAATATGCTTGACATTTAGCTTGTTAGCAAGTTTAGCTTGCTAAAAGTTCTCTAAGCAATTCTCTAAGCAATGATGGACAAACAGTTTGACCTCTTTAGCTGAAGCGAACAAGACAGGGACAGCAGGTTGTTGTTCAGGAGTGCACAGTTCAATTCAAGAGAGTCCATCTCATGCTGGGCCAAGCCCTCTGCACAGTTTAAGACAATATCTCATTTGCTGCTATATAAATCATCTTTGGATGGTTGGTACACCAGCCAAAACCCTTCTGAGTGTGAACTCTCCCTCTCCAAGCTTCTGAAATCCAGTCTCAGCAACAGAAGTTGAAAAGTATGGGAATCTGGGAGCCATTAAATCGGTGTTGCTGCAAAATAATTAGCTTTAAGTGGTCTTATCCTGACACTTTGTTCCACCAGTCAAGTGTAACAAATCTGTAATAACAGAGTCAACAGGGACAGATCTCCGCAGAATTTAAGTGTTTTGCTAGCTTAAACCTGATAAAGATATGCTGTAATAATTGCAGGTGAAGTATATCATCCTGCAAAGACATTTTATGCATTATCATTTTGCTTCTTTCTGCCTATTTTGGATGACCTAACTACCAATATGTAATTTGTGAAAGATCACCGATGCACTATCAAATGAAGATGTTATACGGACTATTTTCATATCAGCTGTTCAACCTTCAGACTAATATTGCTTATGAGGTGGACAAATGTAATGAAGCAAGTGCAATATTAATGGTTTGAGGGGATCCTCTGTTGGGGTTCAGCAGAGAAACCTTATATTTTGGAGAGGGACAAGAGAAGATTGAGTCTTGCTTTCATGGCATGTGATATACTGCATTTCAAAATCTCATCCTTTGTTTAAAACTAAGAATGAGTCACTTAGTTTTGTAAATCCTACCATTACTGATTTCAGCTAAGAAGGGTATTCCTTCTCGTAACCACTGAAGTCATAGTCATAAAGACAACCTTTACGTTATGAATGGAAGACGACAAGGGTTTGCTGGTATTTGCGTGAGCAAGAAGAATGTCAGAAGCAGCCACTGAAAGGCAAAAATTCCCTCATTCATCTTATTAATGTCATTAACTCTGGATCTCAATGATGCTAGCTTATCTGTTAAATACAGCTATCTCACTGATGACTACGTATATACAGAAAAAGAAAAATTACCTTACCTGATAGCATGGCATTCAGTGCTTTAAGGTAAGGAATGCCAATAAAGATCTGTACGTTTCAGTGTATATTTCATTGTATTTGTGATACATTCTGATGATCTCTTTACTTTTGGTTTTGGGATTTTTTTTTTTTTTTTTTTCACTTTACATTTGACATCCAGTGCCAGACACAGTGAGTCACAGGAATTAACTGTATGCCAAGTTCCAACTGGCATGTTTCGGCTTCTGTGGCTGCAAAACTTTTCACTTTTGCAAAAAAAGGAAGTGTTTGGACCAGAGGCTAACCTACAAAGGAGGATTCTGAACCTGAACTTGTCAATCAGTCTTTATCGACTTGGTGCATTTTTCATCTGAATGCTGAACAATATTTATTGTTTGTTCTCTTTCTTGTTTTAGTGCATGATGAGAGTGTGAACAGATCTCTTATTTGGTTTTTGGTTTTGAACACTGGTGGTTTTGATATAAGTAATTATTCCAATCTGGTATTTTTATTTATTTAACAACTTTGCTCCGTAACAATGCCTGGCAAAATGTGGATGTATACTTAAGTACTTCCTAGTCTCAGTCATTTAATTAGTGAGGTAGATTTCATGCCTTGGAAGACCTGATTGCATGTGGGATGAATGATTCTCAGAAACAGCTGATGAATCAGAAAAAGCAGCGACTTACAGTAATGTCAATTCTCACTATAGACAAAGTAATAATGATTGGAGCTGGCTCTTGTAAATTAGTCTTAAAATAAGATATGTGATTTCCTTCACCACTTTTAACACAGAATGGGGAAAAAAATTGCTCTTCTCTCTCATCCTCACTGAGCTTTGTGCCTACAGCAGGGATGCATTATAACTTATTTATCTTATAATCTAGAAAATTAATGCGAGGAAGCTGAAGAGGCTGTGACTGTACAGAAATTGCTTGTTTAGGTTGGTAAATTAGTTTTGTGATGGCTTGTTGCTCTGGACAGATTTCTTTTTCATCTGCACTGAAGATTAGACTTCACTGGAATTTTTTCACTGTCTCGTGAAATGTCACGGAACAGATGGTGCTTTTCACTGTTTTCTTGATTAGAACCCAACCTGTCAAAGTGCTTACACACATGCTTAACTTAAGCACAGCAGCACTCCCGTTTGTATTAATTTCATAATCAATACTCTGTAGATTTGCGGGTTTAAATAATCATACCAGGTACAGGTTAGGTGGAGAAGTGATTAAGAGCAGCCCCATGTAGAAGAACTTAGGGGTGTTGGTCGGCGAGAAACTGAACATGAGCTGACAGCGTGTGCTTGGGCCCAGAAACCAACCATATCCTGGGCTGCGTCAAAAGGAGCGTGACCAGCAGGTCGAAGGAGGTGATCCTGCCCCTCTACTCTGCTCTCGTGAGACCTCACCTGGAGTATTGTGTGCAGTTCTGGTGTCCTCAGCATAAAAAGAACATGGAATTGTTAGAACAAGTCCAGAGGAGGGCCATGAGGATGATCAGGGGACTGGAGCACCTCCCACATGAAGACAGGTTGAGAAAGTTGGGGCTGTTCAGCCTGGAGAAGAGAAGGCTGCGTGGAGACCTCACAGCAGCCTTCCAGTGTCTGAAGGGGGCCTACAAGGATGCTGGACAGGGACTTTTCATCAGGAACTGAAGCGAAAGGACAAGGGGTAATAGGTTCAGGCTGAAATGGGAAGTTCAGGTTAGACATAAGGAAGAAGTTTTTTCTGCAGTGGTAGTGAGGCAGTGGAACAAGCTGCCCAAAAACGTGGTGAATATTCCATCCCTGTCAGTGCTCAAGGCCAAGTTGGACAGAGTCTTGGTGACATGATCTCGCGTGAAGTGTCCCTGCCAATGGGCATTGGAACTAGATGATCTTATGGTGCTTTCCAGCCCTAACCTTTCTATGATTCTGTGATAAGTCTTACCAGCTGACATAAACAAAGCCTTAAGTACGTTGCTTAAACTGAACATTTCCTAGGTCTCCTCAGCAGGAGACATTCAGTGCTAGAAATCTCTTCCAGCTACAGGGTTTGAAGTGGAGATTCCATCATTTGTGTGTAAGCAAAGAATGAAGTATTTGTAGTTTCTTTTAAAATCATGAGGAAGAAAAAAATGCAGCCTGATGTAAAGGTCAGCATCTGAATCTCCTTTTCTGAGCTTGAAAGTTTGAAGCTGTACTTCTTACTTTTTTACAGGCTTTTTCCTTCCATCAACCTTAAGATAACTATCTCTCCCTTTAAACCTATGCTACTGAACATATCAGTTTAAGGAGGAAGAAGGAAAACACTGTAGTAAACATGACTTTCCAGGTAGGATGCTGTCCTTGTATTTTCTCCAAGCAACAATACTAGAGATTTCAGTAAATGCTTCGGAATAAAATGTCATTTCTGCAAGCAATAGGGGCTGAATGTTTAGGGATTTTTTCTATACATATAAGGTTATACCCTGATGACATCATTTGAAATGAACATTTTAGGGTATGAAGCCACAGGTCTTACTATGGACCAGTAATTTCATGATATTACATACAAAGCTGAATCTTAGCTGAAGTATGAAATCAGCTCCTAAAATCATGGACACATTTTCTAATATCTGCTTCATAAGAGCTATGAAAATAAAAGCTAACTTCACCTCAACCTAACTTTAGCTTAAATATTTGTCTCATTTTTTCCTTCAGCATAATCTCTATATTAGTTCAAGATTTAAATTATATGCTCCAACACTACCTTCTTCTTCTTTAATATTATATCTTTTTATTTCACTCTAATTGCACCGCTTGGAAAAAAAAATGTTTATGCTAAAAAAGAAAAAATCCTTTTACAGAAGAGTCACAGATCCATAGTTCATTACAAAAGAGAAGAAATGCAGTACTGAAATTTTTTTCTTCAGGACAGAAGATTTATCAGAGTATTTCTTTGCATTTGATGCCAGTTCATCCATTATAATGTATATATTATTTGTTGGATTGTTTCATTGCACAGTGAAATTAGTTGTCTCCTATCTGGTGTTAGCCAAAACATCATGAAACACTGAATGTATTCATGGCCAAGATACAATATAACAGTATTGTGTTCTGTTCCAGGTCCTTCCACATTAGTTATTTCATTGTAATCACTTCATTGTTGTTTTGTCCTTCATGTCATACTTCTTATTTGGTTTTCAATCCATTGTCTATTGTCATACATTTTGAGAACAAGCTTGTCAAGATAAGGAATATGCTTTTATCATACTTTTTCATTGCAAGTGCAAAGTGCCTAGTACATTGTCGTACAATGTACAAATGTAATGTCGTACATTGTAAAAATGAAATGTTGTACAAGGTACAAATGAAATATGAGAAACTGTTAGATGAAATAACAAAAATTATTACATGCAGGAAATTTACAAAAATGCTGTTTCAGTTGTATGCCAGTTGAATTTAATATACACCTAAAGAGGACTTATGACAGGCACTTTGAATGATATCATAGAATCTAAAAAAGCCAGAGTTTTTGACATTATTACTAAACAAATCTGACAAAAACTGGATCCTATTTTTCCTCGGAGCTGGCTCAAATATGCTCAAATTCATAGCATAAACAAAATTTTGTCTGCATCATGCAAGTGGTTTAGATGCTTCCTTCCTTTTTCATTCTGTCAAGTTTTCCTTTGCTCTCATGCTACATCCTTGAAGAATACCTGCCTGCTTTTTCCTGACTCAACTCCGTCAGGTGGCTACTATGTTCATATAGGAACTTGTTTGGGTGTTAAAATGAGTGAATAATCAGGAACGGCATTGAATGCACTGAAAAAATGCGGTTAACATAGAAAATTCTGGTAATTTCTGAGTATTTTAGGTAACATGTTAGTTACCATTTCACCTCAACAGCCAAAGTAATCTTTCCTTGCACGAAGGCTCTCGGGGGAAAAGTTAGAATTGCCTTATAGAGTCTTATGACTTAATGATAGCTTATCTGTTTTTAAGGAACACTGTGCTGTCAGATTCCTTCCCTGAAGATGCTTGTGCATGCTGAACTGGAAAGAAACACCGCTGAGGAGCAGAAGCCTATAGCTGTCTCTACCTGGGGGCTATAATACCACTCTCGCATGTATTTCACTGAATCTAACCCTTTTTTCTTGCTAAGCACTGACAGAACTACTGCATCAGAAAATTGCCATGAGGAGGTTGTACCACTGTTTATGAATAAAATGTCTATATACTGAGCAAAATTTTAAGCAGGCTAACTTAACCCTCCCATGCTATCATTTTAGTATGTCATCCTACACTTTTGCCTGAAATATATGTCGTGTAGTCAATTATAAATAAAATCTGTCTTATAAATAATGTTTTACATCTTATTGCAACCAATAAAGAACAGCACAGATTGTTTTGCTGTCTTCCAAAAATGAAATATGACACATTAACATTAAATCTTTTTTTTTTTTTTTCATTTCCCATTTTAAAAGTTTATACACAATTCTTTTCTTTTTTCTCACCCCTCATTTAAACCGGAAGAACCATTTCTGTTTCTGCTGGTGATTTATCTAGGCACATCATCATTGTACTATTGCCATCTATGCAACAATAAAACACAAATCTAAGCAATAATGACATTTCACTACCCAATATCTTGGTTATTTGATATTGACTGTACAAGTGTAACACTCCTTATGAAATGCATCTTTGGTATTTAATAGGAGTATGTGATTTCTACTTTCACTTGTAATTAATTGATAAACTAATCATAAACCGAAGGTGTAGAAAACATTATGTGCTCATAAGTTACTTCTGTGTGTAACTAGGGAAAGATGAATACGCAAAGTAGTAATAGAAAAAGTGCCATGATTTTTGATAATATTAAATGTCTGCATTTTTCTTTGAGTCACAATTACTTTGGGTATCATAGCATATATGATCACACGCATGTCAGAAATTTTTTTCCCTGAACACTTGCAAGGAAGTACTCCTTTGTGTGCTTTCTGGGATTTTTTTTCACAGAATGGTTTTATTACCATATTTTAAATAGAATATTTTTAGTAGAATGTTCTTACTGAAGTACAAGAAAACTCACAGGAAAGAAATTCTGAATTTAGAATTTCAAGAAACCAAACCAGAAGACTGGCATGTGACCAACTTTAATCTTATAATCATTGCAGGGAAAAATTCCCCTTTTTTATTGGTAACAATCATTAATTTACAGATTATATGCAGATGCAGAGACATTTTTAGAGATTGTCCTGATATAAACTTTAAATAACTAATACAATTTAAAATTGTCTTTGAAATTCAGTTTTCTTTATGGTATTTTCTTTTATACTATAAAGCATCAGTGACTTTTTTCCCCGTTAATATAGAAAAAAAAAAAGTTATATGATTTTTTTAAATCATGAAGAAACATCAAATTCACTTTAGCTCTGAAGGTTTCCACAATTTGGAACGTCCACAGCCATTATTATAGACTTTCCCAGTGTTTCTTTTTCCCCTAGATATGACACCAGTTATCACCAGTTTTTCTCTATTTCTTTTGCACATGTGCACACTGTAATGTGCTTCTGATAAAATATTTCAAAGAATTTGCACATCTTGTGGCTTTGGTTATTCATTTGTTTGATATAAAAAGCTTAAGAATGAGTTCAAAAGCTGGTCGAACAGGAAAAGCTCCCCAACAGATAGATCTGAATCAAAGGCTGTTTTTCAAAGTATATTGAACTCTTGAATTATCCATTTTCAGTTTTTTATTTTGAAATAGTCTTGTTTAGCTCAATATTACTTTATCATAACCACTTCATAGGTTTTCCTGAGATTTTCTTCTTTGGTATTATTCAGAGAGCCATTTCAGTATATTTTGCATTTTAGTACCCTTTTTTCCTAAACTGTAAATTATATCCAAGTAGAAGACAAATGTCTTGTGGGGATTTTATGTGATCATCTTATTGTGTTAGTCCTTCAAGGGAGCAATTTGAGAAGTGGCTACAGCTTCATTTATGTGCACAAATCCATATATTGACCCCTTTAAATGATTTTGTAAACTACCAGCAGTTTCTTTCTTTTTTCACTTTCTACTGCTTCCTTATGCTGCAGCAAGCTTACTTATCTTCTTAATATCCAAGGTGAAGTTAACAAGCCACACCTGTATCACTTAGCAGAAACAAATTATAAGGTCCCTACAGGGTTCACAGATACGCCAAGAGAAGTTCAATACAGACAGACTGCAAACGCTGTTTATTAGGTTCCAAACCCCATCCTCTGCTCTTTACTGCTTTGCTCTTCATGGCTGCATCAGTTGCCCCCAGGCAGGAATGAGCCTCCATATGTAGGGTGCTCTGCAATCTGAGAGCAAAACATAGCCTTTGCTCTGGAGAACTGGGAACACAAATGCAGGAAACAGGAGCATTAGTTTCAGGAAATAATAGAGGACTGAAATGTGGATGAAGCAAGATAAATTTACAGTTCAAGAAGCCTGAAACTGAGCTCCATTTGTTATGGTTCTATAAATAATTTACTAGTTTTATTTTTAAACTGGATCCAGTTTTCCACTGGACTCAATGAATAACCTGTTAATTTAGAGAGGATGGGTCAAGTCAACAGGTGACTGATTATCATTCACTACAGAGGAAACAAAGAACTGTTTCAGCTGATGGAGTGAGTCCAGAGGAGGCCATAGTGATAACTCCAAAGAATGGAAGGACTTACTATGACCTTTCAATAACTTAAGGGAGCCTACAGCAAGTCTGGAGAGGAACCTTTTACAAGGTCATGTAGGGACAGAAGAGGGTGGAATGCCTTTAACCCGACAGAGAGGAGATTGAAATAAGCTCTTAGGCAGAAGTTCTTCCCTGTGAGGGTTGTGAGGCCCTGGCACAGGTTGCCCAAAGAAGCTTGTGGCTGCTGCACCCCTGACAGTGTTCAAGTCCAGGTTGAACGGGGCTTGGAGCAACCTGGTCTAGTGGAAGGCATCCCTGCCCATGGCAGGGCACTGGAACTGGATGAGCGTTAAGATTCAGCAGATTGAAAGAGATTCAGCAGATTGAAAGAGGTGATCCTGCCCCTCTACTCTGCTCTCGTGAGACCTCACCTGGAGTATTGTGTGCAGTTCTGGTGTCCTCAACATAAAAAGGACATGGAACTGCTGGAACAAGTCCAGAGGAGGGCCACGAGGATGATCAGGGGACTGGTGCACCTCCCATATGAAGACAGGGTGAGGAAGTTGGGGCTGTTCAGCCTGGAGAAGAGAAGGCTGCATGGAGACCTCATAGCAGCCTTCCAGTACCTGAAGGGAGCCTATAGGGATGCTGGGGAGGGACTCTTCATCAGGGACTGTAGTGACAGGACAAGGGGTAATGGGTTAAAACTTAAACAGGGGAAGTTTAGATTGGATATAAGGAGGAAATTCTTTCCTGTTAGGGTGGTGAGACACTGGAATCGGTTGCCCAGGGAGGTTGTGAGTGGTCCATCCCTGGCGGTGTTCAAGGCCAGGTTGGACAGAACTTCATGTGACATGGTTTAGTATGAGGTGACCCTGCCCATGGCAGGGGGGTTGGAACTAGATGATCTCGAGGTCCTTTCCAACCCTAACTATTCTACAAGATTTAAACCAGTCTGGGATTCTATGATTCTATGATCCAGCTGGCTTTCTGTTGTCTGACTCCTGCCTTCCCCAGTGAGCCCTCTAGCCTGCAGTTTTTCTCTGGCTGTCCTGGTGCAGACTCATTTCCACTTCTGAGGAAGTGTCAGTTTTCCATAGTGAGTATGAAACTTTCACGTGAAACCTCATGCTGAGGCATGGTTGATGTGAAAGGAGAGGCACCCAAGACACTCAAGAGTGTCTCTCATATTTGTGGTACCTCTGCATATAGAAGGCTGTCTCCTAGCGTGTGTAGCTAGAACTCCCGTGGAAATATATATTTATAAAAAGAAGGACTTGCCTTCTTAGGTTTATTTAGAAGTTGATCTATGGAATATTAACTCTTTCCCAAACAGGAAAACCTTGTTAAACAGCCTAATATTTTGCTTTTCTATGAAGACCTCTTCTTACTTTCTTTTTATAATTTTTTTTTTTTTTTTGCTTTCCCACAAACAACAGCATATGGTGTATGAATGTAAGTTCTTAGTTCAATACAGAGTTAAAATGTAAGCTAAACCTTTTCATGAATCCTCACAATGCTTCTCTTATAAGAAAAAAATTCTTAGGGAGGGAAACTTTTATGTTTATACAAACAAAAACTGAAGTCTTTATGCTGCACAGGTTGGGATTTTTTCTTGTGTTTTATTATATTTCTAGAGGTTGAAGTGTATCTAAGGAAACTTAAAACTATTGTTCTTATTGCAGTCTTATGCAGTAAAAGAAACTTGAGCAAAACTGCTCTGCTGTTTTGTTTGGGTTTTTTGGAGGTTTTTTTTGGCTATAATTTATCTTTCACCGGATATTGCCCCAGGACCATTATAAGATACCATCGACCATATTCTGATAGACTAGTGTCCTGTCTCTGAGACTGGAAATAGGACATCATGATATGATCATTAGAGACATTTGGTGGATAAAGAACTGGTTTCGGTGGCTAAAGAACTGGCTTCGGTGGATAAAGAACTGGCTTCAGTGGATAAAGGACTGGCTGGACGGCCGCACACAAAGAGTTGTGGTCAATGGTTCAATGTCCAGCTGGAGACCAGTAATGAGTGGTGTCCCTCAGGGATCCGTGTTGAGACCAGTCTTGTTCAACATCTTTGTTGGTGACATGGACAGCAGGATTGAGTGTGCCCTCAGGAAGTTTGCCGATGACACCAAGCTGTGTGGTTCAGTTGATATGCTGGAGGGAAGGAATGCCATCCAGAGGGACCTTGACATGCTTGTGAGGTGGGCTGATGCCAACCTTATGAAGTTCAACAAGTGAAATACAAGGTCCTACACCCATGTCGGAGCAATCGCAGGCACAGTTAAAAGTTGGGTGGAGAACATATTCAGAGCAGCCCTGTGGAGAAGTACTTGGGGGTGTTGGTTGATGAGAAAATGAACATGAGCCAACAGTGTGCACTCACAGCCCAGAAAGCCAACCGTATCCTGGAGCGCATCAAAAGGAGTGTGACCAGCAGGTCAAAGGAGAAGATCCTGCCCCTCTATTCCTCTCTCATGAGACCTCACTTGGAGTACTGTGTGCAGTTCTGGTGTCCTCAACATAAGAAGGACATGGAACTGTTGGAACAAGTCCAGAGGAGGGCCACGAGGATGATCAGGGGACTGGAACACCTCCCACATGGAGATAGGCTGAGAAAGTTGTGGCTGTTCAGCCTGGGGAAGAGAAGGCTGCGTGGAGACCTCAAAGTAGCCTATTGGTGTATGAAGGTGGCCTCTAAGGATGTTGCGAAGTGACTCTTCATTAGGGACTGTAGTGATCAGGACAAGGGGTAACGGGTTAAATCTTAAACAGAGGAAGTTTACATTGGGTATAAGGAAGACGTTCCTTACTGTGAGGGTGGTGAGGCATTGGAATGGGTTGCTTAAAGAAGCTGTGAATGCTCCATCGCTGGTGGGTGTTCAAGGCCAGTTTGGACAGAGCCTTGGGTGGGATGGTTTAGTGTGAGGTGTTCCTGCCCATGGCAGGGGGTTGGAAATTGATGACCTTAAGGTCCTTTTCAATCCTAACTATTCTATGATTCTGTGATTTTATGACATCTTACATTATTAATTGCTCTATGTACTGTAATGAAGTTATGCTATTCTGTTCAAGTTAAACATTCCATAAGGTAGCTTTACATTGTAAAATTGTAATTTTAAATTCATTACTATTAATAAAAATAATAATTTATCCAAATCATCTTTAAAAACATCCTTTTATGGACTATACAAAGTTCTTAAGAATTAATCTTATTCCAGAAATTACCATAGTTTAATGGCAAAGTAAGTGTTTTTTTTAACAGACAAATTTCTTCCTATTAGTGATTATGCATTTCTAGACTTTAAATTTCACTGAATGAGTTGTTTTTTTGCTATGAGCAAAAATGCCTAGCTGACCTTTTGAATGCTGTTGATTATTGATAAAGTGAAAAGGTATTTTTATCTGATAACTTCAGAATCTCAAAAAATATCCAAAAAATACCTAGTTTGAATTGTAAATACAGAGCAAGTGTGAGAAGGTCTTTCTTTTATCTAATGATATTCTATAATGTTTTCTGAAACATCTGACTAGAAAGTTTTAAGAACGTATGTAAATTTTTTTTTGCATGATGGTTTGGAAAAATAATCCTGACAGACAACTAAGCTGAGGGAAGCAGATGACAACATTTTACAACTATAAATTGCAGACATTTGTTTATTTTTATTTAGCATTTCCATAGCAGACTGCATACTGATGATGTGAATTGGATGGGTACATGTTGACTAATCTGTAAACACTTTAATTGGCTTCTGAAATGTAACAGAATTGTATGCCAGGGTTTTATCCACAATCAAGTCAAGTTTTATGAACTTAATTCCTCACTATTGTTTGCTGCCAAAATAAAATTATCAAAGCCTTTGCTCGTCAACATGCCGTGAACAATTATGGGGTTGTTTATGAGGACTAGTTTGAAATCTTGTGATGAAACAGGCTCTGTTGAAAGAGCTGGTTTGCAGCATCACACTGCAAAACAGCATTTTCACAGCATTTTCTTTGGGAAAGTGTCATAGGACTGAGCTGCAATTTAGAAAATATGAATAGGCAGTAAGAGGTGCAGGTAAATGTGTGAGCACTCTATGTATGCACCTACCACATTGTACACTTCACTGACCAGCAACCTATTGATTACATTAGAAGTTTATAAGTTTATTTAATTCTTGTCATTCGAGAAGCAAATGTGAAAGTCCAGAGTCTAGGGAAATTGACAGATTATTGGAGGTTTCCTTGTTCTTTGTCTCTGCTGTACAGAATCTCACTACAGGTGCAGATGTCTTTCTTATATCGCTTTGTATGCACTTGGTATTGGGTTTCATTACATTCATTGCAAGATGAACAGCAATCTCCATTCTGAAACATACTTTAAGTTTTCTAGAGGTCAGGTTTTGTTAGTTACATCTCAGTGAGTTAGAGAAAATTTGCCCAATGTCCAATATGATTCACCTTTAAAATTTAATTTGGAGATGCAGGCTCCTGGTGCATTTGATTGTACGATCACAGGTGCAACTATTTAAGTATGATCTTTAGTTTAAAATAGTAGGTGTGCATTAACATGGCAACCTAAGACAACCAGAGTGAAACAAGTAGGGGGAAAATTTTAGGTTTACAAGATTTAGCATCTGCTTCTTTGAACATCCATCCATCCCTCCTCCAGATTGCTACTGCCATTTTGCCATATGTTCCCTTCTATTTTCTGTTTGCATACAAGGATGGATTATTTTACAGGAGACAAAATCATCCACAAAGTTTATTTTAAAGAAAATGGCTAAATAATCAAAGGAACTCTGTGATTTTATTATGAGAAAGTTAATATGAACATAAATTGAATTTTATGATTTTGTGTTAGAAGAAAATTAATCTCAAAGATGTCAAACATGATAACTATCACTAAAGATAGTTTAGAAACTTTGCAATTGGTACTTAATAGCTAAGTGATCTGAATAAACACACTGAATGTTCTTCACATACCTGTAATTTAAATTACTAATCTTTTAAATACATTTAATTCTGTGTTTTAAGTGCTTACTATGGAATATACTTTTTTTTTTTTTTTTTTTTTTAGCAGGAGAAAATATCAGAATATTACTTAAGCACAGTAAAGGATATTAGCAACATAGATACTTTTCTTAACCTTAGCTGCAAAAAAAAAAAACAAAAAAAACAAAACCCAATCCTGTAGTAATCTGTGTTTAAAGAAAAGGGTACATGCAGTATTCTATCTTTTTTTGGTATCATTTCTTATTATTTATAAGGTCCACAGGAAATTTTTTTTACCCAACATGCCACTTCTGTTTTCTGAAGTAATAGTTTTGGGGTTTATCACTTACATGGATTTAAATTTGCTGTATTTAAAAAAGCCTTTTCCTTTCCTTCTTTCCTTTCCTCTTTCCTCTTTCCTCTTTCCTCTTTCCCCTTTCCCCTTTCCCCTTTCCCCTTTCCCCTTTCCCCTTTCCCCTTTCCCCTTTCCCCTTTCCCCTTTCCCCTTTCCTTTCCTTTCCTTGCCTCGCCTCGCCTCGCCTCGCCTCGCCTCGCCTCGCCTTCCCTCGCCTCCCCTCCCCTTCCCTCCCCCCTCCCCTCTCACCTCTCCCCTCTCCCCCTTTTCCCTCTCCCCTCTTCCCCTCTCCTCTCATCCCCTCTCCTCTTCTCTCTTCATCTCACCAGATGTCCAGTGCACAGACACTGGTGGAAGTGAGTGATTTATTGTAGCATCTGACCTGCATGCCTAGTGCTGGATGTTGAGTCCCTAACTTTGGATGCTTTACCCAGCTTCTGCAGTAGTTTGTTTTTTTTTTTTACCATAGTACTGTTTTTAAGCAGAATATGAGGATATGAACATGTTCAAGGCAATATTTGTTATGGTTAGTATTGCTCTAATGAGAAATAAAGGTTTGCCATATATTATCTAGTGTTGCCATTCTAATTTTGCATTTTCTAATGACAGATTTCATTAAACATAGAGAAAGTCTGGTTGAGGTGCTTAAGAAGTTGATTTGGTTATATGTACTAGTTGGTGTTATACATTTTATATATACTTGTTCCCATAATTATGAATTTTATTTACTAATTTTCATACATATGGATATGGCTTATTATGACTAATTCAGGCAGTGCATAATAGCACTCTTTTTCCTATTTTACAGAAAATCTCAGCCTTGCAATTAACATTTGGCAGTTCAAGTTATGAACAAATGTTCTTTAACTTTTTGAAAGAGATTTAGTCTGCACAGTTACAAAAGCAGTTGTGAGCAAGGTAAATATTCATTCAGTGTCCCAGAAAGTAAAGACTACCACATTTTTTAGCCAAAGATAATGGGTGTTTGCTTAGAAGATAAACTGATTACATTGCATAAGTGATTTGGAGACTTGAAATCTGTGGAAGGTTAATGAAAGTGCTGCAGATAATCTCATCTTCCAGACATCACTGATCATTGCAGGGCTGTTTAAGTTGCATATGAATTTTAAAGTTAATGAAAATAAACAGAAACTAGGAGCAAATCAGAGAAGAATAGAAGAAGATCTTGTACATGTCAGTAGCTATGTGGATTTAGAGATGATAAATGAAGTAGGAGCAGGCTGAAGGAAATGCTAACACCTGAGGACTTCAGGAAGATTTGAATAATGATCCTCATGGTGCCCTTTGGCAATGTCCTGATAGTAACTGCTACTTGAAGGGGCAAGCTGGAGCATGGAGGCTTATAGAGCAGTCAAAACTCTCCCTTCTTCCCTGTCCTTACAATGTACTGCTGCTTCTTCTCCTGGCTGGCTATATCACTTTTATTTTAAAAAAATATATTTGTGCATGTAAGCGATGTTAGTAAGTTTTAAGAATGCTTTTATAACACGCATCTGTAAAATCATAGCTTTGTATTTCTTTGGGAATCATATGGAGACTCCAGAAGACTGAATGCAATTCCTACATTTTTTATACCATTCCTTTACACTGATTTCTGCATCTGTATTTTCTCGGAAAGCCAACCATATGCTGAGCCGTATCAAAAAGTGAATGAGAAGCAGGTCGAGGGAGGGGATTCTCTCCCTCTGCTGCACTCTGGGGAGACCCTCCCTGCAGTCCTGCATCCAGCTCTGGGGCAACAACACAAGAGGGACGTGGAACTGTTGGAGTGAGTCCAGAGGAGGTCATGGAGATGCTGTGAGGGCTGGAGCATCTCGCTCTGGAGACGGGCTGAGAGAGCTGGGCTGGTTCAGCCTCGAGAAGGCTCCTTAAGGGGAGACCTTAGAGCAGCTTCCAGTGCCTAAAGGGGCTACACGAAAGCTGGAGAGGGGCTTTTGACAGGGGCCTGTAGGGACAGAACAAGGGAGAATGGCTTTAACCTAACAGAGAGGAGACTGAGATGAGCTCTTAGGCAGAAGTTCTCCCCTGCGAGGGTGGTGAGGCCCTGGCACAAGGTGCCCAGAGAAGCCGTGGCTGCCCCATCCTTGGCAGTGTTCAAGGCCAGGTTGGAGAGGGTTTGGAGCAACCTGGTCTAGCAGAAGGTGTCCCTGCCTGTGTCAGGGGTTGGAACTGGATGAGCTTTAATGTTCCCTCTAACCCAAAACAGTCTGTGATTTTATGATTCTATGATTCCAAGACTGACAGATGATGTCCTGTTTTAGAAACAGTTCTCAGAAAAAATTAACCTGATAGTTTGAAACCATCATCATAGCGGCTTAGAAGAGGAGACAGAAGGGTGTTGATGGTAGTAAAACAGATGTAGTGGGTACACTTAATTTCATCCTTACTACCAGATTATTTTTTGCAGCAAGGCACAGAGCAGTAAGCCATTGTCTGGCACATAATCGATGAGATGTAAAATGCTCAAGTGTCTTCTCTTCTCTGCTGTTAGACGGCATCTAAGATTTTTTTAATGGAAACGTTGATAGGGTTTTCTCGAAAGTTTAATCTATTTTAATATTTATTTTCTTTTAGTGCTAACGAATATGTTCCCTCTGACACAGCCTAGATTGTTTTGTTTTATTATTATTTTTCCTTGGAAAATAACATGTAGATATTTCTACTGAAACAGAAAAAAGCCATTTAATTACTTGACATTTAAAATAATTTTAGGATATGTTCATGAAGGAACACCATAGGTCTTTAAATTCAAATTAATAAAGGCTAGTTGTGTAATAAGCTTAAAAATGTTTTAATTGGTTTTGACAATACAATTCAGAATGGGATTGCACTCTCTTATTTCTAAATATTCTCAACTATGATGAGCTTTGACGATTATGGTTTCATGGATGATTGCAAATGTTATCAGGTAAAATGACTGGAAAAAAGTGCTTATGTCCAAAACAAAGTTTGTTCTGACAGGGACAAGGAATGCTTTAGATACCGGTGTTAATTTATCACAGTTCATGATTCTTGTTATTCAGCAAGACCTCAGATCCTAAAATGAAATTTGCTTGTCAGTTTTAATCCAGTTTGTCAGGCAGCCTTTTCTTATTTCATGGCATATTTTGGTTTAGTAGGATTCCTGCTTTATTAATGTGCTGGGGGGGCATGAATAAGACGAATGGGAGAGAAAAGAATGCTTATGTTTAAACTCTGTATTGTAGTGTATGATAGATAGGCTGTTTTCCCGGACCTGACAGACATCCTGCCAAGCTAAAAATTTTAAAATAATTGTATCTCTACTACTTAAAAGATGTTTATCTCTGATTCTCCAAATTTAACTTATGACACCTTTAATTTGGAATATGGATAGTTTTCTCCTGAGTGTTTAGATATATCTCCTGTTAATCCTTTTTTTCATAAAAATGTATCTATAAATGATATCCGATTGCTCTTGTACAAAAGACCTAAAATACCTTTGGGAAAATCACAAAGCAGAATTGTAGAAACAATTGTAACACATCTTTAAGAGATAATAAAGTAAGATTTCTGTAAACGCTCGAAATGGCAGAATCAGTCAGATTCTTACTGATGTGTTTAAAAATAGCAAATTAAAGCCTTTCATGTCTTTTAATATGCATTTTTCTCTCTTATTCTTCTAGGATGACATTTGGCAGAGAAATAAAAACACTAATTAGGAGTAGGTGTGCATTTGACATGGTAGCTTTCCCACATAGTTTATGGTTAAAATCTTCATTATTATTCAAAGACCTGAGAGAAGCAAATTTACTAAAACCAGGATGATGTTTAGGCTGCAGGCTGTCACTAGAAATGTACTTGTGATCTCAGACGAGATCCTAAAATAGAAGCTAAATTGTCAATACAAAAATTTCAGATTCTCAACTCTAAAATTGCTATTAAAACCCTACAGATTGCTGTTCATTTAATCCTGGAAATAAGCAACTCATAAGATACCTTCAAGTATGACTTAGCCTTTTTTGATACCAAGAACTAACTCAGACTGGTGGTAGGTGTCAGCAAAAATACCTGGTCCAGATATATTTAGCAAAAACAACCTCTACAATGGATTTTCGAGTGTATACATTTTTGCCTTGAGCTCCTAAACACAAAAAATCTTTTGTAGTCAAGCCTTTGGCCAAAACAGAAAAACTTACTAAACCAGATACATTTAAGCACCCTAAGGTAGATAATATATCTATTCTAAAGCACAGCCCAATGAGAAAATATACAACAGAAATCTAATCTTATAAATAGGGCAAAAGGACAAACACAAATTTTAATATTTTAGAGGCTTTATTTGGGTAGAAAATCAACACATTCTCTTTTCTTCTTTTTATCTCTGCACCAAAATAGTCACAATGAACTATCTATACTTCTTACACCACCAGAAACAGCTGTGTTTAGTAGAGTTTGAATCCATGAGAAAGGTGAGTCAGATTATTCGACCTTTTTACTATACAAGGTTATTTGTTGGACAATATTTGACTTCTTAGTTCAAAAGGGACAAGTAAAAAGCATATTTAAGTTGCCTACAATTATCTTCTTCCATTGCCAATATATAATTGAAGCACCCTCTTCTCTCAAAATTGGACATCATATTCTAAGGGACTCTAAGCAAGGCTCCAGACCTCTATGGACAAGTTCCCAGGAAATAAGCATCAACCTGTCCTACTGTGCAATGCAGATACACACTATTATTCCTATAGTAAGTACTGCTTCTGAAGTCTTCTCTGAATTTTTAAAGAACTAAATGCATAGAACACTCTGGGAGACAGTTTGGATACTGAGCTGTTTCTTAATGCCATCTTTGTAATTTCATACTGCCTATTCCATAATTAAAAACAAACAAACAAACAAACAAACAAAAATAACCCAACAAAAACAACCAACCAACCAGCAAACCAAACCAATAAACAAAAAAGATACAAGAAAAATGGCACTATCAAATTGGACTGAAAGTTAAAGCCTGTATACTTTTCTGTTACCCTCCCTGAAGGCTTCATTTGGAACAGATGGGGTGTTGAGTGTTTTTGCACCTGAGATTCCTTGTCACTAGCATTAATGTGCAGGGAATTATGCATGTCATTTACTATGCATCTCATTTTCCTACGCTGTGTTCAGCTGGACCCTGTACTCTTTACCCTTCATTTTCACAAACAATAAAATCTTCTTGAACATATGTTGGGGAGAAAGGAATTAACCTGTAGAAAAAATAAACCCCTTGATCTATCAAAACAGATAATTCATCTTAAGCATTTCTGGTTCCAAGAACACCTTCCTTGAAAACTTTTTGTCCAGGGTGATTGTACTTGTCTTACTTAACCCTACACTAGGAGCACTCAGGAAAATAAATAATTTCATAAGGAACTGTGTTGCTGTTTATATTTAAACAATACCTGACTGAATCTCTCTTTCAATATCACAGAATCATACTATATCTTGAGTTCTTCTGTCAGTAAGGTTGCATCCCATTAAATGTCTCAAGTGTTGTAGGAATTGAAGCACATTGTCACTGGTAAGTCCAAAGCTTGAAATTGTCATGTGGCCAGTATGACCTCTAGGGAGGCGATTTGTTTTTTGCATTCCCTTGGAGTAACTGATGTCCTTGATAAGGATTACCAAGGAAAGGCATTTCCTGCATAACATAACAAAACCATAGATGGTAATTTCATTCCCTCCAGAGTTCATGCTCTTGTGAACTTGCTATGAAAGACCAATAACGACACCAGTAAGACAGATCCTTGCACTGCTGTTCTGCCTTTATTGCCCTAACTAAAGATTGCCAAAACTTTCTTCGTACTATTCTATTTTTCATTGAAACGTCTAATTTCAGTTTCCTTCTATTCCTTTTTACAAGTTAGAACAGTCTGAACTTGTATCATTATGTTGCACATAAAAAGGGTCGACTGCTTTCCAGACCAAATAAAAGACTTTTTAGTGCATAAACTTTTATTTATTTACTTATTTATTGCATCCAAGTCATCTGTTAGTATTACTAACTTAGGCATGATTTTTATAGAATCATAGAATAGTTAGGGTTGGAAAAGACCTTAAGATCCTCTAGTTCCACCCTCCCTGCCATGGGCAGGGACACCTCACACTAAACCATGTCACCCAAGGCTCTGTCTAACCTGGACTTGATTACCACCAGGGGTGGAGCATTCACAACTTCCCTGGGCAACCCATTCCAGTGCCTCACCACCCTTACAATAAAAAACGTTTTCCTTATATCCAATCTAATCTTCCCCTGTCTTAGTCTGAACCCGTTACCTCTTGTCTTATCACCATAATATATACATAAAATATGTATGTCTATCCTATCAGTATAATATGAAGATTTTATGCACTTTAATGCTCTTCCTATGTGTCAAAAAGTACATATGGCTTATCTACTTCCAAAACCAACCCCCACTCCCCCATTTACTTTGCGTGTAAGCATGAATACCTAAGGTTCAAATTCAGCTCAAACTTGCTCTGTCTCCTACAGATGCTTTCGCTCTAGCTCCCACTTAATTATATAGTCAGTTTATCATCTATCAATACTCCCAGGTCCTTCTCAGCTGAGCTATTCTCTAGTAGGTCAGCTCCCAAACTCTACTGGCTCTTGGGGTTCTTCCTTCCCAGATGTAGTACCCTATAATTCACTTTCAGATTTGTGTCACCTTATTCTTCCTACCAAATAGCTGATTCAAAAATGTGACTTCTTAGCTTTGCCTGATTTCTAGGTACACAATACACTGAATAATTCAGGCATTTTCAACTAAGCTCAGAGAAGTGCTTATACTACGTTGCTGTTTTGACCCTCCCATTCCTAAGGCTTTCTTTTCTAGCAAGAAGAGATGCTGAAAACAGTCTTTTCTAGTTTACTGTTCTCAGTCATCCAGTATGCTGAGGAGTACACACTTGTGGCCTGAGAAATACAGAAAACAGCTTGTTCAGTGCACATGCTGATTAATAGTTGTACCTTCACTATTGGCCATAATTTACCAGTCTGCTACTCCCAGACTTCCTGCAAAGATGATCCATAATTTCCATGTCAACATCACAAAAACTTGTGTTCCTTGGCAGTCAATCATATGACAAAATCTAATCAACAAGTGACATCATTTTATGCCTGTCTGCCAATATGTCATAGCTCAGATGTGTGCTTACCTCTAAGGGCTTAAAAGAAAAAGACTCTCCTTCTCTCTAGCACCCTTAAGTACTATCCTCTGTCCAAATCTGGTAATGCCAGACCGCCATTCTGAAGTTTTAAATTTAGCAGGGATATGTCTGAAGGTCTCAGCTTCAAGTCTGTAACAACATATGAAGACGATGAAAGAAGATCTGTGATTTTGACCAGTCATTCTCACCTCTGTGCCTGGCAAAATCTTGGAGCACATTCTCCTGGAAGGCATGCTAAGGCACATGAAAAACAACAAGGTGCTTGGTGACAGCCAGCATGGCTTCGCTAAGGGGAAATCCTGCCTGACCAATTTGGTGGCCTTCTATGATGGGACTACAGAATTGATGGACAGGGGCAGAGCAGTTGAAATCATCTACCTGGACTTGTGCAAAGCATTTGACACTGTCCTGCATGGCATCCTTGTCTCTGCATTGGAGAGACATCAATTTGATGGATGGACCACTTGGTAGATAAAGAACTGACTGGATGGCCACACAGACAGAGTTGTGGTCAATGGCTCAATGTCCGGCTGAAGACCAGTAATGGGTGGTGTCCCTCAGGGATCTGTGTTGGGACGAGTCTTGTTCAACATCTTTGTTGGTGACATGGACAGCAGGATTGAGTGTCCCCCCAGGAAGTTTGCCGATGACACCAAGCTGTGTGGTTCAGTTGATATGCTGGAGGGAAGGAATGCCATCCAGAGGGACCTTGACACGCTTGTGAGGTGGGCTGATGCCAACCTTATGAAGTTCAACAAGTGAAATGCAAAGTCCTACACCTGGGTCGGAGCAATCGCAGGCACAGTTAAAAGTTGGATGGAGAACATATTCAGAGCAGCCCTGTGGAGAAGGACTTGAGGATGTTGGTTGATGAGAAAATGAACATGAGCCGGCAGCTTCAATGTGCGCTCGCAGCCCAGAAAGCCAACCGTATCCTGGAGCACATCAAGAGGAGTGCTACCAGCAGATCAAAGGAGGAGATCCTGCCACTCTGTTCCTCTCTCATGAGGCCTCACTGGAGTACTGTGTGCAGTTCTGGTGTCCTCAGCATAAAAAGGGCATGGAACTGTTGGAACAAGTCCAGAGGAGGGCTACGAGGATGATCAGGGGACTGGAGCACCTCCTGTATGAAGACAGGCTGAGGAAGTTGGGGCTTTTCAGCCTGGAGAAGAGAAGGCTGCATGGAGACCTCAAAGCAGCCTTCCAGTACCTGACGGGTAGGGATGGTATAGGGATGCTGGGGAAGGACTCTTCGTCAGGGACTGTAGTGACAGGACAATGGGTAATGGGTTCAAACTTAGGGAAGTTTAGATTGGATATAAGGAAGAAGTTCTTTACTGTAAAGGTGGTGAGGACTGGAACGGGTTGCCCAGGGAAGTTGTGAATGCTCCATTCCTGGTGGTATTCAAGGCCAGGCTGGACAGAACTTCATGTGACATGGTTTAGTGTGAGGTGTCCCTGCCCATGGCAGGGGCTTGGAACTAGATGATCTTAAGTTCTTTTTCAACCCTAACTATTCTATGATTCTATGATAATAAAAGGACTTGTTTATGTTAAAAATGCTTTTTCTTGTAACATGTTCTAAGTAACATTTTCTTTTTGTAATATTCACTTATTAACTATTGGGTAAGGTTTTATCAAAGGGCAGCCACTGCATAAAACAAGTTTTGGTTTTGCTTGTTTTTGTTTTTGGTTTTTTTTTTTTTAGTTTTGGTTGTTTTTGTTTTTGGTTTTTTTCTGTTTCTAGGCTTGTGACTCAGCTTATGAAAACACAGGAAATATTTAGGAATGGAGAAATAAGGTTTAGTGCTTTTATATGGGTAACAAGTAATGTTTCTTTTCTGTACTTCTGAGTAGTGATATATATGTGTGGCGGGGTATACCCTTGGTTTTACAGACTTTCGAGTCCTGAACTACACTGTGGTGTCTTCACTGCCTGGTTGCAATTTTTGTTATAAAATGTTCTTTATCTGTGAAATTTTTCAATTTACTACTATAATTCTTTCAAATGTGAAAGCTCCTTGTATCAAAGAAGTCTGAAATTTATTTGTCAGAAAATAGTGTCTGAACC
Organism: Lathamus discolor; assembly: GCF_037157495.1. Classification (NCBI taxonomy): domain Eukaryota; kingdom Metazoa; phylum Chordata; class Aves; order Psittaciformes; family Psittacidae; genus Lathamus; species Lathamus discolor. The sequence goes on along the minus strand of NC_088909.1, from coordinate 33,077,847 downwards.
TGATATGTTTGCATAACATGTATTTTTAACATTGGGAAAAAAATCCAAACAGTTTTTGCCTGCACAGATCATGTGAAGCCCCTGCTTTAAACTGCACAAAAGCTGCAGATAGATATCAAAAATTAATAAATATTATGAAATTTTAAATTTGTGAAAATAACTCCATCAGTTTGGTAATAAAAGATAGATATTCTAGTTTAAATATATATTATTACATCTGTGAAAACCTATTAAATCTCTATTTTTGTTCTGTTCTTTGATTATTTCTTCATTTTTCTGGGGCAAACACTGTTGTTTAGGCTGCTTTTTCTGGTTCCCTGTTTTGCTTAACTTTGCGTTTCTAATGTGAACTTCACTGTGATATGTCAAAATCTGGGTCATTACAGTAACAGCAGGAGTCTATGCAAATCTCTGGCCCTCTACTTATGCCAAACTGGGAGTCCTGATCCAGATAAGCAGTGAATGTAAATGAAGCTCAGCCTTGGTAATAAATAACAGCTGTTCTTACTCGTACTGTAGTACAACCTGATGGCATTTGGTCGAATCTTTGTGGAGTATGAAAGTCACCTTACAATCCCTTCAATGTACTTTCAGCCCGACATCATACACAGGGATGTGGCGTAAACACCTACAAATATATAAATCCTGGCAGGTGTGTCTTTTAGCCTTTATGGTCCCCCTTGAGTTTTGGCAAGCAAAATTCATCTCTATTAGGTCTAAATCTATAATTTTTTATAAGCTAACTGTACCAAGGTGAGGACATCTACAAAGAAGTATCAATTCATTCCCAATTCTTTCCCAACCTCAGGGAATTCACTAACAGTCAAAGTTGCACAAATCCACTACATAAAATAATGAGAAATAAAACAAATCATTAAGTATGTAAAATCTTTCAGTATGCTGTGCCCTGTAAAAGAACTGCACTAACTGTATGGAAATCAATAGTCAAACTTCTCACTACCCTTCAGGTGCCCACCAGACTTTTCCTCTCCTCAGCTCTGTGATTTATGGGGAGTCACCATGTAGAAGCTACTTGAGCCTATCAGTGCAACGTTATCCCTCTCCTTCATTCTTTCATTACCAATTGTCTGGGCTTACTGAATACTAAATACACCATTCACTTTATTTAGTAAAGGACATTTTCTGCAAGATTTGCTGCTTTCCTTCATATTCAGTCTCCTGCTTCTGGCTCTATTGACAGAACATGTTAACCATGTAGCATTTCAGATTGCTGTTATCTTGCATATCTAGAAACAGACAGACATAATGAAACCCTGCAACTTAGTCAAAGTTTGCTATTAATACCTGTGGATCAGGATTTCACCTCCTGAGAAAGAAGACCCTTTTTTGTGGTAGGACACGTAGCAGCTAAATTGGAAGTTAGATTTTGAATTTAAGGTGTGTGCTTAGACTCCAAGGTTTGATAGATTTTTGTATTTTGAAATAAGGTCTTACAAAGAAATGAAATTGAAACAGAAAAATATATATTTCAAAACAATGACAGAAGACGTGGGCAAAGTGTATAAAAGCAGATTGTGGCTCTTTCTAAAATTACCTTTTTTTTTTTTATAGATACTTTCTTACAACTGTAGCATTATGTGTTTTATAACACAGGCATGGTGTAACTAATTTAAGTCAGAATTTATTTCTGTAAGCTAAGCTCAAAATTTGGTAGTTTTATGTCTCCCAGTATCTGTCTTGAAAATTATATAATGCTGTTCTTAGTCTCCAATAATGAGAAAAAATGGACCAGTTTTGTAGCCTGCTTAATCAGGCAGTTGAATGTGTATTGCGTGGCAGATAACAGGTAGTAATTAGCCATGATTAAGTTCTTTACAGAAGCTGGAGTTGAGTGATATGATATTCTATGATATAATAGGAAGTCTGCATAAACAGATAGCACTGCAGAAACATTGCAAAGTTGTAGCTTTGATGTACTACAATAGGTATATTCCCCTTTCTATTAACTACAGCATAAGAAGGTAAGATCACCCAAAGCGCCTGGCCAAGTGAGCTCTTTCGAAGAATTATATGTAATATATAAAATATCAGATTCATTAAACAGAGACAAGTTGAATATTAAATGTATTTACATTGCAACCTATAAAGGGTACAATGCCAAGTGAGAGGCTCAGGATCTGAACACCATAGTACTGTGAAATAAGGAAATAAAGAAAGTGGAGAAGAATTGTTTAATGATGCTGTAAGGGATTGTAATGACTGAGACTTCTGACATGCTCTATTTTCAGTGCCAGTTTCTCATCCCAGAAAAACTGCAGAAACGCAAGATGAAAAAAACCTGATATTCAGCCTGTGTGTGTAAGGAGTTGTGGTTTTTTTTGGTTTTGTTTTTTGGTTTTTTTTTGAGTTGAAAGACTAGCAGATACATTTAAAATTAAGAAACTGTGCCTTATACTCTTTAGAAAACACTTCCTGTAACTGTTTATTTGCCTGCTATTAAAATTACTGTTAGCAGCTAAGTTAAGTGAAAAAAAATGCACTCTTACTAATTTTCCCTGCTATCCCGCCAATCTGTTTAACATCTTAGCAGGATTAAAGCCATGTCTATCCAGTAACTGAAATCAGTACAGCTATTGAGTTAACAGCATATTTTATGAAAGGCATTAATGTAATAATAAATAGTTATTAAAGCAAATATTAAAGTGCATTTATAGTAGCCACTGTAAAATCTAATTAGCAACCAAGTTAAAGTCTTATTCAGCCAAGTGCCATGTAAACACATCATGAATGAGAAGTCGTATCTGAAACACCTCAGCTGTTACAATGAGAAGCCAAAGGTTGAAATTCACCAGGAGAAGTAGGGTGTTATCCAAATTGTGTGGTTTATGACAACCCCATGCTAGGCAGACGTCACTAATGAAACTAGTTAATTGAAGATGTTTGGGATCTGCAGTGATCTTTTGGGTAATCCTGTATAAATACATCTTTCTATCTCTTCTATAGATACGAGGTATTGTTGCACCAGTGATATCTATGAGTATATAGTGGGAGGGGGGGAGGAAAAAAGCACATATTGACTACCTGTTAGAAGTATTTTGACAAATAAAAAACAACCCTGAAATCCCCAAACACAACCGTTTTAATCTTTTCTGGTTTTGTTGCTGTTTTCGCTAAAAACTCATGAAACTCTATTGAGTTTATATCATTTTATCAGTCTGGTTTAGATATGGAAGACATTTCTCAGCCTAGATTTAGTTGCTTGCCTCAGTTATTTATTTTAAGGTGATGAGATAAGAAGGCTGTTGCTGCTCTGGTAGCCAGGAGTAACAGCTGGTATTTTCTCCTCTTGAAAGGATTGCCAAGGACAGAAATACATGGAGCACTAGTGGCGTGAAAGACTCAGAAATCTGTCTGAGCAGCTGTCACTGCGATGAACACAGTGCAAATATGCAAAACTTTACTTCGGGTTGCCAAAATCTTCAGTGGTTTTGGCACCGCTCAGCTGTAAACCTGGATGTTCTGTGGATGGTGACAGTAATAACAGTGTCAGGCACCTCTTATGCAAGCAGGAAGATGCAAGGTCTTTTATTGCATGTTTACTGAGATGCTGCCAACAGGATGGCTGTGGCAAGACAGGCATCAGTATGCTTCAGTGACTTCATATATGGATTATTCTTTAATTTAATTTAGTTTCACAGCCAAACAAATATGAAGCAACCAGTTAGCACTTTTCAGAGTAAGGTGGAAAGAATAAGACATGTCAAGGAGCAAGTATTCAGCTGCAGAAAGAAGCAAAGAATTCAGAAGAGAGATTTGGGAAAAAAGGAGGGGAAAAGCAAGAGAATCTGGGATTTGCTCAGTTATGCATTTCTGTATAAAACAAACTATTCTATATAAAACAAATATTCTATATAGGAAATGTGCAAAGAAACAAGGATTGTTATTGTTTAATTTTATGTGAGTGCAGCTTTCAAAAAAAAAAAAAATTCTTTGCAAAATCATGACATGTGAAGTTTTGCCATGATCCTTAATGGAATAATATTCCCTTAAGTGCATTGTGGGCAATTCGTTCAGTTGAGGTAATCCATTTCAGAATGGGAAGGTATTACTTCTGCCTCTTCCTCTGACTCACATACTGAAGTGGAAGGGACAATCTCCTCTGATGTTTCATAATAGTCTTCATCTTGCTGAGACTCGAGCAATCATTTTAAGGTATTGGTAATAGAGTAGCTAATGTAGTATACAGATTGTGTCCTGGATGGACCTCTCTGCTATAATACATGAGTTAAAGATAATTTTTTTCTTTTTGAAATCCATGTCATTAATCACCAACTTCAATACTCAATATTTAATATTCAGTATAAACCAATATTCAAAGTCCATTGACAAGTGGCCTATGTGAGAAAGCTTTGTACCCTTTCAATTTTGACTGCTGTGTAACAGGTTTCCTCACAGGCATACAAAAGGAAGAGAAACTTCTAAGACACATAATTTTAGAAATACAGTTGTTGGAAAAAACACAATGTGTAATTACTAGGCAACTAAACAAAACGGGACAAGAAACAAAATATAAAGCACATCCATTAAAGTAAGAATCTAGAAAAAATCTTGTTTCTTTATGTGTTTGATTATGATTAGTTAAGAATGTAAATAAGCACTACATTCTAGCCAATAATTATGCAAAATTATATCCTTTACTCCATATTATTCTGGAGACAGGAAAGAATAACGCAACCACCACCACCACCAAGAAGTGATATATACACTGCAGGAATATAAAAAAGGAATAATAAAGTGAACATGTTTTAAGAGAAACTTTCTAATGGTCTAGGGTTGGCATCTTTGTCTGGGCAATGTACAGGAACAGTAAAAACAAATAAACAAAATGTATTGATGCATAAGGAGCAGGGTGGTAAACCACCAGAAAATATAATGTAGCAGTATAAATCAGCGACTTTGCCTCATCTAGAATATCATTCTGTATATTTCAGCTCTGAAAAGACACATCAAGATAGTGTAAGCTGTCCAGAGGAAGATTATTAGAATGACTTACTACACAAAAACTCTTCTATGAAGGGAGACTTAGAAGATATAGCTGGCTTATTTTAAAGACAACATAAGGAGGGACACAATACAAGTATATTTCAGTAATTTGCATAAGAACTACAAGACAGAAGATCAAACAGAATCATAGCAGTTGTCATAACTTCATCTTCAACTTTCCATTTCAGAGAAAAAGCACCACTGAAAACAGATACAATACAAAGGTCATATTCTTCATCTTTCAAGAGAAAACTTACCATGAAGACAAACAATTTTTGATGCTTTAGCTGCAAGATACTTTTTCATAGCAAGTGTAAATATGTTTTTTTTCTTATGTGTCTGTAAAGCTTGGAGATGGGAAATGGCCCAAAAGAATAGTCACAATTGCAAAGCCACACCATCATACTACCAAACACAAGCACAAATGCAAATATGTGTCAGTGGGGATGAGGTAAAAAATTATAAATAACAGACAAGTCATATGCTTATTGGTTTTGCTTTTTCAACAAATTTTGATGTAACCTTGTGCCAGTGAGCTTTTACAATGGCAAATTTACAATTGGCAAATTTACAATGTTTGGATTTTTAAAGTTGTTCTGAAGGTACAAAAATTTAGAAGCTATTTCTGTAAAACTATTTGTGCTACTGCTTATCATTTAAATGGAAATAAAAATCTTTCCAACAGGGCTGTTTCCAGGCTTAAAGAATATGCAAAATATTCTATGAAACTTGAACAGAAGTGGTGTGCAAAATTGAAACGTACTATTATATTAATAAGATTTTTGTAAACTCATACAGAAAAGTTATTCAGTTTCATCTGATTTCTAAGATTTAGTAGTTTTGGCTTGGCTTTGCAGGAAATCTGCCTGAAATGTTCCATATTCACAGCATTTCAATAAAGTGAGCAATATATAACCCCACAGAGATCTTCCATCTCGCTCAGTAATGCACATATGATTCATTAGTGTAAAGAGAATTAAGCTCTTCTCACAGCCAGACTCCTTGTTCTCTACTTTCCATTTTTGAGAGATGTTTTTAGTTTACAAGTCACTACAATTGTTACAACAAATTGTTTTGCTGAAAACCAAGAAGAACCATTAAAAATGAATTTGTCCTCAAAAGAGAGTGGTCCGTATTACCTACTTCAAGAACATTATCTGGTTTTAAGGACATTATTTGTTTTAAGCACTTTAAAGGGCGAGAGTTTTGGTTTTGTATGTGGGAGTGTATGACTTTTTTCACATTGGTAATGATGTTACTAGATTTCAATTAAAGTTTAATTTCTAAGTCCTTGGTGTAATGAGTCTTGCATAAGCTTTCTTTATGTAAACCAGACTAGTATAAAGAAACAAAGTGTTTGCCTTTAGCTGCTTCTAAAGGATAACTTCCAGGCCATTGGCCCACCTGAAATTAAGTCTTTATCTTTCTCAAGTGCTGCTTAATGTACCATATATTCTTCTTCCCCTTCCCTGCTTCTTCTCTCAGCATATTTTAATTCTTACATGTTGTGATGTTTTACATTGGACAAAGTCTACCTCTCTTTATTCATTTTTAGAAGAGAAAAAATATGGTTGACTGCAGTACCTGTTGGCTGTTAATTACTCCCAAGAAAGTCTCATCTCTGTAAACCGGAAATGATGCCTAATGAGAATTAAGAGTTTGGAGAATTTTCTCCTAGTTTCTGAAAAATGAGAACAATAATAATTTTTTGAGCATGCTAAAGATTACTTTAAGTGGCAAAGTCACAAGTTGAGAATAAAGACAGAGATATATCTTAAGACGACCATGAAATATAGAGGGAATTAGGAGATTATTCCTACTGGAAAAAAGCAATTACGATTATTTTAAGTATGATGTCAGTAGGTACGTGATGCACACAAGTGATCAAGGACCTGTTGTCCTTGATCTCAGAGCAGATGCTGGAAAGATGTGTCTCATAGAAACACCTCATAGTCATGTATTTGGAAAAAAAATTAATGTTTTGAGTTTTAACAAATACATATTTGATAAACAGGTATGATGGAAACATCTGATAAGTGATAAATGACCATTTCTTTTTCTGAGAAAGGACACACTAGGGCGCATTTTTAAAATACTCTTAAAAATTCATTTGACCTACAAGAATGTGGGAATTCAACAGAGAATGTAAAAAAAAAGCTTGTCTGCCTTTAATTTATATAGCCTTACAATCAGTCTAAGTCATTGATTAGAGCTTTGTTGTTGGGCAAATGAAAATTAATGTTTTGTAAACTTCATAGTAGAAACTATGTAATTTCTATCCATTGCCAGAACAAAGTAAGAATCCCTGAAGCAGCAGTAAGTTGGAAAAAAAATATTTTCAAAGAAAGGAAAAATACAGGATGAAAATTCTTTCTTCTTTTTTTTTTTTTTTATTAAATGTGAAAAAATATAATGAAATGTGGGAAAGCTGATTTTATTTTATATTTTGCTTATTTTTTTGTATTTTTTTACTATACAGCTGAAGCAGAACAGCTTTGACTATGTATCAGGAAAAAGAGAGAAGTGGCCTCGTAAATCCTCCTGACATTAATTATTCAACACACGGTCAGATTTATAGCAGTCATTATCTCCTGTGCTTATAGGCTATGCAGTGTCTTATGCCTTGACGTTATTTCTGGAACCTAAAGATCAAAAATATCTTGTCTGGCTTTTTGCCTTTTTGAATTAGATTATGTAGTTTTCCACAATTAATAAAACGAATGATGAGTGAACTCTTCACTTAAATATGCTAAATAGATGGAATTATCATAAAGACATTAACTTTATCTTTTGGAAATAAAAAAAACTGTTGGAAAAGTCATGTTTTAGTGACCTAGTTAACATTCAGGTTCTTAGTGTAGTCAGTTTAACTAGAACATCATACTTTGTTGGCAAAAAAAAGAAAATAATATTACCACTTTAGCGTTCTTCCTACTTTCTGTAAGATGATTGCAGGTCATAGCTTTATTTGCACTGGTGGTGGCTTGAATTCTAATATTTTTATATTTGGCAAAAATAAAATAAAATTATGAAATAGACAAGATACAGAAATTTGAAACAAATTTCTCTTTTATCTTTCCTAGTAAAAGCCTAGGTATTTGCTGAATGAGTGATTAAGATTTTTAATTCCACACACACCTTTTGTATCTTCCTGACAAAAATGTGGTGTTCCATACAATCTTAACTGAAGAGCTGTGACATGACAGTCATATAATTTACTAAGGAGAAATGGAAGATAAGCTTATTAAATCATAAGTAGATACTGCTGAATGTTTGGAGGGATGAAACAGTCTTTCCCCTACACTGTGGGATCACTTTCAACCAAAATAATCCCAATACTACACAGATTATCCACAGTGCTGTAGAATATCTTTGATTGCTTCTTGCTACAACTGATAACAATGATTTCCAGAACCATAAGAAACAAGTTTTTCTTCTCCTTTATTTCCACCCCCCCACCCCCACAAATATGTTTTCCCCACTTATATGATACTGAGTCTTCATTTATATGGAAGTCTAACCATAGGTCTACAAGGCTGTCCTGGGTTTACCAGGAGCCGTTTTGCTCCTTCTTAGTAACTGGTGCAAGCTCTGTGTTTTGACTTCCAGCCTGGGCAGAGAGCTGATAATACCGATTGTTTTTAATTGTTGCTAAGTAACGTTTATTCTGGCCAAGGACTCTGTGAGTCTCATGCTCTGCTGGGGACGAGGGAGGCCGGGAGGAAGCAGAGACAGGACACCCTACCCAAACTAGCCAAAGAGGTATTCCATACCACAGCACGTCATGCCCGGAGGGGGAACTGGAAGTTACCCGGAAGGGGAGGCTCTCGCTCTTCGGGGGGGTCGAACTCGTTCGGCGGTGGTATCGTATTCTCTTGTTATTTTCTCTTATCAATATTATCATTTGTGGTAGCAGTAGTGATTTGTGTTATACCTTAGTTACTGGGCTGTTCTTATCTCAACCCGTGGGAGTTACATTCTCCTGATTTTCCTCCCCATCCCTCCGGGAGTGGGGAGGGTCGGGGGGGGGGTGAGTGGACAACCTGTGTGGATTGGTTTAAATTACGACAAAGGCGTATTCACCTTTTCCCATGCCCAGAAGAGAGTGAAAGCATCTAACCATTAACTAAGTGGTGACATTATTCTAGAGCATGGCACAAAGTCTTTCTAGAACACTTTCTGCGCTGAGAATTTGATGCTTAATTCTGCAGCACTTCTCTGGAATGAGCTGCTTTGCATTCTTATTCTAACAATTTTTTCACGAGCACTTTGGAAGGAAGCTTAACTGAGCCAATGATACTTTACCACTCCAGCAAAGGACTAAAGAAACTGAGCCAATGATACTTTACCACTCCAGCAAAGGACTAAAGAAAATGGAATAGCTATTTTGAGATGTGTCTTTATTAAAAATGCATGCTTTTATACTGTTACAAACATGTGCTAACACTGAATACCTTCTCATTTCTAAATGGATGAAAGCAACTTGAAACTTGTCATTAAGCTACTCTCTTTTCCCATTTGTGCAGCAACACAGAGGTCTTGATCCTTTATATGAAGTTCACCATAATTTTTGACATACCTGCTTCTTTAGCCATACACAGGAGAAAGAAAGTAGGTAAATAGTTGACAGAATTAGGCTGTGTACTTTACACTCCTCAGTCAGAACATAAAGGCTACACCAACTGAGCGCAGTTAAAACACAGTTACTTGCATTTTAAAAACAATTTTTGTAAAATATTTAAATGCTCAAGTCCGACACCAGTCAAAACTACCAACAGCAATACAATTTTGTATGAGCACTGTTTCTATGAAACTGGCATTAACCCTCAATGATGACATTGTTTGGTTTCATCAACTCTAGTGAGGCTGAAATCGGGATTCGAATAGCCCTCTAAATGTACTAACTAAACTTGATGTCTTGTTCCATTTATTTTGTCTGTAATGTTGAATGAAAAATTAAAAATTAAATTGTAAAATAATCAAAAAAGCCAACATTTATTTATTCTTTCTAATGAGCTTTTTTCTAGAAAAGAAGAAACATTTTAAACAACGCAGATTTGTAAGTCTGTTACTTTAAAAGAATGCCAAATAGTTAAATAAATGTGGATGAAACAAAAGTAATGTGGTGCTCAAAAATCAATAAACTTTGCAAAGATGTTACAGCAGGTGTACTACTGATAAGCTACAGCTTAAAGTCTTAAAAGGTCATTTGCAATTCATATGGAAACCTATATCTGTACTGCATGTACTTTAAAAGGTTGTGTGCAACAGAGCAGAAGAAGAAATTATTTCAATCTGCTAAATATTGTTCTGATACAACCTTCTGAGACAAAAATGTTAATTTAGTACCTGAGGCATTTGGAACATTCTGTTCTTGCAATTATTTGCCTATTTTACACGGTCATGTGGCAGTCTATTTAAAATACAGTAGTATTTTATGGTAGAGGAAAGTTCTATAGAAAAAGCAGGCAATTTGAATTTCTAATGAAAATGTCTACAGAGATACGTTCTACTATTCTGCTGAAAATGAGTGCACTTTAAGCAAACTAATATACTCCTCTTTTTCAAAGAGTGAATAGATGTAAGGGTCATAAACATCTAGATAATGCGGGCAAATTATTTGGACACCCTAAGCTGGAGTCACTGCAGAATTGGAGAGAAAGGCAGAAATAGAGCCTGAAGTCATTCAAGAGCTGGGCCCCTTCCCAGCATGAAACCGTCCGGCTTCCAAACTGAGGTTATTGATGAAGTAGCATCTGAGCTGTAAGCTGCCAGAAAGGCATCTTATAATAGCAGAATGGAAAACAGACTCCTTTCCACCATAAATGCTGTCTTTACTGGTATGTGAGACTGGCAGTGGTAGACAGCTTTTGTGCTGGCTCTCCACACCATAATTTATGATTAAGAAATTAAATCTTAAGTAGACAGTTAGATTTTGTTCAGCTGCTCTAGCAGTGGGCAGAACATTTGCTGTTAGAAGATGGAAACCACTAAAATGTTGCCTAAATTAAAAACAAACAAACAAACAAACAAAAAAATCCCATAACCTGACAGTTACACACTAGCAGGTTTTAAAGAATGGAGATTTGCAACCTTAGCAAAAATGAATGTCATATTTCATTTAATATGATAATGTGGTTTCATTACTTTTTAATTGAATTATACTTAGCTAATACTTGACAACTAAGACCCCCTAATTTTATAGGAAGCCATTTCACAATGCAAGAAGTCTTAAGTAATCGACTAATTGGAAGTTTTCTGAATGTCAAGCATTATGGAAATGAAACTCCTAGCATATTTAACCTGTTCTTCTAATGTAATTTTGTGAACTGTGTCCAAAGAATTCAGTAAAGCATGCTGAGTTACTGCAGTAATACAAGGTGTAAGATTTCTGCAATGAGCGTTTTTCTGCTCTTTCATCTGCCTTTAGTGTTTGTTCCATTATTCTTGAAAATAGTTTTAAAAAGCACCATTCTACACCAGTTTGAGAACTGTATATACATTTTTAGTTTATTCAGTGGAACTTCTTTATATACAAAGGAAATTAAAACTTAAAAATATGTGAGTCTGATCATGTTGCTCTTTCAGTGACGTTAATATTGCCGCCAGGATTTATTTGCCTTCCCCCCAAGTCTGAAGCAGTAAGGACTGTGTTTCTATCATTTTTCACAAGTCTGCCTTTCAGCTAAGAGCTTTCTTATTTATTTTATTCATAAATATATGCTGGTACTACACGGACTGCCCAGAGCAGATGGGTCTCCCGGGTGAAGTCAGGTATCCAGAACACTTCCTGGAGGTGCCTTTAACTTACTTTTAAGAGTTTCCTTTAGCAGAGTTTTTAATGGTACCCCTCCAGATAACTCACTTTAGTGTTGCACTACACTTTCAGTCACAGTATTTTTCTAATGTCATAAGCTCTAATTTTTTTCTCTTTCTACTTGTCTTGCTCCTGTTGAAAAGAGGTAAGAATCTGAAAGCCATTACCACATTTATCTTCAGTCTTTAGCAGGAGAAAAAATCAAATTCCTTCAGTTGTGCTTTTCAGATCACTTTTGTTGCACTCTTCAGCATCTCCTGTAACTAGTCCCCAAGTAGTCCTGCTTTCATTTGATCACTGTGGGATCAATATAGCAATTTAAAACCTCCCAGCTCCAGCATCAGTGGATATTAGAAATTTCAGCCAAGTGACTCCCAACTAGGCAGCGCCAGGGAATTTATATGCTTAAATACAATCCATTGGACAGAGTCCTACCGCCATAAGCAGATCTATGACATGTGGCAAGAGCTAGTTCCTTGTATACACTTGCACTAGCATTGTTCATGTCAGTGTTGGCATCAGGCACATCAGCCTGATGTTGAGCACATCCACCAGCACTATCTCTGCTAACCTCAAGGTAGACCTTGAGTGTTTTCATTTCACCATCAATTGCTACAAGAAAATGGTGTCATTTATTCTCTCACCAGTGAATTTCACTCTCTTACAGAGACTTGTTTTGTTTGTGGCATCCCTGCTTCCAGACAGCTTAACCCTTTCTGTAGTCAGACCCTCCTGCCATCCATGCCAGGTCTCTCTTGGTCACAAATTGCTACTGTTCTGTGGTTGCAGGTTGAATTTTCCCTCAACCAAGCAAAGAACAACTCCAAATCCACAGCATTATAGATGAGGCTTCTGTGAAATGTAAAACTGGAATATTACAGAACATGTACCATTGAACTATAAAGTTACAGACCCATTCTTTGCAGTATGTATTATTTTAGCTGCACTTTTAATCCAATTACTCATGTTCAAAAGTATACATTAATAAAGTGTGTCCTTGAGAGGTAGTTTATTAATATTATAATCACAGCTTGATTACATCAAGTAAAATTTCCTTTCTAGAGTAGGGCCCTAATGTTAAGACCCTAGCTCTTTCTTTTTAAAGGTACTTACATGAATGGACATTAAAAAAAAAAAAAAAGAAAAGTTAAGTATCCAGTTGTTTCCAGCAGTTAGGAAAGAATTTAAGAGTTTAAGTGTCATTCATTAAAAGAAAAAAAAAAAAAGAAAGAAAAAAAAGTCTGCTGCGGCTATAAAAACAGTAAATGCCTGATTATTCAGCTATAAAAGGCATCTACTGCTTCCATTGCCTTTAACTAGAGTGGAATATTCCCTGTATCTTAAAAAGTCAGACTCTAATGTGTATCCAGGACATTTTACTTCATTAAATCAGTAGGCAATCAAAGGATATGTGAAACTCAGCTTTCTCTATCCAGACTAAGCATTATATGTCTGGTTGACTGCAGTTTTGATTTACTTGACAAGATCTGACAAAACTACTAATTTTATTGCTTTTTTTACCTAATTGTCTGCAAAGCTCAGTACCTTCTCCCACCTGCTCCATCCCCCAGGATATGACCACGTTTCTCAGGAATTCTTTTCCCTGATTGCCTCTGCTCACCTCTGAACATATGTGTTAGGGAAAACTTAAATATTTATGTTTCTGTGACTCCAATCATGGTATCACAGAATCCTGGAATGGTTTCGATTGGAAAGAACCTTAAGGCTCATCCAGTTCTATCCTCTGGCCATGGGCAGGGGCACCTTCCACTAGACCAGGTTGCTCCAAGCCCTCTCCAACCTGGCCTTGAGCACTGCCAGGGATGGGGCAGCCACAGCTTCTCTGGGAGATCTGTGCCAGGGCCTCACCACCCTCACAGGGAAGAACTTCTGCTTAAGATCTCTTCTCAGTCTTCCTTCTGTCAGGTTAAAGCCATTCCCCTTGTCCTGTCCCTACAAGCCCTTTTCTAAAGCACCTTTCTAGCTTTCATGTAGCCCCTTTAGGCACTGCAGCTGCTCTAAGGTCTCCCCTTAAGGAGTCTTCTCTTCTTCAGGCTGAACCAGCCCAGCTCTCTCACCCTGTCTCCAGAGCAGAGCTGCTCCAGCCCTCACAGAATCTCTGTGGTCTCCTCTGGACTTGCTCCAACAGCTCCATGTCCCTCTTGTGTTGTTGCTCCAGAGCTGGATGCAGGACTGCAGGGGGGTCTCCCCAGACTGCAGCAGAAGGAGAGAATCCCCTCCTTTGAACTCTTTGCCATGCTAAATATGGTAATCTGTTTAGTCTCAGAAAGGACAACACAGGGAAGTTGAATTGTAAAGAAGCTGAAACTTAAATTATGCACAAGAAAAAAAAGCATGAAAACTCACTATATTTTTTACCCAGCCTTAAACAGCAATTACAAAAGGTCTGTTGAGGTTTTTTTTTGTTTGTTTGTTTTTGTTTTTGTTTTTTGTGGGTGTTTGTTTTTGTTTTTTATTTGTTTGTTTTTCTCACAGGTAATATGTACATCTAAAGTTTGTCCTCCTTTTTCTTGTGTCAATGCAATATAATATAGTAATGATATTACTTCTCCTTCTACATATTTATGGGATTAAATTTCCTTTTACAAGTGTTCTAAATTTCTTTGGTTGCAGAATATTCAACACCTAAGTTTGAAGATAACTTTTAAATTGACTTTTCATTTTACAATTAAATATAATCGGGATTGGTGTTGGGACCGGTCTTGTTTAACACCTTCATTGCTGACATGGACAGTGGGATTGAGTGCACCCTCAGCAAGTTTGCCGATGACACCAAGCTGTGTGGTCCAGTTGATACGCTGGAGGGAAGGGATGCCATCCAGAGGGACCTTGACACACTTGTGAGGTGAGCTGATGCCAACCTTATGAAGTTCAACCATGCCAAGTGCAAATTCCTACACCTGGGTCGGAGCAATCCCAGGCACAGCTACAGACTGGGCAAAGAAGAGATTCAGAGCGGCCCTGCAGAGAAGGACTTGGGGGTGCTGGTCGATGAGAAAATGAACATGAGCTGGCAGTGTGCGCTCGCAGCCCAGAAAGCCAGCCGTATCCTGGGCTGCATCAAAAGGAGCGTGACCAACAGGGCGAAGGAGGTGATCCTGCCCCTCTACTCTGCTCTCGTGAGACCTCACCTGGAGTATTGTGTGCAGTTCTGGTGTCCTCAACATAAAAAGGACATGGAACTGTTGGAACAAGTCCAGAGGAGGGCCACGAGGATGATCAGGGGACTGGAGCACCTCCCCTATGAAGACAGGCTGAGGAAGTTGGGGCTGTTCAGCCTGGAGAAGAGAAGGCTGCGTGGAGACCTAATAGCAGCCTTCCAGTACCTGAAGGGGGCCTATAGGGATGCTGGGGAGGGACTCTTCTTCAGGGACTGTAATGACAGGACAAGGGGTAATGGGTTAAAACTTAAACAGGGGAAGTTTAGATTGGATATAAGGAGGAAATTCTTTCCTGTTAGGGTGGTGAGGCACTGGAATGGGTTGCCCAGGGAGGTTGTGAGTGCTCCATCCCTGGTGGTGTTCAAGGCCAGGTTGGATGAAGCCTTGTGTGGGATGGTTTAGTGAGAGGTGTCCCTGTCCATGGCAGGGGGGTTGGAACTAGATGATCTTGAGGTCCTTTCCAACCCTAACTATTCTATGATTCTATGATTCTATAAAAATAATTATATGTATGGCATAAAGACAATACAGTCTTTAACTGTAAAATGAGAAGCTATCCAGTAAGGTAATATTTTCTGGTAGGTTTGTTTCACATGAATTTCTGGAGAAAGTCTTGAAATCGCTGCAAAAAACTCTGCTTCAGAAGAGTGACCCCTTACCAAGATTCTTCGAGGTTTAATGGACAAATATTTGGGAAGAGAAGAACATGCTTCTTCTGCCAAGAACAGAGTAAGATTTATGCTGTCCCACTGAAGTACAAAAATTTCTTTTAAATTATGATAATGTCTTGAAGAAAAATCCCCAGTGGTATGAAAAGATATTCTCATCAAATATTCTTCCTAAATTTTCACTGCCATGAAGCCAAATTTGAGTGTTGAAAACATGTTAAGATTAGACCTGAAAAGAAAACATATTGAGAGGTATATACACATTAAAAGGAGTTTAAAGTTTCTCCGCCTAAATGAAAAATTATGAAAACTAAAATCACATGGTTTGTGATGGGAGGTGTTGCATCATATTAAACACCAAAATGCTACTGCTACAACATCATGAACTTCTGGTCATTTATTTATTTTACAGTGTGAACTGGAATAATCCAATACTAGTTAACATTCGAACTTGGTGAGGGGTCACTTTATTTGACAAGGTTATCTCACCCAAAATCAGTTTTTCCTTCCAATGTTCACAGTACCCCAATCCAGCAGATTTCTTGGAGCTTTTAAATAATAAGACTTTGTAGTAAAGTTTTAAACTGCCTAATATGCTAGCACTCAGCATTTCAGAAAGCAGTTTCTATGTTAATATTTTGGAGTTATCATATCTTTCAGCTACACTGAGAAGAATAAACTACAATCTTATTCTGAATCTCATTCATTAGAAACTCATTAAGTATTACACCATTTTCTTTCAGGAGCAGTTTGGTGTGTGGCCATCCAGTTCTTCCAATGCTATAGAGCAATAGTAACAAGATCTTTTTAATCCCTTTTTTTATTTTTGTATGTGAAACTTTGACCTATGAATAACAATCAGCCAGTTCGCTAAATGGATGTAAAACCAGGATATGCATCAAGATGAATTGATTTAAACTAGTAACACAAAGTATTCTGGTGCACTGCTGTATAAAAAGAACTAGATTTACACGTGAGCTAAGGACAGACCTTTGCTGTTTGCAGGTTCTGACATGCAGAACCAATAAAGCTGATACCAGGGGTGCCTCAGACACAAATTCCACTTCCAAGGGAAGTCATTCTATTAAGACTGAGCAAAAAAAGGAGGAATGTAATGAGTGAACAGTAGAGTTCAATTTCTTTAAGTTTACATCGAAACCAGCTATTTTAAAAATTTCAATTTATGTGTTCTTTACCATTTCGTCTTTAGGTTTTGTTGTTTTGGTTATTTTATAACACTTGAAAGTAATTTCCTTCTAACTATATTGATGTTTTTTGGTTGGCAAGAACATACTTAAGCAGCACAAATTTGACTAGTAATTTCTGTGGTTAATTAGTAGATTAATATATAATCAAGTGTAAAAGTTATGCCTGAGACTACGTTACCCACATATTATTTAAAATATATGCAGGTATTCATAGTAGCTGGATACGGAGGTGACTATTTCCAAACAACATGTGAACAAGAACTATGAATTATTTGCTGATATTTCATCTAGTCGCCAAGATTTCTCAAGGATGAGTTTATTTTGTGACAAACTGCTCAGTTCCTTTCTTTCTGATCCTGACTCTAACATTAGCAGTGCAGAAGAACAACAGTCTAATGACACAAACCCCACTGATTTCACTGACTCATCTAATATTAGCAGTGCAGAAGAACAACAGTCTAATGACACAAACCCCACTGATTTCACTGTGAACCTGCAGTTAAACACAGCATCAGATTCAGATTAGTAGCAATTATGAAGATTTAATGATACTAAAGTGTTTCTGAGAAATACATTCCTCATTTTGGTCTAAAAAGAATAAGAACTAAAGAGGGTGCTCTGGTTTGACAATATAAAGTTGATAAATTAAAATAAAAAAAAAAAAAGGACCAAAAAAAGACCCCAAAAACCTGGACAATGTTGCATTCACACTACCATTACTGGTTTCTGTAACTATAAAAAGACAGTATATCATAACCTGGAAGGTGAAGGAAGAACTGATAAGCAGATTAAAACTGTTGGGTCACTCTTTCCACAGGGTAAAGAGGAATCTGAAAATGAAAGAAGAAAGATGTTTTCTTTCTATTGTGTGTATGACATTGAGTTTCACAGAAAATCAGGCAACCCAAATGTTGTTTGTGGTAAACTCCTAAGTTAATGAGAGATAAAATAAACCCCTGCATAAATGTATATACATATGGTCATGGATGGACTATTTGGATAGGCTTATTCCCTGGGGAATCTTTCTGCTCCTCAGTCTTCCTGCAAAGCAGCTGATCCTCTTCAGTTTTTTAATATTTTAATACTATGGAGAATTTAATATGATTTTATATTGTCTTTTACAGGAACTCAAATGCCATGAAACATTTGCGTTCAAAGCTATGGGAGTTCCTCCACTGTTTGCCTTTAAGAATTCCCACTCTGCAATTTCTTTGCACATTGCCTGTAGCTGTTCAATATTTACCTGTCGTACTCAGGCTAAAGTGGTGTTAAGGCTTTAAGCTGTAATGTTGTTAATTGCTGTTATCTGTTGTTAAACAGATATATTAAAAATAAGGATTAAATAAAGCTGGTAACTGATTCTGATAAGAACATTAATGCTTGTGTTTGCATAAGAATTCAGAATATGCAGTAATTATATCTTAGTTAAATGTTCAATTAATAGTATATTAATTACACCACATAGTTCTTCTGTACTGTAAAATGTGAACACTCACCTGCATTTGAAAAACACTCTCAGTATCTTAATGTTCTTCATTTCTTAACATGTCATTTTTTCCCTATCTTTGGGCACTTTTATTCCCTCTCTCAGCCAAGAGAGTTTCTTCAAAGCTTAGTAGTACTTATGGGTTCTGAACTTTGCTACCCGTTTTATTTTTTGCTTTTTCTATTTGATGCAATTATGCGGGAAAGCTACAAAATGAGAGATGATTTGATGCACCTGATGGAATAACATTTTGTTATGCAGTGTCAACTGATCAAGATATGCTTGTTTGAAAGTTTTCTTTCAGAGAAAAAAAAATAAACCTGAAATACGAATTAATTCTTATGTTTAAATACATCAGATACTCCACAGTTCCAGTGCTCAGGCTTCCCTGCTGGTCACCTAATTCACTATGCAATCTCAGCACAGCCTGTCTTTCCCGGTAAACAGGAAGAAATATCAAATGTCATTGAGAAAGATTTGTGTGACAAGGAGCAGACATATTAGCAAGCGTATTATTCATCTTTGAGCATTCCCCCACTCACGAGGTTTAAGATTTGGGTCCATGAAAGCAATGAAAAAAGATTCAAAAGAGGTTTTTATATTGACTGAATTAATTTTCTTGATGTAACACAAAATGCAATCAACTTCAATGCAGAACTTAAAAAGTTAGCTTGAAGGATTAGATCAGTTTGGTTGTGAAGTGTGCCCAGAAATCTCAGTCTGAGAAAGGATGTTGAATATCTTCGAATTATTACTGGAGCCATAAAAAGCACAAGGTTGAAATGTTTGGAAATTAGGTGTGCTCATATAATTTCCAACTCATTGGTTTCCCATCTAAAAAGGGAAAGAATGGACTGGTGAGTTCTTTGAGGATGTGAATCATGAAAACCCCTCATCTAAAGGCTGCTATCAGTTTAGCTTTCTGCAGACATGGTTTTTAAAGTCCTTTGAGGAAATCCAAAGGCAGCTGCAGTGTTGCAGGATATGCCTTCATATGGTAGGAAAAGTGCATCTAAGTAGATGAATTCCCACACAAACTGAACTTTTCTCCTTCCCTGAATGCCTGTGAAGGCTTTGGTGCTGTGATGCAGGACAATGGAGGACTCTCGAGAACATGCAGGGCATCCTTGCTAATCAGAAAAAGTGGGAAGCCAGGGAATGCTTACCCAACCACAGTGAGAAGCAGTTCTCTTGATTGTTGTCTACAAATGGTTCATCTCTTCAAGCCAGAAGAGGAAAGTCAGATGCCCCATTAGCTAAATCCTGTCATAATTCCTTTATAGCATTCTAGTACTATCTGACTCTATCCTAAACCAGCAATGCCTGTCTTGGGCCTAAATATAAAAATATCGAAAAGGATGCTGACAATACTGGCCAAAACCCTGTCCTATTTTCAATCTAATTTAATAATCTGGAAAAGTGCTGTGGTTCCAAATATCTAGTTATGTTTTCTTAAAACCTCAAAAGTAAAGTAAACATTATATTTTGTTGAGAATGTATTCTTTTAATAGAAATATTTATCTACGTGGTTTTTTCACCTACTGTAAAAGTGTGGGCTTTTTTTGTTTGGTTTTCTCTTTTTTTTTTTTTTTTCCCTACTTATACAAGCTGGTTCTGCAATAGAAATCATATTATGGATCTTCTAAAACTGCAATGAAAATCTGATAGTGAGACTCACACTTCAACTATTTTGTGTTAAACAGAAGCTAAGCTATATGATGGGGCTTGGTTTTGGGTTTTTTTAGATATGAAGTAGGTGCACATCAAGCAAAGACTATAGTTGGCATAACTTTTTCCTCCTACACAACAGACCTGAAAAATTAAATAGGTTCAGAAAGGCAAAGAAACTCTTGAAGAAATGAAGATTAAACTTACCTTTCAGACTGCCTGAATAATTTATTCTCATCTGGTCTTCTTATCTGATGTGCAGGATTACAGTTTCACATCAAAGTTGCTGACAGATAAAAGCAGGTAGATGATGAGTCATGTTCAGAGAACTGCTTCCCTGAACAAAATATTTTCAGGTACAGTTAGGCACAATATACAGAAATGACATAGAGAAATGTTACCACCATCCATACAGTCAATAATTCACCAAAACAGGATGAAAAAATTAATACCTGTGCCCTATGCATAATTTTGTTTACTACCAATGGAATAATTTCATTTTGCAGAAAGTGAAAGGCAGTAATATTTCCTCTCATCCTCCAAAGAGCCCCTAGTCACAGTTAAAGTTAATAACCAGCCTTATTTCTTCAAAAATTGTGTCCCTAGCAGGCTGACAGGGCACATTTGACATACAGAATTGGAAATTTTAGTTTTAATTCTTACCCTTTATAAACAGGAAGAATGATTTGTCTGCTTATAGTGATTATAATCAAATTCCATGATATGTTTCTGGTGAAATAGTTTCAGCTAATTGTTAATGATATGTGCTTGATGAATTATGAAGGCTTTCTAAGTCCTTTAGGTTTTCAAAAGCAAATACATGAAATCAGCAGATTCTGTTACCATGAACTAAGGGACTACTAAGGAAAGAAAAAAAAAAACCCTGCAAAAATTAATCTGCTAGGAAGAAAGACAAAAATAATAACTTCCTGCTATGTTCACCATCCATAGAGCTGTGGGATTTTGAATGGATTTATGTGAATGAACTTAAGGTTTAATTGAAGGACACTTGAGTTAAAAATCTTGGGGCTCCTACTCACGATGAAAAAAATGAATCTGAACAAAGAGGCAAATATGTCAAAATAGCAAAATTCTTCTTTTGTTTTTACAGTATAATGACATGGACCTTCATCAGCATGATTCAATCTGTTGAACAGTGCAAGGTCATACAGTATATGTATAAGCATATGCTTTTTTTCAAGCAACAGAATTTTGAGTAAGGTACAATCACACCTGTTGGAAATATGATCTGCGATGCCAAAACTACAAGCCTGAAGAACCTTGTGCTTTTATAAGTCTTAAACTTATCTGTCAGCTAGAGAAAAGGAAAACTCAGTATCAGTCACCTACTTATCAAAAGCATCCATACTTTCAATTTTGAAGAGCATATGACACAGAATATATGAACTTAAAGATTAGTCTATAGGCTAGTTATGTCATTAAGCTGTGAGAATTGCATAGAAATTTCCAGATGTCTTCAACTCACACAGGGCTGTTTTGTATCAGAATAGCTGTTTTCTCCTTTTTAACTGGCAGACCACTGCAAGTTAGATTAGAAGTACAAGCAGACCTCTGCTGAAATTAAATCAGTAGAAAATAATATTAACAACTTTGTCAAAAATCACAGTAGTTTAGACTTCTTAGAGGAATAAAAATCCACACATAATAATAGAAATCAAGCAAGGCATTAGAAATTAAAAATGATCCTTGTTAAAACAGGTGTTTTACATCACTTGTCTTTCCCTGGTGGATTTTCATTAATCATATATGGTCTTTACCAAGAAAGTTTCATGGACTCTTCAAGGTATGTTTACTATATACTTGTGACATAGTTTAAACCTTTATTATAGAATTCAGGATCTAAATATTTACCTCTTATCCTTTCTTTTTTTTGTATTTGCTATTTCTTCTCCTTTACCTACTAGAGTAACTACTAGACCCTGAAAAAGATGGGAGGTATGGCAAAAGGCTGTTTATAAACCTTAAATAAATCTACTTGAATATTGATGAATAGGTCTTACTTAATGTAGAATTTTGATCTATAAGTGTTCAAAAATAAAAGTCAAGTTTTTGTTAGGCACTTGTCCTGTCACAACAGGGGGAAATAAAAAATGATAAAGTATGAAAATAAAATGCCAAAAAAAGAGAACAAAAACAGGAAAAAAAAAAAAGAGAACAAAGAAAAAAGAACAGACTTGTAAACTACCATATAGAAAACCAAACCATTTTACAGTCCCTGCAACAGTCCCTTACAGATATTCTGTCTTTTACCTTTGTCCTTTTAGCCATGATATTTGTTTTTTGACCTGAACGATGTCCTACCTTGATGTCTACAGATAATGGAAGATTCCTGGAAATTCAGTGCTATTCATATGATGACAGTTAGCTCTTCACATTGACTCTACCCCCGATTAACTCCCAGCCCAGCTTCATGTGGAGCCACTGAGTAATCAAGATTTCCATGGCAGCTGTAACCTCTATGAAACATGATATCAGACATAGGATGCATATGTTTAGTTAACAAGGTTAAATTTACACAGGCTTCTCCAAATAGCTTCCTAGATATTCTTATATATAACAGTCATATCCCTCCTTAGTTTAGTTTGTGCCTTTAGGTCTTGTTTTTATATCCTAAGGGACTTCTCTGTGCCAGAGAGACAATAATACTCTATGACTGAGGAGGAACTGTGTCTGTGCAGAGGTGCACTCTCAAATGGAAAGGATTTTGTAATGGTGATAAATGGTATGTGAAGAAATTCTACTGAATTTAATTTCATTTATCTGACTTAATGCTGGTTTAGTTATTTCATCCTAGTTTTAGTTATTTGTTTGTAGTAATGCATAGTCATAGCAGGAGTTGAAGAATGATAGTCTTCCTTCAGGTAATGTTGTTTAAATCCTCTCTATAAAAGTAATTTTACTGGTTATAAACGTGGCGTGGCTGTGAAGGAGGACAGGCTGTGATTGACAGCTTGCATACTTACATTTTTAAATTAAGTCAAAAGAAGTAATTCACTAAAATAAGAGGAATACAGACCTTTTACTTCTCAAAACAGAAAGACGATAGTCTAGCAAATAAAAACTTCTTCACACAATCCTTTAAAAGAAACTATCCTGCTTTTCATGGAATGGAGTAGTATATATGTTCAGACTTTTTGTAGCCTATCTTTTAAATTCCAAGTGGGAATAAGGAGAATCTCCTAGACATAAGTAAGGCATCCACCTTTCTGCTCTGCTGAAAACTGGGCAAGGAGAAATGTATTCCAGGTCTAATTTCCAGAGGTGTCAATTAATGTGGCAGAACATGTGAAAAACTCCTAGATTTCTATCTAGATAATTTTAGACAAAGACATAAATGCCTATACCATGAAAAAAAACCAATTGCAGTAAATGTGAGAGTGCAGCCTACTTTATATGAGCTAAATGTCAGCATATGTAGGCACTAGTTTTACAAGGCCGACATAATAATTGTTTGGACATCAGCAACATTGGAGCCTGAGGACATGATGCTCAACTGAAGTGGTTAAGCACTGCATTGGACTGCTCAGACTACTCCATTTTCTGCACTTTCAAACCCAAGAACAATAATGGAGCAGGCTACAGAAGAGGCTTTCAACAATTCCTTCCTCTGCTAGAAACCACCTTCCTGATACCTCTCCAGGAGACTCAGCATTTACTTCGCCAGCCGTTTCAACAGCTGATCTCTAGTAGAGGCTACTCTGAGCTTCACCTTATTAACTCTTGTTATACAAGGAGTCAGCAACCCAAATTGTTTCTGAATATGTATTGTAACCATTTTCTGTGTCATAGAACCTGACACTCCTGAGACAATTCTTCCTGTTGTTGTGGTATATCCAACCTGCTGTTTAGATGCCACATTCAAGTGACTACCTGATTTCCAAATAATTTAATGTTCTACACAGTATCTTCCTTCTTAGAAGGCATTATGTCAGAAAAAAAGGTTTGCTGGCTTTTTTCAGATTTTATTCCCTATAATGTCTGTCACTGTATTTATTGCTGCTTTCAGACCAGCAGTTTTGAGTTTAGTTTAACAAGGGTAAAGCAGTACTAATTCAGTCTGCAGAAGTAAGTGCTCTCATATATTCCCATAATTCCAGACTGCAAAATTTGATAGTAAGACAAAAAAAATATAGTAGTAATTTTTATGGAAGATGCAGAAATAGAATGCTTTGTGTTACTGGTAAGAATGGCTGTTTTGTTTGCAAGGTAGTTTAATTTTAATTCATTTTATCACAGTTGTTTATACTTTAAAAAAAGAAAGAAAAGTTTTATTTAGAACATATTTTTATTTATGACTTCCTTTGCTCATAGGACAAGGAAACATTCAAACAACAAGAAAAGGCAAGAAAAGTCCAGAGAGATAGTGTGGTGCTGGATTATAATGCTTGACAATTTTTTAGCAATGAACAGGGAAAAAACCAACACCCTTCAAAAGACTTGTGAAGGGACATTTCCTATTTATGCAAATTAGGATCATGTAAGGAATGTTCAAACTAGCCAATTTGTTAAATGGAACAGATTTAAAATAGCAGGGCATTTCACACAGGCGCAGGGCATGCAGGCCTATTCCAGCTAAATGGGATCACAAACAGTAATTTGAAAATAGCTTGTCATATATTTTGCCACCCTGACGTGTACACCCATAAGCAAGGTAGTGGGTGTGTTAACCCAGTGTAACAGCTCTCAATTTTCCTGCTTAATGCAGGCTATTTTATATTTCTAGAGAAAAGAGGTCTTCATTTCCAAGCACCAGAAAAGTTGTCACACAATTTGGAAAGCTCACAGCACTTTGTAATGATGCCAATTTGGTAGAAAAAGAATAAATTGCACCATGTGTTATTTACAAAAATAATTCCAAGTACGTCTGGCTTCTTTTCTGAACCAATTTTAGCCCCTCAGGAAAATAACTGAAGTAAAATCAAAATGCCTATATAAAATTTGTCAGAGAGAAATGTTCTTCATAGATTACAAGGTTCTGACTCTTCCTCCTCCAAAAAGAGTAGCTTGCTGCAGTCATCTGCAAGCTGCAAGGGGCTCTTTTTTGAAAGATACACAGTAGGGTGCAAAGAAAACCATGCCTACTCCCTATGTCATTTGAGCTGTTTCATATGATGTGTTTTGATTATCGTGGTAAAGACGTAACACATCAAGCAAATGCCACTAACACTGAGCTTTAGACAGTCATTCTTTTTGCTTTTACTTTCTATTTGCAGAAAAACATTTTTTTTTAAATTCCACATATACCATTGAGCAGGACAAGAAATCCCTGTGTCCTCTCCTCAAATCATTAATGAGTTTCTGTATAAGTCTCCTCTTTGATTTCCACTCTCAAGATAAGCCATTCATGTGTCCTCATCCTGGAGTCAAGCCTGTGCTCTCCCACACAAGAATTGCTCAGAAGATGAGCCATTGCCGTTCATAGAATCATAGAATCACAGAATGGTTTGGGTTGGAAAGGATGTTAAAGACCATCTAGTTCCAACCTCCCTGCCATGGGCCTTATGCAGGGCCTTAACAACCTGTGAATGATGATTTCTCCCTTTTCTAATTCTTAAAATGTGCATTTTCAGGGAATGACTAAGAAGATGAATAGAAAGAATTCTAACCTAAGAGAATGGCTGAATAGAAATGGGTCACTGAAAGTATTCAAACAATAGAATTGTCAGCCCTCTTGAATTTCCGGAAGAGCCTTTTGGCAACAGCCACAACAACCCTCTTTCCTTCCCCTTCCTGTCCTGGAAATGCCACTTTGTCCTGAAATATTCCTTCCTCCTCTCCAGGGGAACCCGCTGTTGCAAATGATAGCCCCTGCCTGCACAAAGATAGGTCCAGTGTGTGAGGGTAACTGCCGCCATAACCCCTCCTGCAGTGAAATTACAGACAATCTCATATGGAGATATCAGTCCCAAGAGACAGAGACCAAAAGCTTCTGCCTGAAAACTCTATGGTACATGCAGGTCTGTGCTGTTGCTTCCTCTGAAAGAGTTGTTGTTCAGGATATCCACCTTCATCATATCAGGTTTTATAAAGCATTGCCTTGAAAAACAAGAGAATCACCACCAGAGGCAACAACCTTAAAAGTCTGCTGATGTTGCTACCAAGACATTCTCCTTCCTACATGCTTGCAGCTCTCTCATGGTAGAGATCAGTGAATGGTGTTACCCTTTTGGGTCTTCAGGGAGCATCTCTGAAATTTTTCTTTCTTGATGTAGGGATGACTAATGCCATGGAGCAAAGGTATGGTTCAGAAGAAAATGAAAAAAAAAAAGGCCAATAATACATTTGTTTTTCAGTGAGAGACAGAAAGACTTCTGAAAAGCAAGGCAGCCATAGAGGCAGAATAAGAATAGAAAGGAAGACCAGAAGCCTAGGTGGAAGATGAAAGAGCGGGAGAAGGATGCAAGAGCAATTTAAATACTCATAGAAAATGCCAGGGAGATGTACACAACACTTGACCCTTTGCATTGCATGAGAACCACTACAGGATGCCAGGGGAGCTTAGGATGAGAACCTTCTAGAGGTGCATACTGCTGGATATGCATAGCTGTCCTGTGACCAACACATCAAGCTGCAAGCAGCATCTCCACTAAGTACTTGATGAACTTCTGGAGAAAAGCTGTTGGCTGAATTCTTTCCAAAATGAACATTGCTCATGTACATTAAACACAGATCCAAAACAACCTTTAGTGACTGGAATTGATAAGATGTAAGTTTAAAGCTGCAATACTGCTCTGAAAAAAACTCAGTAGGAGAAACAGACAAATAAGACTAAGGGTATTTGATTTTTTTTTTTTTCCCAAGAAATACAGAACTTCCTTCTTTGCACCATTCATCTGGTTTTCACTACGCCTTTGGGAACAGACTTTTCTTAAAGTTATGGGGATGCATCAAGACCTTCTGCCTGACTTACATGACATCTCCTACAGACATGTCCAGCTTCATGTGACATGAATGTGTAAAGAGATGAAAAAATATATAGGAAATGAAATTTCAGACCTTCTGAATTGAGACTTGGGGAGGAGAAGGGAAAAGGAGAGAGAAAATCCATTACAAGATGAGCATATGAGAGTTTTTATTGAAGTAATTTTCTCCACTCAAATTAGAATTTTGTGGGCATCTGATGTACAGAGGATTCCTGATGTGCTTAAGCTTGTTCAGTTTTCTGTCTGCAAGTGAAGTGCATGATGAACTGTCTTGGATTACTGTGAAAAGAGATAAAACATTATGACCTCACATCTAAAGTTAGTTAGGGAAGTCTGTCATGTCAAACAGAGAGGAAGACTGAAGTTAATGAGCTGCTTTCCCTGCGATGGGTTTTGTCAAAAGAAGCTGTATTTCCACATAGCAGTACCATTGAAGAAAAACTATCACAAAATCAGTGGGAGGCTCCACAATTAATAAGCCAGAAGAGCACAGTGATGCTTAATGCGACATAACAGTTCTGAGCTGTAAACCTGTCAGCATGGTAGACGTGTCAGCGTGGGCCTTCATTTACGAAGACTCATTAACTATCTCTGGAAAATCAGGAGTTAATCAGTCTCATCATGACCTGAAATGGTGCACATGTGGAATTACTTCACTATTATGCAGTTAGGAAAGTAGTGTTTTGTTGTGGCCACACTTTGTCCTTTCAATTACTTTAATTCCATTGGTGCATTTGTCTGGTACACCAAGTTGGAACAAGACACATATAGCACTTGGCCAAATACTCAGTACAAAAGTAAGGTTTAAAGGCATCCCGAACATTAAAATGGTTTGAAGTTATAGTCAGTATGCTCCAAGCAAGCAGGGGGTAGACAAGTTTGGTTGAAAAACTGATTTTAAACAGCAAGAGTTTTATTTGCTATTTATTTTGTGTTATACGCTGATGCCAGCACCCAATTGTTTTAGAAGACCGAACAGTTATTCAGTGAATAACAGACTTCCTGAAGGAAAAAAGCATCATATTAAACCCATTAATTAAAGAGATGTTCTATTCAAGTCTAGGAATAGCAGCATTTTCATTATCCATATGTGAAATAAAGTCATATAAACAGGCTACAAGCTTGAATACTTAAGCATGCAAAACGTTGTTATTTCACCTGCAGAAAATGAAGGAATAACTTGTGTTCTCTCAGTTTCACACCTTTTACCAGTGCAATACTAGCTTGAAGTCTGAAGAGGTAAGAGTCTAAAGATGAAATTCTAAAGAGGTAATAGGTAATTCCAAAGAAGTAATTCAGGCTTTAATATTGAATTTACTTTGTTTAGAGTCATTCATAAAGGATTTTAACTCAGGTACATCTGAGAAGATGTAAGTTCTGAAAAGTTTCAGAAAATGGTTTGAATAAGGAGGGAAAGTATTGGCTCAAATCTGTGATATTTTCTGTAACCTGAACAAAGACCATAGAAATATTCTGTGTACGTATTAAATAACGTAAATAATTAAATAATGTAAAGATGTGAGCAAGATCCACCTGTGGAGACATTACATCAATAAGAGGATGAGAAAAAGTAATTTTAAAACCAGCCAAGCAAAAGACCCTTTTTAATCCTTTCATGAGGTACAGAAGAGAGTATGAAAACAAGATTATTCCCTTCCTAATCCTAGTCTTAAATTTCCCACGCTTCCTGTATCTTTAAGTATTGGCAAAGCACTGAAACAGTGATAAAATCATATTCAGGGGTTACGTATTTTATAGGTAGCTTGTGTCTTAACATTAGGAAATGTAAATTAAAGCTCAGAAAACTGAAAGCCTTTATGGTAACCTGACATATTTAAATCTTTATCTCCACCACTTTCTTTTCAGTTTAGCAAAGAGACTGGGGAAAGGCTTGCAAAAAAAGTGTGCTTTGAATATACATTTCTATTCTCCTAAAACATCTGCTACTAAAACGATAAATACTCAAATTCTGATATCAAAGAAATTTGGAGATTCATTGTGTGTGGCACAGGTAATCCAAAACTGGTTAACAGTTTGGTATTGATGCTGTGACATTTTTTTTTAGCTTGTTCTTACCTTTACCTGATTGACAAACACAAACCAACCAAACAAACTTACCTGAATCCATTCCTTTCTGAAGGTCTCCCTACAGCAAATTCTTGGCTTCGTACAAGAGGCTTGCCCTATTGACATCAATGAATCTAATAGCTCAGATCCTGAAAAAGAGATATGCATAAGACACAGTCACATATAAAATCCTCAGACTTTGTGTTCAAATAAAACACAAACTTTTGACTACTATATTCTGAAGATTAGTTTACTAATGCAATGAAAATTTGGCTTTGGGTAAATCTAGAAATACATCCAACTGGATATTTACTGAGACGAAAATCTTGAATAGGCATTAAATATTTGGCTTTTTTTCCAGTCATTGATCACACATGTTAAACTTTAACAGAAGATAAGATTTAACCCAAAACCCTGAACTATTTTAGTGAAAAGGAAATTGAGTTTGAAGTAAAGCTTTATGTACTTCCATGTTCTGCCTAAAGAGACTAAAGTTGTCAAATATTGCTTCAGAGCCCATACAGAAGTAATTGTTATTAAAAAGACTTTGAAAGTATTTAAAGCATTTTGAATTTTAAAATAAACCTAAATTTATTACATGCAGTACTTGGGAACTCATACTGGGAACAATAAATAATGGTTAATAAAGACAGTGCTATATTACTTCATTTCTTGGGTAACAGCACAATAAAATTTATAGCCGTCTTTACCTTAATAAAATACATAGATAAAAACCTTAATCCAAGACTCTCAAGGTGTAACAAATTGTTGTTCATTGTTTTGTAATGGTGACAAAGTTCCTCTCCCCCTTCTGTCAAACACCCATACTCTGTCCCTTTTCCCTTTTCCCATACAATACAAATTCTTTTGTTCTGGAGCCTCAGTAAAGAAACATGAAACTCATGTATTATGTATTTCCTGGAACTGTCTTAACAGCGTAACCATTTAAAAACCGTTTTCAGAAAATAATCCTGTAGGAATTCCAAAAATGGTGCAAATAATCATCACAATAAAACATAGAACATTTTAATTTGAAAACACCTACCTTTCTGTGAACAAAAAAAAAAAAAAAAAGAAATCCATTGCATCCTCAAATAATTTTATTACCTTCTGATTCCAAATCATACTTATAAAATATAGACATTAATTTCATAGAATCATAGAATAGGGCTGGAAAGGACCTCGAGATCATCTAGTTCCAACCACCCTGCCATGGGCAGGGACACCTCACACTAAACCATCCAACACAAGGCTTCATCCAACCTGGACTTGAGCACTGCCACGGATGGAGCACTCACAACCTCTCTGAGCAACCTATTCCAGTGTCTCACCACCCTAACAGGAAAGAATTTCCTCCTTATATCCAATCTAAACTTCTCCTGTTTTAAGTTTGAACCCGTTACCCCTTGTCCTGTCACTACAGTCCCTGACAAAGAGACCCTCCCCAGCATCCCTATAGGCCTCCTTCAGGTACTGGAAGGCTGCTATGAGGTCTCCACGCAGCTTTCTCTTCTCCAGGCTGAACAGCCCCAGCTTTCTCAGCCTATCTTCATACGGGAGGTGCTCCCGTCCCCTGATCTTCCTTGTGGCCCTTCTCTGGACTTGTTCCAACAGATCCATGTCCTTTTTATGTTGAGGACACCAGAACTGCACACAATACTCCTGGTGAGGTCTCACGAGAGCAGAGTAGAGGGGCAGGATCACCTCCTTCGACCTGCTGGTCACGCTCCTTTTGGTGAAGCCCAGGATACGGTTGGCTTTCTGGGCTGCAAGCGCACACTGCCAGCTCATGTTCATTTTCCCATCAACCAGCACCCCCAAGTCCTTCTCTGCAGGGCCGCTCTGAATCTCTTCTTTGCCCAGTCTGTAGCTGTGCCTGGGATTGCTCCGACCCAGGTGTAGGAATTTGCACTTGTCATGGTTGAACTTCATGAGGTTGACATCAGCCCACCTCACAAGTGTGTCAAGGTCCCTCTGGATGGCATCCCTTCCCTCCAGCATATCAACCAGACCACAGCTTGATGTCATTGGCAAACTTGCTGAGGGTGCACTCAATCCCACTGTCCATGTCAGCGATGAAGATGTTAAAGAAGACCGTTCTCAACACCGACCCCTGAGGGACAGCATGTGTTATTGGTCTCCAGCTGGACATTGAGCCATTGACCACAACTCTTTGCATGCAACCATCCAGCCAGTTCTTTGTCCACGGAGAAGTCCACCTATCAACTTGATGTCTCTCCAATTTAGGGGCAAGGTTCTCATGTGGGACAGTGTCAAACGCTCTGCACAAGTCCAGGTAGATGATTTCAACTGCTCTGCCCCTGTCCCTCAGTTCCGTAGCCCTGTCATAGAAGGCCACCAAATTGGTCAGGCAGGATTTCCCCTTAGTGAAGCCATGCTGGCTGTCACCAAGCACCTTGTTGTTTTTCATGTGCCTTAGCATGCTGTCCAGGAGAATGTGATCCAAGATTTTACCAGGCACAGAGGTGAGACTGACTGGTCTGTAATTCCCCGGGTCTTCCATTTTCCCCTTCTTGAAAATGGGGGTTACATTTCCCTTTTTCCAGTCGTCGGGAACTTCACCTGACTGCCATGATTTTTCCTACTTATAACCGAATCTTAAATGACAGCATTTTCCAATGAAACTATAATTGAAGTAAAAATTTCAGAATAAATGCTTTTAATTAAGTTGCTTTTGTTATTCAATGTTAATAGTAGTATAAAAATATTTTATGTTTATTGACAAAATTATTAAATAAGATACGTAACGTTTTATTAGATAACTGTAGACTTTAAGGCATACAGAGTGGCTTCTGTAAAAATAGTTCCGTATTCATTATATTTAACTATTGAATTGTGACTAGAAATTCATAAGATCAGACTAACAATCTGTATAAGTAATTCTGCTGTTCGTATGTAATACTGTGTTAAACTGCTACTGACTAATTCGTTAAGTTTATAAGGTTTACGCAGGCTGCAGTAAATTTTCCACAATAAAAAATCTGTGAGATTTTAATTTCTTTTTCCAGCTATTATTGTCAGAAACATTATGACAGCAATATTTTTTTGTTTTTAGCATTTATTATTCTAGCTTCATCCACAATGTGGTGGGGTACAGTCAGAAGAATAGACACAGGAAAAATGCTGTCTGAAAGTGGACATAAATACAATATAGATAAATTTTTCAAAAAAAATTATGTTTGCTTTGATTTAAAACTTAGTCATAGAGATACAACAAAGATAAAGAGATCAGATTTCTTAAATCTACTTTCTTTTTAGGTCTGGATTCCAGTAAAATGAAAATAACCTATTTGCTTTAGTGTAAACAACATTTTGTCCAAATAATAATGGAATGACGTAAACACATATGCTTTCCCTCCCCAGACTTTCAATTATTTTTTGCTGAATTGCTTAACTTGCTTAAAAAGACAACAATGCAAATGGTTGTGTTTACAGACCTAACATCACAATCACTGTCAAGGATAAAACCAGTTCAGAAACATGACTACCAGAAAAGAGTTTAGCCTAGGAAGCTGATGCAAAACTGAAATTCATCAGGTTTTCCGTGATATATGACCACATTTCACTGAATCTTAAGGGATGCACAGACTCTATAAGCAGAATCAACTAGGCTGGAAAAGACCTTTAAAATCAAGTCCAACCATTCCCACAGCATTGCCAAGGCCACCACTAAACCATGTCACTAAGAATCTTGTCTATACAGTTAGTGAGCACTTCCAGGGATGGTGATTTCACCACTGCCCTGGGCAGCCTGTTCCACTGATTGACCACCCTCTCACTGAAGAAGTTTTTCCTAATAACCTGACTTTGGGTGAAGAAAGAAGAAGACAGCTTTAGACCACTTGGTGTCCTTCAGGCTTTTGGTATCTTCATATTGTGAAAAGGGTAGAAAACCATGTAACACAGCCTAACCCAAGTCTAGTTTAGTTTGGCCAGAACCAGGAAATACTTTCCTTTTTCCTCATCTAATCTCCACTTTATTATCCTCTCTTTATTACCCCCACTTTATTATACCCTCTTCAAAACCTTGTTTCTGTGCACTGTGTGCAGTTCTCAACACACGAAGAAGCAAGGAGTTGTTGGAGCAAGTCCAGAGGAGGCTACGAGGATGATCAGGGGGCTGGAGCACCTCCTGTGTGAAGGCAGTCTGGGAAAGTTATAGAATCATAGAATAGTTAGGGTTGGAAAAGACCTTAAGATCATCTAGTTCCAACCCTCCTGCCATGGGCAGGGACACCTCACACTAAACCATGTCACCCAAGGCTCTGTCCAACCTGGCCTTGAATACCACCAGGAATGGAGCATTCACAACTTCCCTGGGCAACCCATTCCAGTGCTCACCACCCTTACAGTAAGTAATTTCTTCCTTATATCCAATCTAAACTTCCCCCATTTAAGTTTTAACCTGTTACCTCTTGTCCTATCAATACAGTCCCTAACGAATAGTCCCTCCCCAGCACCCCTATAGCCCATCTTCTGATACTGGAAGGCTGCTATGAGGTCTCCATAGAGCCTTCTCTTCTTCAGGCTAAACAGCCCCATCTTTCTCAGCCTGTCTTCATACGCTGGGGAAGAGAAGCTTGCTTGGAGACCTCGTCGCAGCCTTTCGGTATCTAAAGGGGGCCTACAAGGATGCTGGAGCATCCCTTCATCAGGGACTGTAGCAATAGGACAAGGGGTAATGGGCTTAAACTTAAGCAAGAGAAGTTTGGATTATCTATAAGGAAGAAGCTATTCACTGTGAGAGTGGTGAGGCCGTGGAATGGGTTGCCCACAGAAGTGGTAAATGCTCCACCCTGGCCAGGTTGGACAGGGCCTCGGGCGATGTGGTCTAGTGTGAAGTGTCCCTGCCCATGGCATGGGATTGGAACTAGATGATCTTAAGGTGCTTCCCAACCCAAAGCAGTCTGTGAGTCTATGATCTTTCTTCCTGTATAAGTATTTGAAAATCAGTTAGTTGGTGCATATTCTGGAAATATGACAACAAAGAAATGAATAGGAGACAGTCTTTTATTCCCAGACTGCTATTCCTGTTGGTTATGCAAGGCCATTATCAAGATTTCACAAATAGTGATTTGTCTTTGTCTTCAATTATTCATGCTACATTTTCATTCTCACTCTGTCCAACTTCTTCCTCAAGAAGAAATTGGACCAATCTCCTGTTTTCTGCTACCTATATTTTCCTTAATTTTACTATTCCTCTGAATACTGTTCCCCAACACCCAAATGCACATTTCCCTGCAGCATATGGAAGCATTATGGAAGGTTCAGGGGTATCCATTCACTGGTTTAATTGATCAGAAATGCAAATTATTCTGATAAAAATTCAGCACATACTTTGTTTCCTACTGATTTATTCATAGAATAAGTTGCTAGTCTTTTCCATTATATATTATTCACAGCTATTTTACATTTGTATCATCCATTCAAGTTGCTTTTTGCTTAGCATATATAACCATCGATTTACAGAATGATATGATGGCATTTTGAGATACAAG
This sequence comes from Lathamus discolor, assembly GCF_037157495.1. Classification (NCBI taxonomy): domain Eukaryota; kingdom Metazoa; phylum Chordata; class Aves; order Psittaciformes; family Psittacidae; genus Lathamus; species Lathamus discolor. The sequence goes on along the minus strand of NC_088909.1, from coordinate 33,043,284 downwards.
CATATGCTGAAACAGATTAGTTGGCAAAAAATCCAGAAAAAAGATCCTTTAGTGGTCCTTTAGTGCTGTTTTGCAATAGAAATAATTAAAAATCATAACTTTTTAATGAAAGTAACTGTTCCAGGGCTCTTCTAGCCATGAATGAGAAAGCACACGGTAAGAGAAGAGATTTCTGTACGGTAGAAGTGAGCAGAGTAGTATATTTATATGTTCATTTTGATAGTGAGATTCCAAATTAATATTTAGCCAAATAGGATCCTGATATTCAGATTTATTTTATTTTTCTTTTTTTTAAGCTATGTTGATTATTCACTTGCAAACAGAACTGGGAGAGATGAAGTCTAAGCTTCTCCACCCTGGTTTACCAGAAAAAGGTTACTTTAGAGTCTGTTTTTTACCAAAGTTTCTTCTGACTGAGCCAAAAGCTGCTAGAGTACTCCTATACTGATACAAAACAGCTGAGTCAATACACAATTATAAACAGTCAACAGGGCTAACAGGTAGCAAAAAATTTTGAGCCAAAAATTCTTATTTGACTTGATAATCCTAGAGGAGAGAACTGTGTGAGAGTTCTTCCATGACATTAAAATGACTTCCATGGCAATGAACTGATGAAGCTTCAAATAGGGATAAAAATGCTTGTGAATAGTAAATATATTTGTTTAAGTATTCTAGAGTACACCTATGACTGCTTAAATTTTATCAGTAGGTTTTGGAGTAGTTCTATTAGACTCTTGGCAAAAAATGTTAACCCCATGAAGGTAAATATGCTATATCCCAGTTGGTAAAACAACCCATCCCATTTTATTATTCGTTAATATATCTGACAACTTCTTTGATTCTGGTAAGCATGACTTTAATTGCTGATAATTAATAATTCTGCATACTTTGACACTTCTGGTGATGAAGAATGGACACACATTTTCTTGTGTAGAACATAAACAGGAAACAAACTTAACTGGCAAGCTCTGAAGTATAAGAAATTGGAGATAAAAATTATAGTCAAATCCAAATCAATTTATTCACAAAATTAAGAATGTAATCATTACTCATCTTTTGGCTGCTTGTGATATGATAAACACAGAACACAGATTCTTCCACCTGCATTTATTGAAAGATGTAGATCATCAGTGCTTGAAAGTTTGAAGTGAGCATACAGAATGGAAAAGTTAAAATGCCCAAATCAAAGCATTCTCTGGTTCTTTCACTCAGGAAATCATTAGAAGCCTTAGACATATTTCCACACACTTGCAAAATAAGAACATGGAGTTTGTCACTGTCAGTCACTCATTTGCTCACTCATATGTAAATTTTATTATTAATTTTATTCAGTCCCTTTAGCATGGAGTTTGAAGACCCAGTCTCTTTTCTTGGTATGATACTATGGGGTAAGATCAGGATTGGAAAAAATACAACTGCAAAGTTAGTATGAACTCATTCTTCTTGCTCTTTGAAGTTCTTAATCTTTATTCAGATTTTAAAATATGTTGATTAAATTGGCAGATTTTTCTGAGAGGAATTGAAATGTGAGGCACCCCTCTTATCTTTCCTCTCACTAGCATCACCATGGCATAAATGAAGACAACAATTTCCATTAGAAAGCCATGTATTCACGGGTAAGAATGAGGTGGAAAATCTGAATTGCTTGACTTCTGTGAGAGACTGAACTGAAATCAGAATCCACCACCCATTTTTTCAAAGATTGGCATGAGAATCTGAGGCCCACTATCTTGAAGATGGGTGAGAGGATCTGAGATAAAACTCCTCCTTCCATTATCTCAAGGACTGGTGTGAGGAACTGCTGCCCATTATCTCAGGGATTGCTTCAGGAAGAGCTGGCTGCAAGACCAGTGAAACTGGATGCACATGATCCACCAGGAATGTGCAGTACATGACATTAAGAACAGAGTACTACCCCCAACACATAATAAAATGGGGAAAAAGGCAATCCCCAGCGTGGCCACCCACCTCCGATGATGAGTGCGGATCCTGGGGAACACCCACCAATAAAGAAAACTGTGGACCATTGGAATGCCACTGGATCCACAGTGGTGACTATCTCTCTCTGCACCCTGAATTTTTGCTTTATTTCTATCAAGTTTTCCAATCTGTACATAAAAGATCAATTATGGTACTTGACATCGCTTGCATCTTACTTTCACTCTGGGGATCATGAACAAAATATTTCTGACACTGGGTTTTCCTCCAGTTGGACCCTGACAATTTCCTATGGAGCACAGGGCTATTTTTCTGGGAGGAGGGGTGAGTGTATGTTACTATTCTTATTCTCCTGGACAAGTCCTCATTACCTTACTAAATCTTCTCTGAGCAGAATCTTAAATCTTCAGATATTTGCCCAAAATTTCTCTATGTTACAAAACTCAGCAATTACTCCAGACAAATCACAGGTATGGCTAGAACTACAATATGCACTACTATCATATGTGCTGTATTTATGATCACATAGGGGGATCACGTTCAGCTTGTCTCTGATTTAATGTTAGTGCTCTGTACTGACTCACTGTAAAGTTTACAAGTGCAGTACAACTCAACGTAAAAGTAAAGATCATCTGAGCTTTGCATGTATTTCTGTCTGAAAACACTGAAAAGCCTAACACAGGCAATTGAATTCACAAGGTGCTGCAAAGCTTAAGAGACATTAAAAAGATCAAGGTGCATTGTGTTCCACTTGCTAAATTACACAATTTAAATGCTATGTTTTCTTAATCTGGGTCAAAATCCCCTCAAGACTCAAAAAGAACCTTTTCTGAACAAGAGTGAATGCAGGATTGGATGTATTTCTGCATTGAATTGAATATATGCCTGCAGTCTCAGAAGAAGAAAGAGTCAAGTTCCTGCATATTTCTGAGACATGAAGAACATTTGGGAAGCAAAGCATCTTTCTAGAACTACCTTGTTATTTGTTTCTAGTTCTAAATATGTCTTTGGTACACTTAAATGCTCTTTGCATACAAAGGTGTTACTGAAATACAATGAAATAGAGTGGTTAAAACCAGGGTTGTCTTTGCAGTGAGATCAGAGAGACTGGAAAAGAAAAATGTTTTTCAGAGCCTCATTTTTAGATGCTGAGCCTAGATGTTATTGTATATCTTTGATAAAGCTAACTTGTGAGCCCAAGAAGCACTGCTTAAATAAAGCTATAAAATCAGAATAACTTCAGTAACTGTTAAAAGCCATGAAAACTTTTACAATGCAATTTATCACTGAAATTGTCATCACAGCTGGGCATACAGTAGGAAAATGTTGGAAATGCAAGTAAAATAGAAAGGTTGCTAAGCAGTGACATCTTTAGATATATTTGAAAACATATAAATATAAATACCCAGCTATCCGAAATTGTAATGCATTAGGCTTTGAATGCAGGAAATCTGTAGATAAAGCACATTTGTCAGTGTGCAAGCAAAAAAAGCTTTATATTTACAGGGCATGTATGCCTAGTTTCATTTCCTTATTTAAACGTTTAGAGGTTTATTAAAAAGATATAGCATATATGCATTACAGGAATAATGTGAATATAGTTTATGCAGGTGTGTTCCAGCAGTAACTCAAATATGGTACCATCAAAGCCAGTCATTTAGCTAGCCATTCTGAGATGACAAAGGATGCATAAGACAGTTGTATCTTCATGTTGACATTTTGAACGTTCAGAAAGGAAAAGGAAAACAGAAGAGAACTCTTTCAGAAGCTACCACATCCTGTAATGCACACTTATAAGAGTATTCCCATACAAACAACTCAGATTTGAAGTCACCCTCAAACAAGACTGTGTTGTGAATTCTTTTGTTTTTGCAGAGTAACCGTTATAAATTCATCAGAAACCAGAGCAGGATAATTTCCACTGTCACTGTTCTGCAATAAGGCTTTGAACTTCTAGAATGACTCATATCCCAGTATTATTCTACTTTTCTTTTGCACCAGCTATGCAGGAAATAAATTGAGGCCCTTCTAATAAACTTTTTATAAACCAATTTTTACAAATATTCCGCTTAACAAAAAAAGCCTTTATAACACTGAATTACCCTGATCACCACAGTAAAAACAAACTGATTGGTGAAGATGTTATGCAGAAATCAAAGCTGAGCATCAGCAAGTTGTGCACTGCTAAAAATAAGTTGAAACAGAAATCGGATTCTTTTTACCTGCTTGATACTAACCCTTAAGATGCAGATTTTTCCTTGAAGGTCTTTATGCTGTTGTTGGGAAAACCAGCTACTGAATCCCAAATTCATAACAGGAAATTAAAAAAAAAAAAAAAAAGATGAGTAGAAACATAGTAATTTTTACCATGTTAAGCATATTGATGAAACATAAGAATTCAAAACCGTAAAAACATACAAAAACAAAAATACAAGTTCCAGTTATATGTGTGTATTATTGACAAAGCAACACAGAGTATGCATCTATTGTTCTTGTATTTCTTTGGAACTTTCTTATCCACACCACTATAGATCTGTATTAATGCTTCCAAAGGCAAAAAAAAAAAAAAAAAAAGAAGATGATGTTGCAAAACCACCTGTAAACCTGTGGGTTTAGAATACACTAATTATTAAATTAAGTCACAATTTTAGTTTCTGAACTTCTAATAACTGAGTTAGAATCTTCATTTGGAGAATGCCAGCATTTCTATAAAGAGTGTGAGGTGTCCCTGTCCATAGCAGTGGGTTAGACCTAGATGATCTTAAGGTCCTTTCCAACCCTAACTATTCTATGATTCTATGATTCTATGATTCCATGATCTCATCCTCTTTCATGCTAGCGTCATTACTAGATAAATTTAACAGACTAACCCAACACAAAAGATGAACACAGCTTTCAGTGCTCCCAGTTTTCAGTGCCATCAGTTCTCTTTCCAGGGCTCTCATTTCTCTTTCAAAACAAGGACTAAAGCTTCCTTAATGTAGTTGTGCCTGTGTAGTTGATCAGCTATAATTGTACAACAGGGACTAGAATAGTCGGTGTACCCTAGAATGTATTAAAAGAGAAATTACATGAATGCATGCTTTTATCCAAGTCAAAGTTGAATAGAAATTGCAATTTAGTGCCTGAAATGGAATGGCAGCCTGAAGGCTGTAGTAACCATCTTTGTGGATATATGCATATCTTCTGTAGTGAAAGGTTATTACCACTGAATATGTTTTCTTTAGTGTAAAAAAGCAAGAATTAAACAACATAGTAGAGAATGTGATTTTGACAAAATGACATTCATAGACAAATTTGACAATTGTACAGTGGCACTGAGAAGCAAATGGAATATCACTTTCCTAAAATTGCCTTCTTAGAGTCTCCAAAGTGAGGTAGAAATGTCTCCTCCATTTGAATGTACAGAAAATTGGGCAACACCACTAGCATGTTTAGCTGCTTTTGATAGTCTTAGTTTGACAAACTTATTAATAAAGCGATTCAAAAGCTTATGTACTTGGGAGGTGAGATTAAAGTTTAGGGCTAAGTGTAAGCATATAAAAATTGACATTTAATATTAGTTATTATGCAGATGTTTACAAGAAATGTCTGTCATGGAAGAAATGGTTTACTTACACTGATCCAGACAATTTTAGAAATATGCGACATGATTATGTTCAAACATTAAATTTTTACTCTAAGTACATTATTGTGATTTCATTTATTCAATCATTATTCCAGAAATGAGAGGAATAAGGAGAAATTGTCTGAGCAGACAGTGACCAGGTCAGGAAAGCTAAAGCCCTAATAGAATTAAATCTGGCTAGGGATGTCAAAGACAAAAAGAAAAGCGTCTATAGGTATGTCATTGATAAAAGAAAGATGGGAGAAAATGAGGGCTCTTTCCAGAAGGAAACAGGAGACCTGGTTGCCTGGGATATAGAGAAAGCTGAAGGAATCAATGGCTTTTTTTTGTCTTGGTCTTCACAGGCAAGTGCTCCAGACAAACCATGCAAGTTGCAGAAGACAAAGGCAGGGACTGGGAGAATGAAGAACTGCTCACTGTTAACAGATGATCAGATCTGAGTTTGGGATGATTTTTTAGCTTCAGTGATTGAATTCCCCAGCAACGCTACAGTCTCCTTATATAGGAGGCATCTAAATAGCCAAAAATGATACTTAACTGCCTCCCTTAAAGAAAGAGTTAAAGAGGTCCTTTTTTAAAAAAAAAAAAAAAAGAAATTATGAAATTGTGAAAGTTAAGTTAGTAGAGATGTGTTCATGTTTTCTGAATGATTTTCATTTTGATATGCATAGGAAGTTTATCATTGGGGGCAAATGATCTAACCAGAAGTAAACCATGTTATCGTACATTGGAGTCTGCCTTCTTTCCTTTTTAGAAGGTATCAAGGTTCAGAGTAAGAACACTTCTTTAGACCACTGTTACCCTGAAACTGAAAGGTGGTTGCTGCGGTTTAAGCCCAGCTGGTAACTCAGAACTACTCAGCCGCTCGTTCACGCCCCCTGTTTCTCCACCCCAGCTCCCGGAGGGATGGTGTTGGGAACTGAAACTGATGCCGGTCAATTGCTGAGCTGAGTATCTCGAGAGAGGACGCCTTTAACACCGGAGCTGGGGAGAGATCAGCGTCCAGGAGCCTCAACTCAGAGCGGCGACAGCCACCGAGGGAGCTTCAAGTCCTCGACAGGACCTGCCCAGGAGCCGCAGCAACGCGGACGCGAGCAGGGACTCACAGGGGGCGGAGCCAGGAGCAGCGGCACCAGCCCTGAGTGGGTAAAAACCTGCCCCAGGGAGCGCGAGCCACCAGGAGCCGGCAGTTCGCGCGGGATGGTGAGCACCCGTCGTATGGGCAGAGCCCGGCCTGGGAGCTCTGCTCTGCCTGCCCTGGCGGTGGCCAGCGTAGGCACCCAGACAGAGCCGATGAGAGGGGAGGCTGCAGTGCAGAGCTCGGAGTGTAGCGGGTGCCTGCGCTGGGCTGGTGAGGGGAGGGTGCCCGATGGGCAGGGCTGTGCTTGGTGCTCCATGGTGGAGGCCCTCCTGCAACAGGGGCTGAGCTGAGGGATGCTATTAGTGGGCTTCAAGATGTCAGGGTAGCTGAGAGGAAGCAGGGCTGCTTGCTCCAGCCCCATACTGTGCGGGGGCCTCAAGCTTCCCCTCCAGCTCATGAAGGAAAGAAGGAGGCCACCAACCCGGGAAGCTGGGAATTAGTGACAAAGGAAAATAACAAAAGAAGGAGGAAAAGGGCAATTAAAGGCAAGGGGCTTCCTCCTAAATCTGTTGAACCCACGCAGAACCGCTTTGCTGTCCCGCAGGAGACTAACGAGGAAACGCACTTGCACCACAAACAGCCGGATTATGCACAGGTAAAGATCTCTACTGGCGCTACAAAGAAAAAGCGGTGGGTCGTAGTAACAGGGGACTCTACTTTGAAAGGGACAGAAGCACTCGTCTGTCGGCCTGACCCCGTCTCGAGGGAGGTGTGCTGCCTACCAGGGGCACGGATCAGGGATGTTACAGAGAGGCTGCCTGCTCTAGTAAGTTCCACGGACCATTACCCGCTCCTGGTGATCCATGTGGGTGCTAGGGATATAGGTAGTAGTAGACTGGGGACCATAAAGAAAGACTACAGAGTCCTGGGAGAGGTGGTTAGGGGCTCCGGTGCTCAGATAGTCTTTTCATCAATTCTCCAGGACACAGGGGAGGACCTAAAAAAAGCTAGGAGGATTGGCCAGGTTAATAAATGGTTAAAAGGTTGGTGTCATAGTCAGGGGTTTGGGAGCTGCTCTGGTAAAGAAGGGGAAGAACAGTTTTGGTAGGAGGCTTGCCAGTCTGGTCAAGGAGGCTTTAAACTAGATGTGCTGGGGGAGGGGGGCATCATTCCATCCCAACACACCCAGTCAGTTGCCAACACCTATAATAAATGCTCGGAGCAATGTACATACATTCTGGCTGCTCCAGCCAACGAGTCAGCTTCATTTGGAGCTCGTCTCAGATGCCTCTATACAAACGCCCGTAGCATGGGGAACAAACAAGAGGAATTAGAGATGTGTGCACATCTACAGGGGTATGATATAATACCCACCATAGAAACATGGTGGGATGGCTCCTATGACTGGAGTGTTGGAATGGAGGGTTACAGGCTCTATAGAAAAGACAGGCCTGGCAGGCGGGGAGGGGGAGTTGTCCTTCGTATTAGGGATAGGCTGGAGAGTATGGAACTCTATCTGGGGACAGGTGAGCAGTTTACAGAGAGTTTGTGGGTCAGGGTTAAAGGGAAAACAGCCGTGGGAGACATTACTGTGGGGATCTGTTACAGGCCGCCTGATCAAGGAGAACCTGTGGATGAAGCACTTTACAGACAGATAGGAAAAGCCTCATACTCTCAGGCCCTTCTTCTCATGGGGAATTTCAACCACCCTGACATCTGTTGGAACGATGGCACTGCATGGCACAAGCAATCCAGGAGGTTCCTCGATTGTGTGGAAGACAACTTCCTTCTGCAAGTAATAGAGGAGCCGACAAGGAGAGGTGCCATGCTTGACCTTCTGCTCACCAGTAGGGAAGGGCTCATTGAGAATGTGGTACTCCAGGGCAGCCTTGGATGCAGCGATCATGAGATGGTCGAATTTGAGATCCTCAGGACAGTGAGAAGAGCCCTGGGCTTCAAAAGAGCAGACGTTGGCCTCTTCAGGAACCTGCTTAGTAAGGTTCCATGGGATATAGCCCTGGAGGGCAGGGGGCCCAAGACTGTTGGTTGATATTCAAGGATCACCTGCTACAAGCTCAGGAGTGCTGCATCCCAACTAGAAGGAAGTGCGGCAGAAGGGCCAGGAGACCTCCTTGGATGGATAAGGAGCTGCTGAGGAAAATTCAAAGGAAAAAAGAGTCTTATAAAAAACAGAAGCAAGGACAGGCAGCCTGGGTAGAGTACAGGGATGTTGTCCGGGAAGCTAGGGACCAGGTTAGGAAAGGCTAAGGCCCAGTTAGAATTAAACCTAGCCAGGGATGTTAAGGATAACAGGAAGGGATTCTACAGGTACGTAGCAAACAAAAAACAGACTAGGGACAACATAGGCTCCCTGAGGAAGCTTTTGGGAGAACTGGCTACGCAGGATTTGGAGAAGGCTGAGGTTCTGAATGACTTCTTCACCTCGGTCTTCACTGGCAAATGCTCTGACTGCACCACCCAGGTCTTAGAAGGTAGACGCAGGGACTGTGAGAATGAAGACCTTGGGCCCACTGTAGGAGAGGATCTGGTTCGAGACCATCTTCAAAATCTGAACGCCCACAAGTCCGTGGGACCTGATGAAATCCATCTGCGGGTCTTGAAGGAGCTGGCGAATGAAGTTGCTAAGCCACTGGCCATCATATTTGAAAAATCATGTCAGTCAGGTGAAGTTCCTAACGACTGAAAAAAGGAAAATATATCCTCCATTTTCAAGAAGGGGAAAATGGAAGACCCGGGGAATTACAGACCAGTCAGTCTCACCTCTGTGCCTGGCAAAATCTTGGAGCACATTCTCCTGGACAGCATGCTAAGGCACATGAAAAACAACAATGTGCTTGGTGACAGCCAGCATGGCTTCACTATGGGGAAATCCTGCCTGACCAATCTGGTGGCCTTCTGTGATGGGGCTACAGAACTGATGGACAAGGGTAAAGCAGTTGACGTCATCTACCTGGACTTGTGCAAAACGTTTGACACTGTCCCACACCACATCCTTCTCTGTAATTTGGAGAGACATCAATTTGATGTATGGACCACTCGGTGGATAAAGACCTGGCTGGACGGCCACACACAAAGAGTTGTGGTCAATGGCTCGATGTCCAGCTGGACACCGGTAACGAGTGGTGTCCCTCAGGGATCGGTGTTGGGACCCGTCTTATTTAACATCTTCGTCGCTGTCATGGACAGTGGGATTGAGTGCTCCCTCAGCAAGTTTGCCGATGACACCAAGCTGTGTGGTCCGGTTGATATGCTGGAGGGAAGGAATGCCATCCAGAGGGACCTTGACATGCTTGTGAGGTGGGATGGTTTAGTGTGAGGTGTCCCTGCCTATGGCAGGGGGGTTGGAACTAGATGATCTTGAGGTCCGTTCCAACCCTAACTATTCTATGATTCTATTCTATGATTCTAATGTAACTCCCATGGGTTGAGATAAGAACAGTCCAGTAACTAAGGTATAACATAAAGCCACTACTCTGGCCACCAATAATAATAATGATAAGGGAAATAACAAGGGAAGAAAAGACAATTGTTCACCACCCGCTGACTGATACCCAGCCTGACCCAAGCAGCAATCTGGGCCTTCCAGGTAACTGGCCCCAGTTTATATACTGGGCATGACTTGCTGTGTTATGGACTACCCCTTTGGCTAGTTAGAGTCAGGTGTCCTGTCTCTGTTTCTTCCCAGCTTCCCATGCCCCTCTTCAATGTCAAAGCATGAGACTGAAATGTCCTTGGTAGTTGTTGCTCAGTGATGTTTACTCCTAAAACATCGGTGTTATCAGCATTGTTCCCATGCTGCAAGTCAAAAACACAGCACTGCACCAGATACTAGAAAGGGGAAAAATGACTGCTACAGCTGAACCCAGGACAGTAGTAAAAGTGGGGGGAGAATAGGAGAGCACTTAGACTTGAGAAAACAATGGCATAATAAGTAAAAGAAGTGATGTTAGAAATTTCAATACACCGCGATTCTGTTTCACATTTATGCAAGGATGTTAATTTAAATCTTATTTGGAAACTTTGTACCTTTAATATTCTGTGCTTTTTGTAATAAAATTGCAGTAATAGAATCGTACGATGCTGCACTGCAGATATGGGAACTATTAATTAATTTTATTGTTAGATATAATTTTTTCCCTTGCTCTATATTTTGTAGATTTCTATAGTTACTTAAATCTTTCACACATGCCAAAATTTCCTATTGATTTTGCAATAGCCTCTATATTTGCAGGAGAATCAATCAAGCAAACAAATAAGTAAAGTTGTTTTGTTGTGAAGGTACAAAAACACTGCATCGAGTAGAAAGAGATTTTTACTCAGAAATATAAAATTAGCAGCCACTTCTGCAAATTTGGCCTTCCTTGTTCTTTTGTTCATGTACTGATACAAAGCAAGTGCTTTCACATAGGTCCAATCTCGTATTTTCATCCAGAGGGTTACTTTCTTCCTTACTGTGTTTGCTTAGATCTTGGCAATAGAATGAATTTCCTGTGAGCTTGCAGGAATATTTTGTCATGAAAAGTTCAATTTCAGTCATAGACTATGAATTGTTCTTGTTTTAGATTTCACTGAAGGATTCCCTTGATGGGGCAGAAAGGATCAGTTTCCAGTGCTAAACCCAACAAGTACTACGAGGCTTATTTGGAGAGTTTTAATCTCTGGTGAACAGCTGGCTGTGTCTCTGGAGGGCATTTTCATCCTTTTTTTCATCAACAGTAGTCTGCTTATCAGGTTCAATGCCAATTTCTCCACCAAAATTTGAACTCGTGATTTTAAACACATGCACACAGTTATTGCCTCAGGTTCTGGTCACGAATCTTGCTTAACCAATATATAGTTCTCCTAGGGATTCCTGTATGGTCTGTGAGGCAATAGAATACTTCAGTATTTGAAGGACAAGTTTTGAAAGATGTGATTTATGGGGTGGGGGGGAGAGAGAGAAAGAAAATGCAATATGAAATATTGTACTGTTATACTGATAAATACATGGATAAAACTAATTTATACACGGCTTTACTTGATCAAGCGAATCTATCAATGTAGATTTTAATTAATAGGAATATCTTAAGCAAGCCAAACTGGAAATGAAGGAAACCATTCTGCCATCATGAAGCTGTTTGCACTGTTCTTAGTGTGCCAGGCACATTTACCTGGCATTGGGACTGATGACAAAACCCAGACAGGGATCCTTGCTTTTGCAAATCATTGTACCTTAACCTTAGATCTAACCAGGCTGGAAATAAACAGTATTAAGAATCATAATGTCTGTGAGCAAAGAATTCCTAATGATAGGGTTTACCTTTCTCTTCACAGCAAGTTCTCATTCTTTAAATATGCATTTTTATTTTTCACTCCAGGAACATGTGTCTTTTTGGGTTTTTTTGTGGGTTTTTTTTTTGTTTGCTTTTGTTTTACTTTTTGGGTGTTTTTTTTTTTTTTGTTGGTTTTTTTTTTTTTGTTTGCTTTTTTTTGTTTGGTTGTTTTTTGTTCATTTTTTTGTTTGCTTTTAATAACTAAATGCTAGACTCTTAAGCTCTATTTGTCTGTTACACAGATGGAGTACTGTATGTCAACAGGAAATCTCTTCAGGGATTTCTGTCCTCCTTTTGTAAAGAAAGGGCAAAAATACTGGTAATCTCTCTGCTTATAAATTGTCCTGCATTTAGTCTCATTTAGTCTCCAGATTAATTAGTGACAACTTGAAATAAAAGGGCATTTATAGTGCTGTAGTGCTTTCCTGCCCAAGGCATTGTCAGTCTGTTGAGATATTCTGCAAAGAGATACTGTTTGTTTGTTTGTTTTATTTTTTTGTTTTGTTTAGTTTCATTTTGTTTTGTTTCAGTATAGAAGCTGTTGCTGAATTTCTGTTACAGAGGCATTTAGAAAAGCTCTGGATGTGTAGTTCAAGATATCTGAAGTTCCAAAGTGATTTTTTTTTTTTGCATTTATTTAAATTTCAACTCCTAGATTTTCAAATCTTATAAGAGATTTAAGACAGTGCAAGTTATAAACCAATCCAGATGTTCATTGTTTCTTTATTCAACCACCCTTAGTCAGAATTCTTTTTGCTGCTGATAGTTAACATATAAAATATCATTATCAACCTCATCTGTAATGGTAGCCTTGTGGATTCTCTGCCAGAAATAGCAGATGTTTGGGCTTTTACAAAGCTTTAACATTACAGGTCACAGACGAAGAGAAATGAAAGTAATGTATAAATCCTTATAGATTTGTGATTTGGTTGACCAATCTGAGAAACATAAAAGGCACACAATAGTGTAAAAATCCTGTAAGAATAAAGATTAAACACCTTGCTCTAGATAGTTTTCATGCAGAACAGAAAGAAAAGTGGATTTCAAAGTAGAAAAAACCTTTGTCATTCCAACTCAATATTTTCCAGAGAAACCTAGTAACTCACATGCCCTGAATGTGTTCTGGGACTTGCTTCAGCAATTTGGCTGCTTTTGTTTAAGGCACAGCCATGAAATCTTGGATCTGAGTTCTGTGAAAAAGCTGTGTGAGTAATAGCTGGGAGATGATTTTGTAACCACCCACTTCACTACCTTGTTCAACTTTGGCCTCGATTTGTTACTTGTCCAGTGGCCATGGAGACACTAGCTGACCCTTGTTCCCATTGCTGGACCAAACTCTTACTTTCTTTAACTGACTTCATTTCTTAGTTTGTCCTGGACGTGTCTAGTTGCTGTGACTTTGTCTGGTGATCTAGACTCTTGGCTGACCCCAGTTATCACTGCTAAGCCTACCCTAGTCTTCCTGCTCAGATCCTGCGGGACTATCCCCTTCTTGGTGAAGGGCTCTGTCTCTGCCCACCTCAGCCCTTACTTTGCCTTCCCCTGTGGTGGAGGCCACTCCTTCTGTGCCCTGTCTAGGACAAACTTGGTAAGTTTTTAATTTTTACTATAAAATACGGACACCATTTTTCTGTAGATAGAAATTATGAGAGGAATGGGGGAAAACTCATTACTGAGTTTCTTGCCACTTTCTGCAGAGCACTTGATACAGACTACTGATAGTGATGGACATGCTGGAAATGGACTTTGGATTTACTATGGTTTGTGTTATTTGTAACTCTTGCTCCTAGCAAAATGCCACCAAGAAGCTAGGCTGTCCAGAGCATTTTCATGATTCTTTGGCACCAGGCACAAGCATTTTTAAGAACACCACGTAAAATGATGTACCACTTCCAGGATCTTAAACGACAAAACAGAAAAACTTCTGGTCTTGGACTAGATGTTAGCCTTATCATTGATTTCCAGTATGTTCACATTCACTTTTGATGATAATATATCATATATGGCAGTGCTCAAGGCCAGGTTAGATGGGGCTTGGAGCAACCTGGTCTAGTCGAAGTTGTCCCTGCCCATGGCAGGGGGCTGGAACTAGGTGAACTTTATAGTCCCTTCCAACTCAAACCATTGTGGATTCTATGATTCTGTGTTTTTATGATATACGTATTTGAAAAAAAGGTGAACCCAAAAGACGAACACCAAAAGTCTGTGTTCACTTACCTTCCCTTCTGTAAGAAGAAGGTAGGCAGTGTCACATTTTGGCATTGACAAAAATGTAAAGGGATTCTCCTGACCTCTGCTAGAAAGCCCTTGCTTGGTTTCAGGTGAAATGCCATGCAGGCAGAAGCAAAACTGGTGAATGGAAACAGCCCAAAAAGCTGCTGTTGGATGTCTGTGTTTGCTGACTGGTACACATTGATGTTTTGAACATGAAGCAAGTCATATTCTGCTCAGTTAAGAACTATGGATGCCAGTCACTAGAACAAGGTGCTGTCAACAGCAAATGGTGACAGATGGCAAAGTTCTTATTTTGTAAATTACACCAAATATATTAAGAGTTAGATATTGAGATGAACTGGGAAAGCTTTTCAAACACCAAGTTTCATGTCATTTGTGAAGCATATCCCACTGCTTCATAGTTTGTCCATCTCATTTCAAATCCTGGTCTTGGCTTGGAGTGGCTGATGTAAGTCAATACTTGGACAGTTAGATGGCATTTGTTCAATTCAAATGACATCCATCACTCTGGCTTTTGTTTTAAAGCTCTGAGAGGTTAATTGAATGGATATGAAGAATAAGCCAGGTTAAAATTGCCTCTGCTGTAACTCAGAAGTACTTTAACTCAGAAGCCTCTCAACTTAATTTAAGACTCTTCTCTTTTGCGCATTAGACTGAATCATGTGGGAAGTTTAAAGGAGAAAATGTTAATAATAGACAACTTAATTTTTAAATTTGCACATGGTAACAAATTTCAGTACAGCAGACTATAGTGGTTTCTGTACCTGTCAGTGAGACTAAGGTTTTTCCCATCTAATATATTCATATCGCTATTTAAGGGACAGTGTGATATGATCTATGTTTTTTAAATCAGTTTGTGGGTTTGCTTATGACCTCCAAAACTGGATTTGCAGACAACTTAATGACAATTTTGGGAGGATCTACGATGACCTTCATTTTAGTTTCAACAGCAACACCTTGCAGACTTCTGGTTTAGATGCAAATTAATTAAGGGTATAGTAATTGTATTCTGTGTTCAGTAGGTAATTATGAGATAGTTTGAAACATTACTCTGAAGTATTATGAAACATTGCTCTGAAGTATTATGCTTAGGTTTGTAAAAGACAAGGTTACATTGGTAGAAATGAGCAAAGCTAAACCTATAAAGATTTTTTTCCCCCTAAACATCACAAATAAAGTCAGGTTTCTCCTAAATTGGAGCAGACGAGATAAAGACAATATAAGTAGACTGTGTAAAGTGCCTTGTCAAAGAAAAATATTGCCTTAGTTGAAAAATATGCTCAGATGATTTTAAAGTGAGCATGGTTGCACTCTTTCCCAAGACTGCTTTGTGGTTAGTGTAAGAACCTTCCTGACTGATTGCATTTCAACAGTTTTCAGTTTTAGGGAATTTCAAATTAATCTTGTTTCTGAGATGACAGGGAATATACCTTCCTGCAGTAGTTATTTTAAGGTGCAGAAGTATGTATCAATTTTTTTCTTCCCCTATTGGCACCAAGTAGATTGTGAAGAGCTTATGTGTTTCACGACTACAAAAATTTAAAATTTTGTTTATAAGGTTTCCTGTAGTTTTCATCTCTTGAATTTCTATAATAAAGAAAATCATCATAGAATCATAGAATAGTTAGGGTTGGAAAGGACCTCAAGATCATCTAGTTCCAACCCCCCTGCCATAGGCAGGGACACCTCGCAGTAAACCATCCAACACAAGGCTTCATCCAACCTGGCCTTGAACGCCGCCAGTGATGGAGCACTCAGAACCTCCCTGGGCAACCCATTCCAGTGTCTCACCACCCTAACAGGAAAGAATTTCCTCCTTATATCCAATTTAAACTTCCCCTGTTTAAGTTTGAACCTGTTACCCCTTGTCCTGTCACTACAGTCCCTGACAAAGAGTCCCTCCCCAGCATCCCTATAGGCCCCCTTCAGGTACTGGAAGGCTGCTATGAGGTCACCACGCAGCCTTCTCTTCTTCAGGCTGAACAGCCCCAACTTCCTCAGCCTGTCTTCCTATGAGAGGTGCTCCCGTCCCCTGATCATCCTCGTGGCCTCCTCTGGACTTGTTCCAACAGTTCCATGCCCTTTTTATGCTGCAGACACCAGAACTGCACACAATACTCCAGGTGAGGTCTCACAAGAGCAGAGTAGAGGGGCAGGATCACCTCCTTCGACCTGCTGGTCACACTCCTTTTGATGCAGCCCAGGATACGGTTGGCTTTCTGGGCTGCGAGCGCACACTGAAGCTGGTTCATGTTCATTTTCCCATCAACCAGCACCCCCAAGTCCTTTTCTGCAGGGCCGCTCTGAATCTCTTCTTTGCCCAGTCTGTAGCTGTGCCTGGGATTGCTCCGACCCGGGTATAGGACCTTGCACTTGTCATGGTTGAACTTCATCAGGTTGGCATCAGCCCACCTTACAAGCGTGTCAAGGTCCCTCTGGATGGCATTCCTTTCCTCCAGCATATCAACCGGACCACACAGCTTGGTGTCATCGGCAAACTTGCTGAGGGCACACTCAATCCCACTGTCCATGTCAGCGATGAAGATGTTAAATAAGAACGGTCCCAACACTGATCCCTGAGGGACACCACTCGTTACCGGTGTCCAGCCGGACATCGAGCCATTGACCACAACTCTTTGTGTGTGGCCGTCCAGCCAGTTCTTTATCCACCGAGTGGTCCATCCATCAAATTGGTATCTCTCCAATTTAGAGAGAAGGATGTGGTGTGGGACAGTGTCAAACGCTTTGCACAAGTCCAGGTAGATGACGTCAACTGCTTTACCCTTGTCCATCAATTCTGTAGCCCCATCATAGAAGGCCACCAAATTGGTCAGGCAGGATTTCCTCTTAGTGAAGCCATCATAGATATTTATTCTTTATGTTACATTTATTTTGTTTGTTTTTCACTGGAAACAAAGCCAAAGGTGCTTCTGCAAATCTATTAGTGTATAGTTTTGAAACTAACATTCAAATCAATGGTGAAATGTGTTTATATGCCTCATTGCTGTTGAGATTATTTGTAATTTTATTTGCCTGCATTTGAATTGTATGTTCTCTTCCAAATTTTCAGTCTTTGTCTCTCTGAAAACTATTGAACATACAAACGATGAATTGGCAAAGTAAGAACATGCTAATAGGAAAAATGCAGTTCCTTACCACTTTTTTTTTTTTTCTGTGGATGCTAATATTGCCATCTACCACTTTTCCATGTCTGGGTACACAAGGAATGTATATGAACCGAACAAGTGAAAATTATTTCTAATACTAGTATTTGTTGAGATATTTCATCAGCTTTGTCTGGTCTCTAATGAACATTCATTTGCATCCTGAGATCTCAAAAATCAGCAACAACAGAAATTTTTTTTTTTGCCGTGTTCAGTGGCTACCATTAAGTATACTTCATATACATTCAAATATATTACAATATTAACTGTAAATGCATACTTTTAAAGAAGAAATAGTGTTCTATTAAATATGCTTAGGAATCTCACCATTAAAATATGTAGAACTTAGAAAGCAGAATTTCTAAACTACATATTTGACTATTTTGTCATGCAGCCCCTTTATTTTATATCCAACCCCATTGTAATGAAATTAAGGCCAGAAAATAATCTCTCAACTACCTTTTGAAATCTGCTATCATTTAGAATCTATATTTGTTTATAATCTATATTTATATAGCTTATATTTTACATATTTGATATGATACATACCTATTATAATCTGTTTGTAATCTGTTTAGAATATATATTTATTTATAATCTATAATGCGAGAGCACTTCTTCCCTTGTCATAACGTGAGTGGGTACCATTGTTATTGGAATTTTGAAAAAATTTCTAGCAGTAACTGACTCAGGTTTCAGCCAGGATGGAAATGTGTTAATTACTAAAGCCAATCATCTTGCAACCTTACAAATAACAGTCCTCACTGAGGCCCTGCTTTGGTTTCAGCTGAGATGGAGTTATTTTTTATCCCTAGTAGCTGGTGCAGTGCTGTGTTTTGGCTTTAGAGAGCAATGCTGATAACACACTGATGTTTTAGATGTAGCGCTTGCCCTGATTGAGGACTGTTCAGTCTCCAATGCTCTGCCAGTGAGAAGGGGCACAAGAAGATAGGAGGGAGCAGACAAGACACCTGACCTGAACTAGTCATAGGGGAATTCCATACCACAGCAACTCACGCCCAGTATATAAACTGGTGGAATTTGGCCAGGAGGGGCTGATTGGTGATCAGATCAGGCTGAGGATTGGTCAGTGCACCACTTGTGTTTATTGTTTCTTTTTCCTTTCCCCTTTTAGTTTTATATTCTGTCCTCTTGTTATTTCCCTTATCATTATTATTATTAGTAGTAGTAGTAGTATTATATTGTACATCAGTTATCAAACTGTTCTTATCTCAACCTGTAGGATTTACATTCTTTCTATTCTCCTCCCCATCCCACCTGAAGAAAAGTGAGGAAAGAGGGGGATGAGCGACAGGCTGTGTGGTACTTAGTTACCAGCTGGATTTTAATGATGACAGGTCACTTCAGCTCTACTGGATCACAGTAGGCAGTGACCAACATCTCCCTCTGAGTGGGCACGGAGCAGTCAAACTCTCAAGTTTTCAGTAATCTGAAGACCATCAAGACCATCACCGAACGATGGAACCTGAGCTGAAGTTCTCCACTCCTCAAGATTTGACCCATTGAGAAATGCCAAGACATTAAACAGGGATATTCCACTGGTTCAAGAGAAATTTTAACAGTTATACTTTTATATGTATGTGTGTATGCATGTGTAAACTGTTCCAGCAATTGTATTAAATTGCATTGACTCACTTTATAATGCTGTTAAATGGCACTTGTAAACCTTTAAATGAATACCACTGACAAAGTGTGAGACTAAGACTAGATCCAGCCGCACCTAGGTTCTCTCAAGAGTTTAGAGAGTAAACGGGTCTATTCTGAGCCTTTGACTCAATTGAAGTGTTTCACTTGCTCTTTGTGCCTTTGGTCTCTGTGTCAGTCATGGTAAGCTTGATTTTACCTCGATTTTCCTTTGTATGCTTCAACTATGTAGTAAGTAATAGAGTGAAACTTGCCATCAAATTCTGTGAAGTTGTGGCTTTCTAAATCATATTGAAACTGCTCTTGCTAATACCTTTGATGATCATTATTTGAGTGACCCTAAACCACATATTTTGCAACATACTAAGAGTAGATGTCTGACTAACTAGCTGAAGCAAACATTTACAGAATTAGCCCAGATTCAAATGTGCAGAATCAGACTTCATTATTAGACACAGCAACCTGTTTGTTGAGACTTATAAAAATGTAAATAGAATCATGAAAGAAAATGATTTTTTATAGAATTCTAAGAAGCTCCCTTTTAAAAAAGTTAATTTTTTTATTTTCTTTTTTTACTTCATTTCAAAATTCCTGGCAGCAACATTAAATGCACAGAGAAACAATTGAAGCCCCTACATGCAGAGATTAACCTAAAGGTATTCTTAACATCTGGCACTGAAGTCTCTAAGTGCTATGTAGGAACTTAAATTAGGCAGTAGTTTTATAAAAATTTGTTTGGTTGTTTTTTTTAACTAGTAAAAATAAATTTTATTAAAAATAACTTCTCACATTCAAATTAAGGTTTCTGTTTCTACAAATTAAAGGAAAATGTGAGTTTTTATCACAATAAATGTTGGTATGAATTGTGTTAAGCCTTTTAACACTTTTTATTAGGATATAAGTATGAAGTTTTATTTTTTGTGCTCATTTTAATAACTACTGAAAATAGAATCCATATGAAGTGTTTTCTAAAAGCAAAACAACAAAAATATTTTTTTTAGAATCATAGAATAGTTAAGGTTGAAAAGGACCTTAAGATCATCTAGTTCCAACCCCTCTGTCATGGGCAGGGACACCTCACACTAGACCATCTCACCTAAGGCTCTGTCCAGCCTGACCTTGAGCACCAAAAGGGATGGAGCATTCACAACTTCCTTGAGCAACCCATTCCAGTGCCTCACCACCTCTTACAGTAAAGAACTTCCTTATATCCAATCTAAACTTCCTCCGTTTAAGATTTCATCTGTTACCCTTTGTCCTGTCATCACAGTCCCTAGCGAAGAGTCCCTCCCCAGCATCCTTATAGGCCACCTTCATACACTGGAAGGCTGCTATGAGGTCTCCACACAGCCTTCTCTTCTCCAGGCTGAACAGCCCCAACTTTCTCAGCCTGTCTTCATACGGGAGGTGCTCCAGTTCCCTGATCATCCTCGTGGCCTTCCACTGGACTTGTTCCAACAGTTCCATGTCCTTTTTATGTTGAGGGCACCAGAACTGCACACAATACTCCAGGTGAGGTCTCACAAGACCAGAGTAGAGGGGCAGGGTCACCTCCTTGGACCTGCTGGTCACGCTCCTTTAGATGCAGCCCAGGATACGGTTGGTTTTCTGGGCTACGAGCACACACTGAGGCCAGCTCATGTTAAGTTCCTCATTAACTAACACCCCCAAGTCCTTCTCCGCAGGGCTGCTCTGAATCTCTTCTCTGCCCAACCTGTAGCTGTGCCTGGGATTGCTCTGACCCAGGTGTAGGACCTTGTACTTCACATTGTTGTACTTCATAAGACTGGTATCAGCCCGCCTCACAAGCGTGTCAAGGTACCTCCACCGTACTGACCAAACCACACAGTGTGGTGTCATTGGGAAACTCGCTGAGGGCGCATTCAATCCCACTGTCCATGTCACTGACAAAGATGTTGAACAAGACTGGCCCCAATACTGATCCCTGAGGGATACAACTTGTTACTGTTTTCCAGCTGGACTTTGAGCCATTGATCACAGCTCTTTGCGTGCTGCCATCCAGCCAGTTCTTTATTCACCGAGTGCTCCACCTATCAAATTGATGTCTTTTCAATTTAGAGACACGGGTGTCGTGTGGAACAGCGTCAAACACTTTGCACAAGTCCAGGGAGCTGATGTCAACTCCTCTACCCCTGTCAATCAGTTCCATAACCCCATTACAGAGAGCCACCAAATTGGTCCAGAATGATTTCCCCTTAGTGAGTCCATATTGTTTGTCACCAAGCACCTCATTGTCCTTCATGTGTCTTAACATGCTTTCCATTTTTCTTTTTACAAAATAATATAAACTATTACAAACATTTATGTCAGCGCACAAGAAATACTCTGATATTTACTAGTACTATTAATTCTTGAAATAATGAGTCCAAAAAGAGCAGTTTCTAAATCTAATTCTGTTTCTACATAAATGTGAAATGAGAAATTAGGTATATTTTGATACATTATCTCTTTGTAGATAAAAAGGGGAAAAGACTAGATTTATCTTTTAAATTTGTTCAGAAACAAAGAACATCTATAACAAGTTGTCCTGCAAGGAAGAATTTGCAAGTAATTATTTTTATGATGATTTTACAATTTCATTGTATCTGATGATGCTGAAAGCCAAACAAAGTTTAAAAACTTTGATGTCACTTTTAAAGATAAATAAGAAATTGGAAACCTAACATGATGAAGAAAAGATATTTTACCTAGTTAACTTTATTATACTCATTAAAATTAGTGAAATTACATTAGTAGAATAAGTATTTCTAAATCATTTAGAAATATCTGTCTTTCCAGATACTACTGTATGTGTATTTTCATGCTTCTAAAACAATAGCTTGGAGCTCCAAAACAGCTTGATTAAAAAAAAAAAAAAAATCCTCCATTCACTACCCTCTAATGTATTAAGAGAGATCCTTGTTTTATTCTATTTCAAAACAGCTTGATTTTTTAAAAAAATTCCTCCATTCACTACCCTGTAATGTACCAAGAGACGTCCTTGTTTTATTCTATTTCTGTAATGGGTTGTATAAAATTTACTGTTCTTAGGTAACATTCCCATTCATTAGGTAATGTCCCAGACTGTTAAATACTCCACAATATCTGAGCAAAATTTCCAAGTAAATCAAGCTATTTCATCTTGATGATAACTTTTACCACTCTCTGTGTTATTAAAGCATGGTTCAATCTAAATTTGCATTGTTGCACTTGACCATAAATTTTGTTTTATGACCTGAGAAACGTGCCTTATTACAGTCTATATAAAACTGCTCAGATGATGGGACACAGAAAGGTAATAGGTCCCTTTTTCCTTTTCCTTTTTTTTTTAATATTCCATCAGGCCTTAAGAAAGCTTAGTTAAGAGTAAGGCATAAATAAAAGCTCTTTTGATTAATGATGTCTTTCATATTTCTTGATGCTTTAAATCATTGAATTAATAAGGAAAAGAGTGCTTGAAGCAGAAAGGGAAGTAAATACTCTGCACTAATCCCAAATGATGCTGAACAAAAATTTGGAAAAGAAACACACATGAAATGGGAATTTTTGTCTGATTTTGCATAAAAGAATGGTGGTGGGACAAAGCTGAACAGATATTTACAATATCAGGGTTGAAAATAAGCTGTTTTACATTTTCCCCAAAGTCAAAATCTCACTGCTGTTCATGATATTATTTTTCTATATGACATGACACTTCAGTTTAATGTGAAGTGTCGATTCTGGTTCCAAGTTTTTTCTTCCACTGGAAAGATTAAAGATTTCTGCTTTTGTTTTTGAATATTACTTTTAGAGTCAAGGGACTCTGTTAGTCCTATGTGTAACCTGTTTTTTACTTAATGAGAAATTCTGTCTGTCTGAAATAATGTTTTAGATCACTATAGCAACATTGATTTACACTTCTAGATTAAAAATGAAAGACTGATAATGGATGTCAACATTATACAGCATATTTATATTGATGCTTCAGCTGAGTTTCAGCACATCCTGTCAGGGTTAGATTATCAGAAGTCTGAACAGAGTTGGGCTGAAAAATAGAAAGGCTGGCCCCTTTCATTACAAACTCAATTCCTGATCATTGTCTTCTGAATATATAGAAGCTAACTCAATCTTTAGTTAACATCAGTGGTAATTCCTTATAGAGACTGGAGAACATAAAACCATAGGAGCACAACAGTTACAGGAGAGAAAGTGCTAATCTTTAAGTGGTTTCTAAATATGGCGGTTGATGGAGAGATTGGTGGTATAGGCAAAGGACACTGCAATCTGTTGAAGTAACAGAGATCTCTTGAGTCCTTCACTTAGGTAAAAAACAAAAGTCAAAATGTTTCCAGATAAATATGAAAAGTGAATTATGTGATTTCTCTTCAACTCTAAAAATGTGGGTAAATGGTAAACAGTTTCTTCTCATCTACTGCAGGAACTGAATAAATTCTGCCCTGTAGAACTTTAAAGGTTCATGATATACTGTGGTATTTCTGACTTCTCTCACTAAAATCAAAAGACCATGATGTATCAATATGCCCCTTCAAGTAGTCAGATGCACAAAATTTATTTTCTCTCTAAGACGATTCCTGAAACACCATTGCCCCTTCATGCAATTCAATGCATGATTTTACAAGACCAAGGTAAAAATATAGAAGAAAAAATATCTATTTGTTATTTAAATGAATTGCATATATATCTGTTAAAAGATAATTGGAAAAAAAAAAAAAATCACTTTACTTCTCTTCTAAAAGAACTTGCCAGAATCACAGGTGATAAATGTAGTCTTACCTTAGTCTGAAGTATTTAGAAATTTACCCTTTTCTCAAAAGGTATTGAAAAAATGCTTTCATTTTCTTACTATTTTGCAGTATAACTCAGTGAGGTACTAGAAGCTCCCTGTAGGCATACCCTTCCTTGGTGTGAGACTTCATCAAATTTCATATTAGGTCCCAGTCTTCTATTTTTAAAAAGATTATATATTTTAATAGGAGAGTGTGAGTCATAGCTAGTGTATCCAGCTTATCAGCTGAAGAATGACAGAACAGAAACCAAGCTGGAGACCTTGGTTTTAATTTCCAATTTTTCATGCAGTTTTGTTAACATTGATCAAAGCAAGGTTTCATGTTCAGCCTTCAACTGCTTGAATTCCCCAAAATACTGAAAAATTTTCTTTTAATTAGCTGTTCAATTAAAACACTTTGTTTTTCATTTTAGTTCTGTCACAGAACTAGAAAAGATAAATTAATTATAATTATAGTTGGACTACACATTTTGCAAGAAATGCTGGGGAAAAAAATGAAAGTAATTTAAAGACAATTCAATCAGAGCATTTTGTTGAAGAAAAAGTCCTAAATAACCAGAAAATTCAATGTAAATTCCAAACCTCAGGGCTCCTGCATGTGACAGAGAATCCGGAGCTCAGAGTCTTGGTCTTCATACTCCAGCAGTCCAGGCTGGGCCAGGATTTGGAAACTTAAGAGTTTCTAGTGTCTCCATATTGTCAGGGTTGTGGCATAGGACAAGAGAAATATTGAAAGTTTTCTGGTTTTCTTGATGCTGTTGGAAGTCTTTCCATCTTTACTCTAAAGATGCATAAAATAAAAGGATAAATGGTCTCAGCAAATAATTAAATGAAAATTCAAGAGATATATGGGTCAAAATGTCTTCATTGATCTACTGAATTTTATACTCGGTCTTTCTGAAATTAAAGGGTAATATAGGTATTATAAAATATTTTTTGTTAAAATATTAAAATACATTAAAGAACATACTGTCACCACATACATCTTATATACTGAGCTTTCTGTTTATCTACTCCAAAGACCAGCTAATAACTGGAAAGACTTCCTTTGGAGTATTACTCATGTTGAAAAATACATCTATAAAGTATTGAAGGAAAATTCTCATGCTTTTCCATTTCATACTTATGAATCGCTGCTTCGGAAACAGATCAGGGTTCACTCACTTTATGTTTCAAAAAGATCTATAAACATTTATTAACTGTAACAGGCTATGTGTCACTTCTGCTTTGAATACCTTATATTAAGACAAAAAAAACCAACAACCAACCAGTGTACGTTGTGCACATTTTACGATCGGCCGACTGTGTAACGGAATGTATTATTCATCAGGTTCGAAGAAGGACAAAATAAAAAACAGGAAAGGAAAACAGATTTGAAATGAT
Source organism: Lathamus discolor (assembly GCF_037157495.1). NCBI lineage: Eukaryota > Metazoa > Chordata > Aves > Psittaciformes > Psittacidae > Lathamus > Lathamus discolor. Next base: position 33,018,071 of record NC_088909.1, on the reverse strand, counting down.
GGCTGTGTTTCAACAACTACTGGAGTGCATGGAGCCCTGTCTGAGGCTTAGAGCCAACTGAGAGTTTATGGGTCATGATTAAAAGGAAGGCAGGGACTTTATAGTGCCACCCAACCAGGAAGACTAAGGATTAGGCCCTCAATAAACAGATAGGTGCAGCCTTACATTCACAAGCTCTGATCCTCATGGGGGACTTCTGTTGTGGTTTAAACCCAGCTGTAAATCAGAACCACGCAGTCTCTCTCTCGCTTTCCCCTTTCTCCCTTGTTCCAGGAGGGATGGGGAAGAGAATCGAAAGAATGTAACTCACATAGGTCGAGATAAGAGCAGTCCAGTAACTAAGGTATAACACAAACCACTACTGCTGCCACCAATAATAACAGTGATAAGGGAAATAACAAGGGCAGACAATACAACCGCTCACCATCTGCCGACCGATACCTAGCCTGGTTGAGCGGTGATCTAGCCCTTCCAGGTAACTGCCCCCAGTTCTACATCCTGGGCATGATGTGCTGTGGTATGGAATACCTCTTTGGCTAGTTTGGGTCAGGTGTCCTGTGTCTGCTTCCACCTGACTTCCCCTCCTCCCTGGCAGAGCATGAGACTTACAAAGTCCTTGGTCAGAGTAAATATTTCAGCAGTAACGAAAAACTTCGGTGTTATCAGAGCTGTTCCCAGGCTGAAAGTCAAAACATAACACTGCAGCAGCTACTAAGGAGAAAAATCACTGCTGCTGCTGAACCTGGGACACTTCAATCACCCTGATATCTGTTGCAAGGACAACACAGAGAGGCACAAGCAATCCGTCGGGTTCCTGGAATGTGTTGATAATAACTTTCTTCTCCAAGTGTTAAAAAAGCCAACGGGGGGGGGGGGGGGGGGGGGGGGGGCTATGCTGGACCTTGTTCTCACCAGCCACGAGAGGCTGATGGGAAATGTGAAGTTTGAAGGCAGCTTTGGCTGCAGTTGCCATGAGATGGTGGAGTTTGAGATCCTTAGGGCAGTGAGGAGAGCGTATAGCACATACTGCATGACATCCCTGTCTCTAAACCAGGGAAGCATGGATTTGAAGTATGGATTACTCAGTGGTTAAGGTATTGCCTGGATGGTTGCACACAAAGAGTTGTGGTCAATATCTCTATGTCTAAACGAACATCAGTGATGAATGGTGTTCCTCAAGGGTCAGTACTGGGACCAGTGCTCTTTAACATCTTTGTCGGTGACAAGGACTGCCGGATTGAGCACCCTCAGCAAGTCTGCTGATGACAACAAGCTGTGCGATGTGGTCAATGTACTGGAGGGAAGAGATGGGATCCAGAGGCACCTGGAAAGGCTGGAGAGGTGGGACTGTGTGAACATCAAGAAAGTTCAACAAGGCCAAGAGCAAGGTTCTATAGTGGGTAGGGGCAATCCTAACCACAAACACAGGCTGGATTGAGAGCAGCCCTGAGGAGAAGGACTTGAGGATGCTGACCAATAAGAAGCTCCACGACTCAGTCATGTGAGCTTGAGCCCAGAGCCCACTCCTGTGTGCTGGGCTACATCCCCAGAGTGTGAACTGCCCGTCAAGGGAGGGGATTCTTCCCCTTTACTGCACACTGGGGAGAATCCCCTGCAGTCCGGCATCCAGCTCTGAGGCAATAACAGAAGAGGGAGCTGTGGAGCTGTTGGAGCGAGTCTACGGGAGGCCGCAGGGATGCTGTGGGAGCTGGAAGAACTCCACTCTGGAGGCAGACTGAGAGAGCTGGGCTTGTTCAGCCAAGAGAAGAGAAAGCTCCTGAAGGGAAGACCTTAGAGCAGCTCCCAGTGCCTAAAGGGGCTATAATAAACCTGGAGAGGGATTTTTCACAAGGGCGTATTGAAGGGACAAGGGGTAATGTCTTTAAGAAGAAATGGGTAGATTTTGATGAGATCTTAAGCAGAAGTTTTTCCCTGTGAGAGCGGTGAGGCCCTCGTTGCTGAGAGAAGCTCTGGCTGACTCATCACTGTCAGTGCTCAAGGCCAGGTTGGGTGGGGTTTGGAGAAACCTGGACTAGTGAAAGGTGTGTAGGGGATTGGAACTGGATGAGCTTTAAGGTCCCTTCCAACACAAACCATTCTATGATACGATTCTAAATACTTCTCTGACTAACAATAAAGGTCAGAATATTATCTCCACCTCAAATTAATGTGGAAAGCCCCCAAGAATCAGAAAAGCCTCAAAATAATGTCATTAGTGTGGATGAGAACAAAGCTTTAAAATAAACAGAAGACACAGAAACTAAATTCAGAAGGCTGTGAGTTAGTACCTGGTAAACAATTGCCAAAGTAATCCTGTGTATAAAGAAACCAATCATATCATTAGCAAGTGATTTTGCTAATTTCAGGTTTCATTACATGTATATGACCTTATTTCAAAATACGGTTAAAATTATGTTCCAGCATGATTTCCAGATCAGGAATCTGTCAACAGAATAGCTGAGCATGCAGAAACACGGTATAAAATGTTTTAAGACTGTACTTATTATCCATTTCCACTTCAGAAATGTTCAAACTCTAAGAAAAATGAATCGTCTTTGCAGTCAGCCCTGTCTTACCACAGATCTTAGACAGTCTATGCATGAAGAACATGACAGAACAGATTTGGCAGAACAATATATAGCATTATGGCATTTCTTTTTATCAGCCTGAGTTCTCATTTAGCTTTTTTCCTGAGATCATAAAGCATAGCTGATGTACATAGCATCATGGGGGTTAGGAACTACTGGATCTTCAGCCCAAATCTTTTGCCCTTTTGCCAAGGGTTACTGTATAAATCCATTCCTGCCCTTGCTAGAAAGCAATCTGCAGAAGCATTCTGTAGCTTTTCAAAATTCTAATTCTTACTCTGAGATGGAGAGTTGAAGACCTAATGTAGTAAAGCAAACAACACAGTCCTTGAAAAAAATGTAAGGGGAAGGAAGAATGTGACCTATTATTGAGAAAATAGGCTCAGGTTGAAAAGTGTAATGCCATTACAGGCAGAGTTAGTTCTATTTTCATCTTTCTGCTGGGGATAGAGTGAGGGAAAATTCCTGGAAAACACACTTCTCAAAAAGACAGAAACCAGCAAACTTAAAACCAGCAAAATATCAAAGAAATATTTCAGTTTCAAGAACTGAAACATACTGATATGTGTGGAATAGGTGCAGGTTCACAAAAGAGTACCTGCTTCTACCATCCTCAGATAAAAATGTGAAAAAATGAAGATGTGAGCATCGTGCCTGCACCTGGGAAAAAAATCATATTCACGCTGTCATTCATACGTAGGGTGAATTCCTGAGTCACTTACTACTAAGAGGGTTTTTTTCCCCTTTATTATGTCCATTATACTTCCAAAAAAAGCTGTGTTCAGAAGGCAAAGAAAGAAAGCATGTAACTGAAAGAAAGTAACTCCCATTGCACCTCTACTGCTTGTTATATTGGCTGTGATACTGAAAAGATGAACAGTATGCTTTATCATAGCTCTATTAGCACATTAAATATAGGACAAGTTTTTTGTCTTGGATTTTACCTATTAAGTGTTCTTACATCAATATTTGTTTAAAAATTTCTGAATGCATTAGTTTCGCAACCAAAGTATTGTTGATATGCATGACAAAAACCTAGGTACTTCATTTAACTATTCACACACATACATACGAATTTTATTCGTATAAGAAATAACTATTCATAGTAATTTAGTGTCTTTCTCTGTGATAGTTTCAGTGATTAAATTATTCATTATATCTCTAGAAAAAGATAGTCACACCTCATGGCAAGCAGATCTATATTTATGACATGCTAAAGTAACTGAATAATTATTGAGGTTACTAATTGACTTTAATTTTTTATAGGTCTGTCAAAAAGTTATATATATGCATGCCTTATAAAAATGATTTAATTATTGGGTCACTTTCAAGGCCTTAAGGAAAACACAGTCTAGACAAAGATTGGTGATCCAACATAAAATGCTTTTGCAAGATTATGGTTCACTTTGAGCTTTAACGAGATGCTTTCTACACAGTATAACAACCAAATGAAAAGTAAAGTAACAGCATAGGTTGCTGTCACCTGTAGTAGGAGAAGACTTTATTACATTTTAGAATTATTTCAAGCTTTTATTTGCATGTTCTGTCTTACAATAAGTTGGAGCTGAGCCAAGTACATTTGTCATTGTAACTACTGTGTACCACTAATAGAACTAAATAGAACATATATCAAGTAAAATAGGGAAAATTGCTCTCAGAACTGCTTGTTTTTTTTTTTTTTTGTATGTTTGTTTTCTGTTCATGATTCCATTTCTGTTCTTGATATTTTATAAAGCCTTCAAAAGAGAAGTGAAGGATCTCTATTTGAATCAGTAATGATCTTTTGTAAAATCAGCCGATGACACAGGTAAAAGGTACATAATACTGCAGCTGTAAGCAGTCTTATCTCAACCTGTGTGTCTTGCTGCTTTCGTTACAGTAGGTACTAGGCTGAAATAAAAAAGGTCTAGATTACAATACAGTCATTCAAATAGAATAACATTTCAAGAAGTTTTTCAGCTTCCTCCAGGGGGACTATTCATACGAGACAGTGCTTATTAAACGGAGTTGTTGCCATTTAGCTCTGTTTTACTTATATTCATGCTCAAAGGTATATATCCCATAATTCCCTATTTCAGTAGAATTATTGGGATTTAGATACCATTCCAGTTGTACCTAAATACTCTTGTGAATCTGTTCCTCAGTTAGTTTAAAAGGGTCTTAAGGTTTCAGAACCTACAAACTCATATTATGCTCGGCTAAGTTCTTCTCAACTCACCTGCAAGTTCTGGAATTGTGTTTCATAGAACAATGGTAGAATAACATTACTAGCCCCAAAGTCAGCAACCATTATGCTCAAACTAATGTTCTTATTTCATTAATAGAGCAGTACTTTTCATTTAAAACAAAGGAAAGGCAGTTAAGAGTTTTCATCTTGTGCTGTAATTCATCTTTGGTGTAGAATGTCTATTGATAGATGACTTTGTTTTCAACATGAGTAACTTACCTGGCATCCAAAAATCAGAATTTTAGGTTTTGCAGGCACCAAAGCTGAGAAATTTTATTTCAGCCACATAATTTATGGTTCCAAAGCAGGACCCATGAGACTAGAAATCCTCAATTATTTCTAAAAGCATGGTTTATATAAGCATCTGCAGTTATTGCTGGCTTTAGTGCTTTTTTTCCCAAAGCTACATTTCACAAGTAAAGTTTTCAATTACCTGGTATTCTAATGCAGCATTGTATAATTATAACACTGAGGTGTGAAAGCTGAATAAAACTGCATTTGAGCCACTTGGATCTGTTATAGGAAGCGAAGAAAAATAGAAGGAACAGTTTTAATTAAAAAATATCTTAAAATGAATACAATAATGTCAGTTGATGTATGAGGTCTATCAAAATTAATGGAGAATTGAAATATGAGTTCTATTAAAAAAGAGGTGGTAAATAACAAAAATCTAGATATGTATGTGTTACTTGGTTGTTTTGTGGTTTGTTTTTTGGGGCCTTTTTGTTGTGGGCTTTTTTGGGGGGGTGGGGGGGAGGGGTGTTAATTTTACCTTCTGTTCAGTGCTAATTGAAAAATGATTTACCTTAACCAGCTTGTGTTTTTATTATATCAGATTTTCTGATGACATGTAACCATCCTCTGTAAGCAGTCATAACTTTATAACCAGAAAAAGGGTGTAAACAGTCTGTATTTAGAGTCTTGTCTAGAATGTCTGGGGCTGTGAATCTCTCCATTGAACAACAGTGCATTGAGTTCCTGTCTTGGTTTAAATAAAGCCACACAGCTTGTTCACTCACTCCTCGCCCTTTTCTCTCTCTTTCTTTCCTTCCCCTTTCTTTCCTTTCGCTTTTGACCTGAAGACAGCTAGTTGATGGGCTATAAAAGTATTACACAGCAGGCAACAGCATACAATTAAGTTCATTGGCTCTTTTCCCCTAAAATCGAATCCCCTTGAGGTATACATTGGACTTCCCCATCTTCCCACATTACTCGCCAAGGATATCCGGGTCCCTGAGCAAAAGCCATGCCACTGGTGGGTTTGCCTTTACCTGAAGCAGGAGTAGCCCAGACTGTCTTCCCCAGCAAATTCTTCATGTGCAGCACAGGAACTTTGTCCCCCTCTACAATATGTAAAAGTGCTGACTGGGCTGGGACAGCTCTGTTGGCAGATCCTCTGGTGTTGACCAACCAGGTGGCCTTTGGTGTCTATCCCAATGCTTGAAAGTTCCCCCACCCATTGCTCTCAGTGTGGTTTTTAACAGCCCATTGTACCGTTTGATTTTCCCAGACTCTGGTGCGTGGTAGGGGATATGATATACCCACTCAATGCAATGCTCTTTGGCCCAAGTGTCTATAAGGTTATTTCGGAAATGAGTCCTGTTGTCTGACTCGGTTCTCTCTGGGGTGCCATGTCACCACAAAATCTGTTTCTCAAGGCCCAGAATAGTGTTCCGGGCAGTGGTGTGGGGCACAGCGTATGTTTCCAACCATCCGGTGGTTGCTTCCACTATAGTAAGCACATGGCGCTTGCCTTGGTGGGTTGGTAGGAGTGTGATATAGTCAATCTGCTGGGCCTCCCCATATTTATACTTCTGCCATCATCCTCCATACCAAAGAGGCTTTAACCATTTGGCTTGTTTAATTGCAACACGTTTCACACTCACGAATAACCTGGGCAATAGTGTCCACTTGTTAAGTCCACCCCTTGGTCAAGGGCCCATCTCTGTGTTGCACTCTGTCCTGATGGCCTGAAGTGTCATGGGCCCACTGGGCCAAAAATAATTCACCTTTATGTTGCCAATCTAAATCCATCTGAGCCACTTCAATCTTAGCAGCTTTATCTTTTATTTTTGTTTGTTGTTCTGGTGTTCCTCAGTGGCCAGACTGTTGAGTACATTGGCATTTACATGGCGTACCTTCACCACCAGGTTCTGCACCCAGAAAGCGATATCTTGCCACAGTGCAGCAGCCCAGATAGGTTTACCTCTGCGTTGCCAGTTGCTCTCCTTCCACTGCTGCAACCACCCCCACAGGGCATTTGCCACCATCCATGAGTCAGTATAGAGATAAAGTACTGACCACTTTTCTCATTCAGCAATGCCCAAGGCCAGCTGGATGTATTCACCTCCACAAATTGACTCTATTCGCCCTCTCCTTCAGCAGTTTCTGCAACTTGTCTTTGAGGACTCCATACAGGTGCCTTCTATCTCCGATGCTTTCCCACAGTATGACAGGACCCATCAGTAAACAAGGCATACTGTTTTTCACTTTCTGACAGTTTACTATGTGGTGGGGCCTCTTCAGCACGCATCACCTCCTCCTCTGGTGACATTCCAAAATCTTTGCCCTCTGGCCAGTCTATGGTGACTTCTAGAATGCCTGGACGACTGGGATTTCCTATTCAAGCTCCTTGTGTAATTAGTGCAGCCCATTTACTCCACGTAGCATCAGTTGTATGTAGAGTAGACCTTGACTTTGAACATCCAGCCCAGCACGGGCAGCCAGGGTGCCAGGGGGAGCTGTGCTTCAGTGCCAATCACTTCCGAAGCAGCTCGAACCCCTTCATAGGTTGCCAGTATCTCTTTCTCAGCTGGGGTATAGCTGGCTTCAGATCCTATGTATCCCTGGCTCCAAAAGCTGAGGGGTTGACCTCAAGTCTCCACTAGAGTTTTCTGCCAGAGGCTCCAGGTAGGACCATTTTCCCCAGCTGCGGCGTGCAGTACATTTTTTACATCTGGCCCGGTCCGAACTGGTCCAAGGGCTACTGCATGAACTATCTCGTGTTTAATTTGCTCAAAGGCTTCTTGTTGCTCAGGGCCCCATTTAAAATCATTTTTCTTCTGGGTCACATGATAGAGAGGGTTTATAATCAAACTGTAATTTGAGATGTGCAATCTCCAGAACCCCACAGCACCCAAGAAAGCTTGTGTTTCTTTCTTATTAGTTGGCGGAGACATTGCTGTTATCCTGTTGATCACATCTGTGAGGATCTGCCTATGTCCATCTTGCCATTTTATTCCCAAAAATTGAATGTCCTGTGCAGGCCCCTTGACCTTACTCTGTTTTATGGCAGAACTGGCTTTCAGCAGGATTTGGATTATATTCCTCCCTTTCTCAAAGACTTCTTCCACTGTGTCGCCCCACGTTGGGTGCCACAAAGAACTGTTGTGGTTTAAACTAAGCCACACAACTCGTCCTCTCACTCCCCACTCCTTTTCTCCCTCTTTCCTTCCCCACCCCCACCCTCTTCCCGGAGGGATGGGGAGGAGAATCAAGAGAATGTAACTCCCACGGGTTGAGCTAATAACAGCCCAGTAACTAAGGTATAACACAAATCACTACTGCTACCACCAATTATATTAATGATAAGAGAAAATAACAAGAGAAGAGAACACAATACCACTGCTGAATGAGTTAGACCCCCCTGAAGAGAGACCGTGCCCTTCCGGGTAACTCCCAGTTACCTCCCTGGGCATGACGTGCTGTGGTATGGAATACCTCTTTGGCTAGCTTAGGTCAGGTGTCCTGTCTCTGCTTCCTCCCAGCCTCCCCTCGCCACTGGCAGAGCATGAGACTCACAAAGTCCTTGGCCAGAATAAACATTACTTAGCAACAATTAAAAACAATTGGTGTTATCAGCTCTGTTTGCAGGCTGGAAGTCAAAACACAGAGCTTGCACCAGTTACTAAGAAGCAGAAAAACTGACTGCTACCGCTAAACCCAGAACAGTGCCCAAAGACAGAAATTTAAATTTTGTTCCAACACCCATCATTTAAGCTGTGAGTTTTGTTCCTTCCTCTTTATTCACCATTACCCCTTGTTGGAGCAGGGCCCAAGATGTTCCTGGATGGTGTTTAATGGTATGGTCAGTTTCTTTTTTTGAAGCAGTTCAAGATATAGTAGCTGCATAGCAACTGTGAAATATTAAAAATGAAAGTGTGTACAATTTTGAAGTAATTAGGCCACTTTCCTGCTTCACAAAATATTATATCACACTTGCATGCAAAGTTGAGCACGTTTGGCCAGAACAGTGAAGATGCTGTAGCCCCATAGCCTTAGCTTGATGATTAATGGGTTTCCAGTGATCTAAAAAGGAATGAACCCAAGTTTCCTCAAAGAGAGGGAGGAGGGAGGGAAACGAAGAAAACGGGTGCGTACTACCAGCTGGGGGAATGCACTGGAGAGGAACTCAAATCATTATCTACCTCCTGGCAACTTCAAGGTCAAGCCCTAACTGCATGAGCTGCTCATGACTGCTGTGTCCATCAGGACTTTAGTGTCTGGGATATTTTAATGGTCAAACTGAGAACTAGAAGTTTTCTAATAATCACTGAGAAGTGGAAGAAAGAGCTTGGAAAAATCTGGATTCATGTTTAGGATCATTTGGGAATACAAATATAATCATAGAATCAAAAAATCAACTAGGTTGGAAAAGTTACCATCAAATCCAATCGTTCCCCTAGGACTGCTAAGCCCACCACTAAACCATGTCACTGGGGGCATCATATACATGGTTTGTGAAATCTTCCAGGGATGGTGGTTCCACCACTGCCCTGGGCAGCCTGTTCCAATGCCTGACCACCCTCTCAGGGAAGAAATTGTCCCTAATATCCAGTATATATACATATATGTAATATATGTATAATATAAACCTTCCCTGACAAAGCTAGAGGCTGTTACCTCTTGTCCTAGTGCTTGTTACATGGGAGATGAGACTGACCCCCAGCTCACTACAACCTCCTTTCAGGCAGTTGTTGAGAGTGATAAGATCCTCCTTTTTCTTCCCCAGAGTAAACAATGTCAGTTCCAGCAGCTGTTCCTCATGAGACTTACTCTGCAGACCCTTTATCAGCTTACTGAATAGTTTGAATGGTTTTCTAAATCTAGTTCCTCTGTTTCATAGAAGGATTGTGGCTAATAAGGGTTGTAGAGGAGTCCTTAGCTGCTGTTGTTAATCCTTGTTCTGCCACTTGTTATGACTTGAAAATCTAACGGTGGCCAGAGCTATACACCTGATCTTTAACATGCACATTGCCAGAACAAAACTTGAATCTTGTCATGCAAATTTATTGGATTTTATCCACAATTCTCAAACCATTTGCTGTTAGAATAACTGATCCAAACTGAGAATATATTCCCTGAAGGTCACTCAAGGTCTTTATTTTTTAGATGAAGAATTGCTGAGAAAAGATATTTATAGTTTGAACAGAACATAACCTGAAGACTTATGAACTAGTAAATACTACTCAGTTCAAATACAACTAAGGATGTAGCTTTTCTCCAAGTAAAGTTTCTGCATGCACGCTTTATGCATGGGTATATCATAGAATCATAGAATCATAGAATAGTTAGGGTTGGAAAGGACCTCAAGATCATCTAGTTCCTACCCCCCTGCCATGGACAGGGACACCTCTCACTAAACCATCCAACACAAGGCTTCATCCAACCTGGCCTTGAACACTGCCAGGGATGGAGCACTCACAACCTCCCTGGGCAACCCATTCCAGTGTCTCACCACCCTAACAGGAAAGAATTTCCTCCTTATATCCAATTTAAACTTCCCCTGTTTAAGTTTGAACCTGTTACCCCTTGTCCTGTCACTACAGTCCCTGACAAAGAGTCCCTCCCCAGCATCCCTATAGGCCCCCTTCAGGTACTGGAAGACTGCTATGAGGTCTCCACGCAGCCTTCTCTTCTCCAGGCTGAAAAGCCCCAACTTCCTCAGCCTGTCTTCATACGGAAGGTGCTCCAGTCCCCTGATCATTCTCGTGGTACTCCTCTAGACTTGTTCCAGCAGTTCCATGTCCTTTTTATGTTGAGGACACCAGAACTGCACACAATACTCCAGGTGAGGTCTCACAAGAGCAGAGTAGAGGGGCAGGATCACCTCCTTCGACCTGTTGGTCACGCTCCTTTTGATGCAGCCCAGGATACGGTTGGCTTTCTGGGCTGCGAGCGCACACTGCTGGCTCATGTTCATTTTCTCATCGACCAGCACCCCCAAGTTCTTCTCTGCAGGGCCGCTCTGAATCTCTTCTTTGCCCAGTCTGTAGCTGTGCCTGGGATTGCTCCGACCCAGGTGTAGGACCTTGCACTTGTCGTGGTTGAACTTCATAAGGTTGGCATCAGCCCACCTTCCAAGCGTGTCAGGGTCCCTCTGGATGGCATCCCTTCCCTCCAGCGTATCAACTGGACCACACAGCTTGGTGTCATCGGCAAACTTGCTTAGGGCGCACTCAATACCACTGTCCATGTCAGCGAAGAAGATGTTAAATAAGACGGGTCCCAACACCGATCCCTGAGGGACACCACTCGTTACCGGTGTCCAGCCGGACATCGAGCCATTTACCACAACTCTTTGTGTGTGGCCGTCCAGTCAGTTCTTTATCCACCAAGTGGTCCATACATCAAATTGATGTCTCTCCGAATTACAGAGAAGGATGTGGTGTGGGACAGTGTCAAACGTTTTGCACAAGTCCAGGTAGATGACGTCAACTGCTTTACCCTTGTCCATCAATTCTGTAGCCCCATCATAGAAGGCTACCAAATTGGTCAGGCAGGATTTCCCCATAGTGAAGCCATGCGGGCTGTCACCAAGCACCTTGTTGTTTTTCATGTGCCTTAGCATGTTGTCCAGGAGAATGTGATCCAAGATTTTACCAGGCACAGAGGTGAGACTGACTGGTCTGTAATTCCCCGGGTCTTCCATTTTCCCCTTCTTGAAAATGGGGGTTATATTTCCCTTTTTCCAGTCATTGGGAACTTCACCTAACTGCCATGATTTTTCAAATACGATGGCCAGTGGCTTAGCAACTTCATTCGCCAGCTCCTTCAGGACGCGTAGATGGATTCCATCAGGTCCCACGGACTTGTGTGCGTTCAGATTTTGAAGATGGTCTCGAACCAGATCCTCTCCTACAGTGGGCCCAAGGTCTTCATTCTCACAGCCCCTGCATCTACCTTCTAAGAAATGGGTGGTGCAGTCAGAGCCTTTGCCAGTGAAGACCGAGGTGAAGAAGTCATTCAGAACCTCAGCCTTCTCCAAATCCTGCGTAGCCAGTTCTCCTGAAAGCTTCCTCAGGGAGCCTATTTTGTCCCTAGTCTGTTTTTTGTTTGCTACGTACCTGTAGAATCCCTTCCTGTTATCCTTAACATCCCTGGCTAGGTTTAATTCTAACTGGGCCTTAGCCTTCCTAACCTGGTCCCTAGCTTACCGGACAACATCCCTGTACTCTATCCAGGCCGCCTGTCCTTGCTTCCATTTTATATAAGCCTCTTTTTTTTCCTTTGAATTTTCCTCAGCAGCTCCTTATCCATCCAAGGAGGTCTCCTGTCTCTCCTGCTGCACTTCCTTCTAGTTGGGATGCAGCACTCCTGAGCTTGTAGCAGGTGATCCTTGAATATCAACCAACAGTCTTGGGCCCCCCTGCCCTCCAGGGCTATATCCCATGGAACCTTACTAAGCAGGTTCCTGAAGAGGCCAAAGTCTGCTCTTTTGAAGTCCAGGGCAGTGAGCTTGCTACACACTCTTCTCACTCTCCTGAGGATCTCAAATTCGACCATCTCATGATCGCTGCATCCAAGGCTGCCCTGGAGTACCACATTCTCAATGAGCCCTTCCCTACTGGTGAGCACAAGGTCAAGCATGGCACCTCTCCTTGTCGGCTCCTCTATTACTTGCAGAAGGAAGTTGTCTTCCACACAATCGAGGAACCTCCTGGATTGCTTGTGCCATGCAGTGCCATCGTTCCAACAGACGTCAGTGTCGTGGTTTAAACCCAACCACAAACCTCGTCCACTCACTCCCTCCCTTTCTTGCCCTCCCCCTGCTTCTGGAGGGACGGAGAGGAGAATCGAAAAGAATGCAACTCCTACGGGTTGAGATAAGAACAGTTTAGTAACTAAGGTATAACACAAATCACTACTGCTACCACCAATAATAATAGTGCTAAAGGAAATAACAAGAGGAAAGAATACAACACCTCAACACCAGTTGACCCATAACTCGCCCCACTCCCCCCAGCCGAGCACCGACCGATACCTTCTCCAACCCTGCAGTCCCCCTACCCCTTCCGGGGTCACTCTAAGTTACATCCTGGGCATGACGTGCTGTGGTATGGAATACCTCTTTGGCTAGTTTGGGTCAGGTGTCCTGTCTCTGATTCCTCCCAGCCTCCCCTCCTCCCAGGCAGAGCATGAGGCTCAGAAAGTCCTTGGCCAGACCAAACATTCGAGCAGCAACTGAAAACATCAGCGTTATCAGCACTGTTCCAAGGCCAAAAGATCAAAACACAGCACTGTACTAGCTCCTAAGAAGGAGAAAAATGACTGCTGCTGCTCAACCCAGGACATTATCCACCCCTTATTCCATACCATTCACGTCATGCTCAGATCCCACATCTTCAATATGCCATCACTCTTACATATATATATATACATCTACATATACACAGAGAAAAAGATCATTTCTTAGTGCATGGACCTATAAAGCTGCTGAGTCCATCTGGTCCATGATGTCAGGCTCCATCTCTTGTAACAGTCTCTCAGAGCAGGAGAGGCTGTGTGCAGTGTTCACACTCATGAATAACCTGGGCAATAGTGCCCATTGCTAAGTCCACCCCTCGATCATGAGTCCATCTCTATGTTGCATCTCTGCCCTGATGGCCTGAAATGCCATGGGCCCACCAGGCTCAAAATAATTCACTGTCCCCTTCAGCAGTTTCTGCAGCTTGTTGCTGGGGACTCCATAGAGCTGCCTTCCATCTCCGATGCTTCCAAAGCACTGGAGGGGCCCAGTGGACCAGATACTCTCTCATACTGTCCCACACACAGTGCCACTCATGACTGTCCAGCCTTGGGGAAAATCTCTTGGTCCTCCCATATTGTCGTCTAACCCCAGTCAAGAAGCAAACCCGACTCTGCTTAACTTCTGAGATCAGACAAAATGGCCGTGGGTAGAACACACTCTGTGTGTGTGCCAACATGCTGATCCCCATCACAACCAGCAGGCAGGTCCCAAGGGTACCCAAAGGCCATTCAAACCCTTCAGAACTCTCCAGTGATGCTGCTGTGCTTGTCCCTGGGGCTGGTGCAGCTGCTGTGCTTGCCGGCTCTCCCACCACCAGCTTCTCTCTTCCTGGGTGCAGCTCTTCCTCCTCTGCCGTGCTGGGAAATGCTGCCTGGGCTCCTGCATCCTCCTGCGGCTCTGCGGGCGGCTGCCGGGGGACGCTCTCGGCCGCCACGAGGCTCGGCTCCTCCGCTGGGCTCGGCTCCTCCGCTGGGCTCGGCTCCTCCGCGGGGCTCGGCTCCTCGGCCGCCTCCTCCCGCTGCTCAGCAGCCGCCTTCCTCCCGGGCTCGGGCCCCGCTCCCGCCGCCGCCTGGTCCCCGGGGCCGCTCTCCCGGGCCGCTTCGGCCGCCGCCGGCTCCCGGGGCCGCTCCCCCTCGGCTCCCTGCAGCCTCACGAAGACAGAGGCGAGGACAAGGGCCAGGACGGTGAAGAGCAGCGGGACGGCCCGGTACAAGTCCACGGCCACGTCCATCTCTCCCTGCTCTTGGAGCCCACCCATATTACAAGCCATTACCATAAAGTACAGTGAAACAAAAACCTTAGCCCAAGCCCCACACTTGATAAACACGAACACAGGGAATACCGGCTCTATGTAATGTACTACATTCTGAAGCGCTGAGAGCAAGAGAAACAACTTTGAGAGCCAATAAATCAGCACTGTGACGACTATTAATCTGATCATCTCCGTCGTTATCTCAACCCTTCGTGCCCCACGTTGGGCGCCAAAAAGAACTGTCGTGGTTTAAACCCAACCACAAACCTCGTCCACTCACTCCCTCCCTTTCTTGCCCTTCCCCTGCTTCTGGAGGGACGGAGAGGAGAATCGAAAAGAATGCAACTCCTACGGGTTGAGATAAGAACAGTTTAGTAACTAAGGTATAACACAAATCACTACTGCTACCACCAATAATAATAGTGCTAAAGGAAATAACAAGAGGAAAGAATACAACACCTCAACATCAGTTGACCCATAACTCGCCCCACTCCCCCCAGCCGAGCACCGACCGATACCTTCTCCAACCCTGCAGTCCCCCTACCCCTTCCGGGGTCACTCTAAGTTACATCCTGGGCATGACGTGCTGTGGTATGGAATACCTCTTTGGCTAGTTTGGGTCAGGTGTCCTGTCTCTGATTCCTCCCAGCCTCCCCTCCTCCCAGGCAGAGCATGAGGCTCAGAAAGTCCTTGGCCAGACCAAACATTCGAGCAGCAACTGAAAACATCAGCGTTATCAGCACTGTTCCAAGGGCAAAAGATCAAAACACAGCACTGTACTAGCTCCTAAGAAGGAGAAAAATGACTGCTGCTGCTCAACCCAGGACAGTCAGGGTGGTTGAAATCCCCCATGAGAACAAGGGCCTGCGAGTGTGAGGCTTTTCCTATCTGTCTGTAGAGTGCTTCATCCACAGGTTCTCCTTGATCAGGCGGTTTTTAACAGATTCCCACAGTCATGTCTCCCACGGCTGTTTTCCCTTTAACCCTGACCCGCAAACTCTCTGTAAACTGCTCACCTGCCCCCAGACAGAGTTCCATACTCTCCGGCCTATCCCTAACATAAAGGTCAACTCCCCCTCCGCGCCTGCCAGGCCTGTCCTTTCTAAAGAGCCTGTAACCTTCCATTCCAACACTCCAGTCATAGGAGCCATCCCACCATGTTTCTGTGATGCCTATTATATCATACCCCCATAGATGTGTACACATCTCTAATTCCTCTTGTTTGTTCCCCATGCTACGGGAGTTTGTATAGCGGCATCTGAGACGAGCCCCAAATGAAGCTGACTCGTTGGCTGGAGCAGCCAGAATGTATTACATTGCTCCGAGCATTTATTATAGGTGCTGGCAACTGACTGGGTGTGTTGGGATGGAATGATGCCCCCCTCCCCCAGCACATCTAGTTTAAAGCCTCCTTGACCAGACTGGCAAGCCTCCTACCAAAACTGTTCTTCCCCTTCTTTACCAGAGCAGCTGCACCAGCCCACAAGGGACCTGGCCTACTAACTTTGGTCCCATGTTCAAGACACCCAAACCCCTGACTATGACACCACCCTTTTAACCATCTATTGACCTGGCCAATCCTCCTAGCTTTTCCTTGGTCCTCCCCTGTGTCCTGGAGAATTGACGAAAAGACTGTCTGAGCACCGGCGCCCCTAACCACCTCTCCCAGGGCTCTGTAGTCTTTCTTTATGTTCCCCAGTCTACTACTACCTATATCCCTAGCAGCCACATGGATCACCAGGAGCGGGTAATGGTCCGTGGAACTTACTAGAGCAGGCAGCCTCTCTGTAACATCCCTGATCCGTGCCCCTGGTAGGCAGCACACCTCCCTCGAGACGGGGTCAGGCCGACAGACGAGTGCTTCCGTCCCTTTCAAAGTAGAGTCCCCTGTTACTACGACCCGCCGCTTTTTCTTTGTAGCGCCAGTAGAGATCTTTACCTGTGCATAATCCGGCTGTTTGTGGTGCAAGTGCGTTTCCTCGTTAGTCTCCTGTGGGACAGCAAAGCGGTTCTGCGTGGGGACAACAGATTTAGGAGGAAGCTCCTTGCTTTTAATTGTCCTTTTCCTCCTTCTTTTGTTATTTTTCTTTGTCACCAATTCCCAGTTTCCCGGGTTGGTGGCCTCCTTCTTTCCTTCATGAGCTGGAGGGGAAGCTTGAGGCCCCCGCACAGTATGGGGCTGGAGCAAGCAGCCCTGCTTCCTCTCAGCTACCCTGACATCTTGAAGCCCGCTAATAGCATTCCGCAGCTCAACCACCTGCTGTAGGAGGGCCTCCATCAGGGAGCACCGAGCGCAGCCCTGCGCATCGGGCACCTTTCCCTCACCAGCCCAGCGCAGGCACCCACTGCACTCCGAGCTCTGCACTGCAGCCTCCCCTCTCATCGGCTCTGTCTGGGTGCCTACGCTGGCCACCGCCGGGGCAGAGCTCCCAGACCGGGCCCTGCCCATACTACGGGTGCTCACCATCCCGCTCGCCTGCCTGCGCGAACTGCCGGGCAAACTGCCTCGTCCTGCTCTGTTTGCCCGCTCTGTTCGCCACGCTCCCTGAGGCAGGTTTTTAACCACTCAGGGTTGGTGCTGCTGATCCTGGCTCCGCCCCCTGTGAGTCAGCGGCTCACGTCCGCGGAGCTGCCGGCTCCTGGGCAGGGCCTGTCGAGAACTTGAAGCTCCCTCGGTAGCTCTGGCCGCTCTGAGTTGAGGCTCCTGGACGCTGATCTCTCCTCCGCTCCGGTGTTAAAGGCATCCGGTGCATTAATAATGCATTTTTTATTTATACAAATATTGAGCACCAAAGGTCCAACAGCAGCTGCAAATATCTGAAACTCAAACTCACTGCCGACTCTGCTGCGAGGTTTTTTTGCATAAGTCTAAGAGCTCTCATTGAGTTCATCTTTAAAAGTTTTTACCTCTCGATACATCAGTTTCCTTCTGCCTTTTCTTCTGCCTAGATTTTTATACTAGTACATGTGATGTTTCATCAATGATGTTGTAAAAATGAAGGTATATCATAAAATACTATACTGAAGAGAAAGAGATGAAACGTAATGTGTTTGGAGTACTTTACTACCTTCTAAACCTAATGGCTACAAAATTTTGGATTTACTGTATTTTCTTCTTTTTTTTTTTTTTTAACAAGGAAAAAAATGGAGATAAATGTGAAAATCTAAACTCTTTGGAAATGCATTCTTAGTCTATGTTAATATCTCCTTCCACTTCCTATTTAAAGATCCTAAAAGCTGAAAACAGTACAAATAGGAATCTGCATTTTGAAGCTTTTTTTAAAAAAATTATTAATGAAAGATTGAAAATCTCTAATTGTAAGTAGAAAGATAGTTTGTTTATCACAGGATTGCTGTAAATTTCATATTTACCTCTGTTTCCAAAATAAGTTAAAAGTAACATGGACAGCCCATGTGCTTTTGCTCAGGTCATAAGCCAGACTTTGTGTCTGTAGTGTTTATTGGAATAGTGAATCACTTTGGAAGATTTAAACTTATGTATGAGGACTTGCAAGTGTAATCCCATTACTTCATGCACTCCATCCTCTAACATGGGTACAGGAAAAAATGTTTCACTGTTCTTTTGTTCCATTTTTTAACTGGACATGTGTAGAAGTGTTCCACAGACTCGTTTCAATCTCTCAAATGTGACTCTGCCTGTACTCAGGATCAGAAGGAAAATTACGTTGAATCTTACTTTTTATATGTCATGGTTTAAGCCCAGCCACTCAGCCGCTCTCTCACACCCCCAGCTTCATCCCCCTGCTCCCGGAGGAATGGGAAGGAGAACTGAAAGAATATAACTCCCATGGGTTGAGATAAGAACAGTCCAGTAACTAAGGTATAACAAAAAACCACTGCTACTACCACCGATAATAATAATGATAAGGGAAATAACAAGGGCAGAGAATACAACCACTCACCACATGCAGACCGATACCCAGGCTGACCAAAACCCAGCCCGACCGATACCTAGCCTGACCGAGGAGTGATCTAGCACTTCTGGATAACTGCCCCCAGTTTCTGTAGTGGCCATGACGTGCTATGGTATGGAATTCCCTTTGAATAGTTTGGGTCAGGTGTCCTGTCTCTGCTTCCTCCCAGCTTCCCCTCCTCCCTGGCAGAGCATGAGACTCACAAAGACCTTGCTCAGAGTAAACATTACTGAGCACCAACTAAAACCATCAGTGTTATCAGCGTTGTTCCCAGGCTGAAAGTCAAAACCACAGCGTTGCACCAGCTACTAAGAAGGAGAACAATGACTGCTACTGCTGAACCCAGGACAGTATGCACCCCTTGTTTCATACCATTCATGTCATGCTCAGATCCCACATTTTCAATATACCATCACTCTTATCTCATATATGTACACACATATATACATCCACACAGAGAGATAGAGAGAGAGAGATCATTCCTTAGTGCATGGACCAATCCCTATAAAGCTGCTGAGTCCATATGGTCCATGATGTCAGGCTCCATCTCTTGTAACGGTCTTTCAGGGCAGGAGAAGCTGTGTGCAGTGTTGGATTGTTGCCTACTGATGCTGATAGTTCCTTTATGGCAGAACTAGTCTGGTTTCATCAAAGTTCATTCTTTGCTGGGATGATGGTTGGATGCCTGTTCGAGCTCGTTGTGTAATTAGTGCAACCCACTTACTCCATGTAACATTGGTTGCATGATGTGTGAAGGAGCTCCTGCCTTTGAACATCCGGCCCAGCATGGGCAACCAGGGTGCCAGGAGAAGCTGTGCTTCAGTGCCAGTCACTTCCGAAGCAGCTCGAACCCCTTCATAGGCTGCCAGTATCTCTTTCTCAGTTGGGGTATAGCTGGCCTCAGATCCTATGTATCCCTGGCTCCAAAAGCTGAGGGTTTTACCTCAAGTCTCCCCTGGAGCTTTCTGCCAGAGGCTCCAGGTAGGACCATTTTCCCCAGCTGTGGTGTACAGTACATTTTTTACATCTGGCCTGGTCCAGACTGGTCCAAGGGCTACTGCATGAACTATCTGTCGTTTAATTTGCTCAAAGGCTTCTTGTTGCTCAGGGCCCCATTTAAAATAATTCTTTTTCCAGGTCACATGATAGAGAGGGCTTACAAACAAACCGTAATTTGAGATGTGCAATCTCCAGAACCCCACTGCACCCAAGAAAGCTTGTGTTTCTTTCTTATTAGTTGGTGGAGACATTTCTATTATCTTGTTGATCACATCTGTGGGGATCTGCCTATGTCCATCTTGCCATTTTATTCCCAAAAAATTTAATGTCCTGTGCAGGTCCTTTGACCTTACTCCGTTTTATGGCAAAACCGGCTTTCAGCAGGATTTGGATTATTTTCCTCCCTTTCTCAAAGACTTCTCCCACTGTACCACCCCACATGAGAATGCCATCAGTGTATTGCAGGTGCTTTGGAGCTTACCCCTGTTCCAGTGCAGTCTGGATCAGTCCATGGCAGATGGTAGGGCTGTGTTTCCATCCCTGGGGCAGTTGGTTCCAAGTGTACTTGACCCACCTCCAAGTAAAAGTGAACTGTGGCCTGTACTCTGCTGCCAAAGGAATTGAGAAAAATGCATTGGCAATATCAGTCATGGCATACCACTTGGCTGCCTTTGACTCCGGTTCATACTGAAGTTGGAGCGTGTTCGGTACGGCAGCACTCAATGGTGGTGCGACTTCATTCAGGCCATGATAATCTACTGTTAGTCTCCACTCAGACTTTCGCACTGCCCACATGGGGCTATTTAAAGGTGAGTGGGTCCTACTGGTCACTCCTTGACTCTCCAGTCTACGGATTAGCTTATGGATGGGAATTAGGGAGTCTCGGTGCAATATTACCGCCAGTGCACTGTTGTGGTCGTGATTGACACTTGTCATTCTTCAACCTTCAGCAACCCTGCCACAGAAGGATCCTCTGAGAGACCAGGCAAGGTGGACAGCTGCTCAATTTGCTCTGTCTCCAAAGCAGCAATACCAAAAGCCCATCAGTACCCTTTTGGGTCTTTGAAGTACCCTCTCCTGAGGTAATCTATGCCAAGGATGCATGGAGCCTCTGGACCAGTCACAATGGGGTGCTTTTGCCATTTCCCCCCAGTCAGGATGATTTCAGCCTCCAGTACAGTCAACTCTTGGGATCCTCCTGTCACTCCAGAAATAGAAATGGGTTCCACCCCTTGACAGCTTGATGGCATCAGGGTACTACACTGTGCACTGGTATCTACTAGAGCCTTATATTTCTGTGGGACTGATGTGCTGGGCCATCTGATCCACACAGTCCAGTAAATCCGATTGTCCCCTACCTCCACCTGGCTGGAGGCAGGGCCCCTCTAATAGTCATCACAACTTTGGACACTTAAGTCTTGTGGAAAGGGATTATTCATCTTTATCACAGGAGCTGGAGTAAAATCAGCTCTTCCACTTCATCTGGGAACCTGCCCACCAGAGACTGAAGCCACAGCCTTCATGGGATGATCAGCCTTAACTTTTGTTGTCCTCTTCAATTCACGCACCCATTTCTCGAAAGCTGAGGTAGGTTTTCCATCCCACTTTGTCATGTCTTCTCCGTGATCCCTCAGGTAAAACCGTAGGGTGTCCCGTGGCGTATATCTTCTATATCTTCTCTTGAGCAGTAGGATGCCTTTTGCTAATAGCTGAGACGTGTGTTGGTACACGTGAGGAGCTGGATAGATCAGATAGATTGTCCCTCAATTGTTTGAGATCATGGGACAATTTTTCCACAGCTGAAATGATGGAAGGGGTGAGATTGTCTTTGATCTCTCAGGAGTTTATGAATCATTTCATGCACTGTTAGTGGTACTATGTCATTCCAGGTTACAGTTGCCAGTGAATGGGCATATGATGATGGTGCATTCCGTTTAAATTTCCGCCACATAGGTCATGTACATTCGACTTCATCTGGATCTTTAAGTCCATCCCTGTTATTTGGCTTGATGTGATAGATCATCTCTACAATGGCTGATTCCCTCAGAGACTGGATGCCTTTGTCTAAAGTAGTCAACTTGGCCGAACGACTCATAACATCGTCCTTGTAATGGAAACCTTTCTTTCACAGCTGCCAAGAGCCGCTTCCAAAGGCTGAGGGACTTTTTCTCTCTTGCAATTGCTTTGTGAATTCTCCCTTCCCTAGCAAGTGATCCCAGCTGCTTGGCTTCCCTACCTTCTAGTTCGTGACCATCGGCCCCATTGTCCCAGCATCGGAGCAACCAGGTGATGATGTGCTCCCCTGGTTGATGGGTAAAATCTTTTTGCATACTCCGTAGCTTGGTTGAGGTCCGAGGTCGAGACATCACCTCTTCTTCTTCTTCTCTCTCTGACCCACATACTAGTAATTCCTGGCCAGATGCTGGACCGGGTGGTGAGTACATTGTTTCTTCATCTTGCTTCATCTTTCTTGCCTCTTTTTTGCTCTTCCCGTTGCGTACAGGGGCAACTGATATTGGCACAAATTGGTCCTCTGTTGTAGTTGCTGTGCTTGGAGCTGGAGTAGCTGCGCCATCTGTTGCTTTGCCATCAGATCCAGGGACATTTTTTTCCTTTTGAAGGTGCTGGATAGTGTTGAACAGGGCTCTGTAAGCATAGGCCAAGCCCCAGCACATTGCCATGATTTGTCTGTCTCTGGTATGGCCAGAATGACAACACATCTCATTTAAGTGTTTTACTAATTTTTCTGGATTTTACACTTGTTCAGTGATGAAATTCCAAAGCACTGGAGGAGCCCATTGGCCTAGATACTTGCCCATACTATCACACGCACCCTGCCGGACATGACTGTCCAGCCTTGGGGAAAATCTCCTGGTCGTCCTATATTGTCAGCTAACCCTAGGTAAGGCCTAAACCCGACTCTGCTTAACTCTTGAGAACAGATGAAATGGTATTGGATAGAACACACTCTGTATGCTTGCCAACATGGTGATCCCCATCACAATAAGCAGGCAGGTCTCAAGGGTACCTAAAGGCCATTTAGAACCTTCAGAACTCTCAAATGATGCTGTAAACTGTCTGGTGGGGAGGTTAGAAGAGTTAGGGAATGTCTCCTTCACAGGTTGACCACCCACCGAGGAGAAAAAAGATGTATTTTGTTAAACACTTCTATTATATACTTCCCAAGTTACAGAGGTTATGGCCATACTGGAAACGTAAGCCAAATCAGTTTCATGATCAATGACACTATCGTATTACAAGTCATTACCATAAAGTACAATGAAACAAGAACATCAGCTCAAGGTCCCCAGCCGATAAACAATAACACAGCAAATATTGGCTGTATGTAAGGTACGACATGCTGGAACTGTGAGATCAAGAGCAACAACTTTGAGAGCCAACAAATCAGCATTGTGAAGAGTGACTATTAATCCAAAACAACAAATGCTTATCACATATATGATTAGACACACTCCGGTCAGATCTGTTGTTATCTCAACCCTTCATGCCCCATGCTGGGCACCAAAAAGAACTGTCGTGGTTTAAGCCGAGCCACGCAGCTGATCTCTCACTCCCCCAGCTTCCTCCCCCCCGTTCCCAGAGGGATGGGGAAGAGAATTAAAAGAATGTAACTCCCATGGGTTGAGATAAGAACATTCCAGTAACTAAGGTATAACAAAAAACCACTGCTGCTACCACCAATAATAATAATGATAAGGGAAATAACAAGGGAAGAGAATACAACCACTCACCACCCTCCGACCAATGCCAAGACCAACCAAGCAGTGATCTCCCTTCCGGGTAACTGCCCCCAGTTTATATAGTGAGCATGACGTGATGTGGTATGGAATATCTCTTTGATTAGTTTGAATCAGGTGTCCTGTCTCTGCTTCCTCCTGGTTTCCCCTCCTCCTTGGGAGACCATGAGACCCAGAAAGTCCTTGGTCAGAGTGAACATTACTGAGCACCAACTAAAAAAACATTGGTGTTATCAGTATTGTTCTCAGGCTGAAAGTCAGAAACACAGCACTGCACCAGCTAGTAGGAAGGAGAAAAATGACTGCTACTGCTGAACCCAGGACACTATGACATGGAAATATGCAAATACAAATTGAAAAGAAAGTATGGCAGTTTCAGCCAAGCATTAGATGGGGGGGGAGGGGGACCAGATGCATGAAGTGTACTTCAGACTGTACCAGCCCAGTACCATCTGATATAAGCTAAATTTGAAACTGGCTAATTAATTTAAAATTACAAATTTGCTGAAGAACCTAGATTTTATAAACAGTTTAAAGGTCTTTTTCTTGGCTTGAGGTAGTAGGAGATGTGAAGAGTTTTACTTTTTTTTGTTAGAATTAAATAGTTATTTTGTGTAAAGTTCTATGGCATTGTAGAAAATAATTTAAGAACAGAGTAATCTGCATTACATGTTTGAGAAAAACAGGGCCAACCACTAGCAGGAGGGTAGTTTTTATTAGATCTGCCAAATAAAATAAAATAAAATAGAATGTACACTGCTAAATTAATAGACGTGTATAAATAATGTTACTCCCAAAAAATGTCTTTCACAGTGTAGGAAAGAAATATGAAAGAAAACTTTTTCCCACTGTGAATTTCAATTTTGCAGAAGATACATTTTCAGCAAATAAAAGTTTGACAGAAATCCCAGCCAGCTCCAATCTACAAGTAAAAGTTTAACTTGCAGGATTAACCATATGAAAGAAAAACCAACATGAGTTATGAAAACAGTTAAGTCAAGGCAAGGTCCTTTTTGTGTGTATTGAAATAATTAAAGATTCTGCACTTTAAATTATACAGTCTGATACAATCAGTTATTCTAATCTGATGGAATTACTTTTGGACTGCAGTAGTTACTGGAAGCTTTTATCATGCAATGCCACATGGCATGTTCGAAGAGCAGTATACATTAGAAAATGTGAGGCTGAAGTGTCAGCAGCTGATGGGTGATACTGGTTTGGAGGAAGCAATTTGTGAAATGGAAAGAGAAAACGCAAATATCTACAATGGGACAAATGGTGCTGCTTGACAGGCACAACATCTGATTCTCAGGAAAGAAAATATAAATACGTAGACATAAGAAGTACCTTTGAAGGAGGTGGGGTAAATGGCATAAGAATTAGCATTTGTAACACACAGTGACTGGCTGCCTCTTAAAGCTGTAGAATGACAATTTTTTACATCAAACTCATATTAATCATAAAGCATTTAATTTTTTGATGCTGTATGTTTTATATGCTGGTCAATTTTTTATTTGTAATTTAGATTTTCCAAGGAAGACCACATTTAAAATGTGAGCATAGAGCGGTTCTGAAGTAGAAGCTAACAGCTGTAAAATAAAGAAAAGATGTGGGTTTTTGACCATTTAAAAGGTGGTCCTTTTTTCTTCCTCTAGACGTTTTCCAATTCTAAATATAGTCATTGAAACAACCAAAATCAAACTCTGAACTACAAAAGAATAAAATATATTTGTACCAATGTATAACACATATAATTAATATTCAGTGGTAGTTCTTTGAGTATGGATCTTTTTATAAAGGGCTGTTTTTAAGGATATGTTGCTATTTTCAGTTCTTGAAATCTGCAGATTACTATTTCTTGCATGACTGGGCCAATACTCAAAAATATAAGCTAATGGGAACATAAGCTTTTAGATTTATATTTAATTGTGATTAATAGAAGTTATATAAATGCACAAGAGAATCAGTCTGTGAACTTTCAACGCATTGTATCTATTTAATCTTCACCGTTTTTCTCCTCCAAGTCAAAAATGTATTAAAGGCTATTTAGAGTCAGTTCCAAAGGTCTAAATATATTTCCAAAGCAAAGAAAATGCCATTTACCTTCAGAAGAATTTGAGATGCATTGTTACAGGGCTAGATCAAGCACAACATTGTCACTGGGAGCTTTCAATATCTGCCCTGCACCACACAAGTGCATGAGCACCCTTCCTAGTTTAGTGCAACTCACGGTGGGGTAAAGACCCACACCCAGTGTCGCACAGGACAATTTCAGAGAGGACAGTTCAACCTCAGACAGCACTGGGGCTGACTGCTCCCGAAGGGCTTGGGAGTCAAGAGGGTAACAGGGTCTGTATTCTTATTCTTCTTTTGTTCTTACTGTTTCTCTGTAAACATGATCAACTTGCCTCTGCCAAGGTCATTGGGAAAGACAAACCTTTGCTTTGACTCCCTATATCTAATTTTCCAGCTACAGTGTAGGTGTCTTCTCTGTATTTTTTCTGTTAATTTAAAAACTCACTAAAAATCCAAATATCTAGTTTGGTTATATTGGCAGCAAGAAAGAATAAATGTATGATGCACAGTAGTAAAATTTCTTTAAGTTTGTTAATTTTGTTTGCATTCACAATTTGTTTTTATGATCTGACATTAGATATTTTGAAAGTCTAGAACAGGATCTGAAAAATGAAAAATATCAATACGTGTTTTTGCTGCTTTTGCCCATTGAGAGATATATTTCAGATGTTTATAACATTAATGAGACAATTTCAAGATGACTACAGGAAGAAGGGATGATTTGCATTTTTATTTACTTGACAAGTTAGTCTTTGTTCTCTTCAAATAGGTTTTACATTTCAGAATATCAAGCCATAATTAAACATCTGTCTAATACAAAGATAAAATCATATAAACTAGAGCGATGTCTTCCTGAATGTGGAGAGCTAAACACCACTACCGCCAATGTACACACCAAAAAGTAAGTTTAGAGGAATAGCTTATGTTTGACATCTTGTTTATTACAACTGATTAAAACACTCTACAAAAATTCCTTGTAAAAATAAGAGGTTAGTTGAAGATGTTACTAGGGCAGCTCAAAATTTTTTTGTTATTTCTTGATCACCTTTATCAGCATTATTAAATATAAACAACTTAGTCACTGTTACTACTGATAATACAAGAAATGAAACAGATTTGGATGCCTTAAAGACCCAAGCTTAACTTTTAAAATTACATCATATTTCTTAATGACTCTGGTATTTTCTGCCAAATAATGTAAATTATTTAAATTTTTGCTTCATAATTTAAAATAAAATACTCTGCTCTGACTAGGCCTTAAATAAGAAATAAACTGTCTAAAGAATTTTGAATGGGAACCCATTATATAAATATTCATACACTGGGGTAAACTGTGAACTGTAAGGTACCATTTTAAAGTTAGTTGATTTGTAGATTAAATTAAAGGTTTTTAATGTGAAAGCAGAAAAGTGAAAGTGGCAAAAATTGTCCTTGTAAATACATTACAGTTTGTCATGTTAATTCTAAGATAACAGTAATTTGATACTTCCACAATAAAGAAATTGCATCTACTACTATTCTTTTTATTTTTTTGCTTTAAAATTACTTATGTCTTTACTTTGAAATATAAAAGAATGAGATATTTACATAATAAATCCAAACAGATACAGGCTGTTGTGGTATGTGGATATTCAGAGGCTGGCTTCATTTAGTTAGTCACCTGTAATGTAGGATTATATTTTCCCTACATCATTTTTTCCTCCATATTTACAATTTTTTTTCTTCAGGTCCTAGAACATAAGATTGAACTTTATCTTCAGTCACAGAGAGGCATCCATAATGTAAATAAAGATAATTATCCTACAAAAGATGATCATCAAATATAAATGAAGACACATTGTTAACAACTAGACAAAAAACATCTAGCTCTGTCAATGGTACACTGAAGCGTTTTAGTTCAATGTGAAGTATAGGATACATATGTTTAGCTCCATATTTTTAATTAGGTTACTTAGCCAAATGCAGCTACAATGCCAAGGATATACCAGATGTTCTGGTATATAAATTATGAAGCTTGAGTTCAAAAATTACAAAAAAATTCTCAAGATGTGCTGCATTTGGGGTTTTGGGTTGAGTTGTTTTATTTTTTTTAACAAATATGAATTTCTGACCAATATCTGCTTTTCTTATTCTGCTTTAGGTTTTCCACTCAAATAGAGGAGAAAATGTTGACTAGTTTATTTCCATTAATTTTGAAGCATTATGAGATATTCTTAATTGAAATTAGATATTTTTCAAAGAACTGTTTGTGACAAGGGGAAGGGAAGGCTTCTGAAAAATATATAAGAAAATCAATACTTTCTCCCATACACATTTTCACAGAAACTAGTAGCTCAGATGGATTATCAACTGTAAAGAAGGAAACTGAATTGCAAATTTCAGAATCTTATGACACAGTGGCCAAAAAATCTAAGCTTTTTGTAGCTGACTAATTCATAATGATTTTATTTTTGAGATGAAAACAGTCTGAAGAACATTACACTCCCTTCTACTTTTTCCCTAAGTTTAACATATGTAATGTGTGCTTCTGGGATGATTTCTCTCTATTTATAATTTGTTCCTATGACTGCAATAGAATTTCTGAATTGAGTCCAGATCAACTGGAAATTAGTCTATGTGTAAGAAGAATAAGTTTAGCCTTCAAAGTCTATGATGTAGGATGAGACTGAAAAAGAACTTACAATGGAGCCACTAACAATAACATTTCCAATAATCCGTTATGACTCAGTATTTATTTGGCCAATAGCATACAAAAAAGAACAATGTAAACACATTAATAAAAGAATTGATTTTAAAATAATAGGTGGATTTCATATCAAAGCTAAGAGTTTAAAAAAGTAAACTTAAAAAACAAGTGTCTTATTCACAATTTAAATTTAAATTCCTAATTTAAATTCAACATTCAAAATTTAAATTCCTAACTTTGGATAGAAGTTAAAGTAACTTAATTTGTCAACATTTTTTTCTAAGAGAAAGGCTATTTTTTTTTTTTTTTTAGTGGGAGCAACTACAAATCTATTAACACTTCAGAAGTACATGCGTATTGAGAACCCCCTCACACTACCTCTATGATGAGAATATATATGTTATTTTTACAACGTACCAAGTAGTCTATTTAAAGTACAACACTGAATATAATTTATGAAGACAATGTAAAAATATTACAAAGAGGATTTTGTTTTCTGAATTTTAACCTGGTTCATTCATTTTGTATCTGGGTAAAGAGAAAACCTCAATCACTATCTTTCAGACTCTGGAGATTTAGCAATGCAAGTAATGATTTCCTAGTCATTTGCTCTGAGATTTGTCCTGTTCCAGAATAGTCAGACTTTATTTTTAATGAGTGAGTAATAGATAAATTTGCTACCAGTATATTTTTGTCTGTATGATATCTAAATTCATTTGACTGATGTACTGCTGAATTTGGAGTCAGACTGTAAACAGTCCAGTTTCTGATTTATGAATTCCTTAGCTAATCCCACATTGCTTGGAAAATCAGCAGAGATAGATCAGCTAGATAACTCTGTGGCTGACACAGTAATGTGCGCTTAAGCCATTAGGACATTCATTGACGATGATGGGAGACAGTTATGCACGATCCTGTCTTGCCTGACTTGTCTTATAAACTTGAAGCTTGGCCTTCTAAAATGCTTGATAAATATGCATTACCAGTTACTCCTCACCTTCTGGGCTTTCACAGCTGTTTGCTTGTGTAGAGAAAGAACAGGAGAACTAACAGAGAGAAATCTGACAGAATCTAACAGACAGAAAGATCCTGGATATCTAGTCATAGGGAACATGGAGGACATCCTGTCATGACAGATGTAAAACTGTTCCATAGAGGTCTCTAGAAGATAAGCCCTAATTTTAAATTGCCTAGTTGCCACTAAATTCTTCATTGTTTACAGGATTCACTTATTGCTATGTGGAATACCAGTAAGCCCTCACCTTTATACACTTTCCTTATTAGATTACATAGTTGCCTCAATTTCTTTAAGTATCACCAACAAGGTATGGTAGGCCAGGACAGGCCACCAGTTTGCTATTGAGTCCCAATTATGTATTGTTTTGAGGAAGAAATATTTTGGTGTCAACTAAGTGAATGCACCCATATGTCTTAACTGCCCTTGACCTTCGGGTTCTGAAGAAGTCTTCCTTACAGGAAGGTCTTTGTTAGTTTTTGGGTTTGTTTTGGTGTTAGGTTGTTTGTTTGTTTGTTTTACTTGTTGTTTTTTTTTTTTTTTTCTCTCCGAATTGTTAGACTTCTGATTGTCATTTTGAAGAACTGGACTTTTTACCTTTTCTGAAAATTTTAAACAGGAGAAAAATGATTCTTCACTAAGATTTTTTGCTTATCACATTTGTTCTTTTTACATTTATAATGTAACAGCCTGTTTAAGGTGAATGTGCAAAAAAAAAAAAAAAAAAAAGAAAATGAGATATTTCAAACAAAACTGTTTAAAAGACCAACTAATACCAAGCCAGGGCTGGCATCCTAAGAAATGCAGCAACTGCAATGATGTATTTAAAATTGTTTTCTAGGTCTCTTGAAGTGAGGTAGATCCAACAGTTCATTTTCTAACATGCAGAAGAGGTATGTTATTTCTATTTAACATAAAATATCTGCCTACATTTTGGTCTTACTCAGATTGTACTGTAAAGGATTACTATAAAAATACAAAGATAGTGGAATTTTGCATCTAAAACAAAAAATTGTGTAAAAATATTAAACAATTATGTAAAACAAATATGTAATAGAAGCCACAAATTGTTACTACTACAGTCTGCACAGACTTTTACTAAACAAATATTCTCAAACTGTAAATTCTTCAAGTTATGACACTTAGGCACTTCTTTGCACTCTTATATATCGTCATAGACATGTTACAGTTCTGAAGCATTTCTGAACAACAATAAAAAGCAACCCTAAAAAACCCAGCTTGAAGCTCTCCTCAGTCATACAAGTACATAAGCCTTATCCTACACGTGCCCTTGAGCATCATGTTTTTCAAAATTCCAAACAGTCAATGTCTAACAGGATAACCTCTCTGCAGTTTCTCATCTACAATTGACCATTCAGTTTCACTTGGAATCCCTGTATCAAATTTCTGCAACAAGCTAAACCCCTTTCTCAATAGAAGAAAAAAATCCTTTATTGTTTTATGTAAGAAAAAAAAATCTGTTTTAAAGAGGCTGGATATACATATTCATATGGATAACTGAATCTTAGCAGTAACTTTGAAACCAAGCAACTAAAGTAGGGTTTAGAGAGGTATTATTAGATCTACATCTAACATTAGATTACATCTAACAATGTATTTTTAAATGTGAATGTGACAATTGTACATATTAACATAATTAGATATAAAACATGAAATTACTCACTTTTTCATCTCCATGTAGAGAAAGATTATTTCAGGGCACAAAGAGAGAGTAAATTTCTTGGGTGAAAAAAGAGAATACATTCTTTTTTAAAATAAATTAATATAGCTAATGAAAAACTATAATAAATTATACTTTAAAATTATGGTTAAGCCATTCTTAAAATAAAATCTTGCAGAAGAACTTAAGTTTGGTCAAAAATAAATAAAGCAGCTATATGTCATAGAATCATAGAATAGTTAGGGTTGGAAAGGACCAAGATCATCTAGCTCCAACCCCAATGCCATGGGCAGGGACACCTCACACTAAACCATCCCACCCAAGGCTTCATCCAATCTGGCCTTGAACACTGCCAGGGATGGAGCACTCAGCCTCCCTGGGCAACCTATTCCAGTGCCTCACCACTCTAACAGGAAAGAATTTCCTCCTTATATCCAATGCCATACATGTAACATAATTTACAGAGATATTTATAAGCTTGAACATTAACTTAGGTTGTTTTGTTGGGGTTTTTTTTAGAAGACATATTTTTCCCATAAAAAATGGTGTTTGCCTCTGCTGTTTGAAAACACAGCAGCGCTGCCTGAAATGGGAAAGTAATGATGGCTGGCTGCTGTCATTAGTGCACATTAGCAGAAGGTTATGACACAGGCATTGCTCAAATACAGTAACTCCATAAAGAAAAGATGTTTTCAGTTTCAAGAACTTTTCTCAAGATGTTGTTTCTGTAAAAAACTGAGGTCAGAATAGAGGAAAACTAGACTTAGCTATTTGGACTGAGAGACAACTAGCACTCTGTTGCCTAGAGTTCAGTAAATCATTCCAAATACCTTTGAGCTGGAAAAGGGGATGCAAAATTTGGAGTGAGAATAATTCCCAGTAGAGGGTGGATTTTATGTTTGTTTTGTCTTGGTTTTTTTTGGTGGTTTTTTTTTTTTTGGTGTTATTGTTTTGTTTTGGCTTGGTTGTTTTTCCCTAGGAGAATAATTGTTATGAATCTATGGGCAATTATAAATATATATGTTTTAAAATAGTTTTTATTCGATTGTACTAGCATTTCCTAGATAAATATTGTTGCAAACTTGTATCAAATCTCTGTAGGCTTTCAGACAAAACCTTCTGAAAATTATTATTGGTTTTAGGTATGTGAATTAAATAGAGTTATGATCATTTCTGATCATCTGAGTTTGTACATCTATTGCAAAAGCTTACATGGGATAGGAGATATAGATAGGTTTTGAGCTGGGTCTTCCATGTAGAAGCAAATTTTATTTGAAGCTTAAAAACAAGAACCTGGTCCACCTCAATTTGCTCATATTGTTGGACAATTTTAATACTTTTTATAACTCAAAAACATGGTGCTTTCCCATCCTTAGCTAGACACATTCAGGATTAATAGCACAAAAGATATCAGGGTCTAGATCTTCACTGTATGCCATAGTTACATGTATAAATATTGTATGTTAAACATATGCAACATACCTATTCTGGATGTTAGAAAATAAAATGAACTGCTTGATCTGGCTTATTTCAGCAGACCTAGAAAGCCGTTTTAAATACACCATTGCAGTTGCTGCATTTCTTAGGATGCCAGCTCTGGCTTAGAATTAGTTGTTTTCTTAAACAATTTTTTTGAAACATCTCACTTTTTGTGGTCTTTTTTTTTTGCATATACTTTTAGCAGACTGTTACATTATAAATATATAAAAAAAACAAATGTGATGAACAAAAAGTCTTAGTGGAAAATCATTTTTCTCACTTTTAAAATTCAGAAAAGATAAATAATCAAAAATTTCAATTCAATTTTGAAAATACCTGAAATATGTGAGAAAAATACTGTTGTGGCTCTGCAAACACTAGTGATTTATTTTCTTAGGTCAAGAAATAATACTGTAAGTGTCTAAAATAAGAAGGAATATGTTCATGCATATAAGAACACAGATAATATTTAAAAAATGTTGGGAAAAGAGGTTAATTCAGCTACAGTGTGCATGTATGACAAAGAAAGACTACTGAGCTGAAATATGATATTTTAGTCTTTATTTAACAGTAAGACCCGTAATCACAAACAGCTGGGGGGAAATGTTTTGTCAGCAGTATACGGATAGTTATAAAGGGAGTTGATTTTAGCTGACAATCTACATAGATTGTTGAAATTGCAGGTATGTACTTTGTCTCACAACTGGAAAACATGTTGGTGTTTTTGTGGATATGAATACCTTCCTTTATTTTAGCATTTTACTAAAAAATCTTACATATCATTAAGACATTTTTTCAAAATAAAATGTCAGTACAAGCACCATTTTTTATTTTTAAATTATTGAAACAAATATTACAACAGTTTTGAAATTTGAAGTCATTTCACGAAAAGGATTCACATCCAAGTTTGTCTTCTCTGCCTTAAATTTTAATCATGGTGAAGCAGAACGATACTTCACAAAAGGTTTCAGCTACTTCTTTCTGATCAATTTTAATCAATACAAAAATACCTCCTGTGATTGCTGAGATACAAGAAGAACCTGGGATGCGAAGCGTGTTCTTATTTGCTTATTTAATGAAGCAACACATCTGTGGTGCTAGATTTTAAGTGCTCCTGGTTGTCTATCTATCTCGGCTAATCTCAGCTCTTGTATGCTTATGCAGAAGCTAAGAATTGTGCCACAATGTTTCCAGATGATTTGTACCACAGTAAGAGGATGCTAACTTCATCATGGATAGAAACTGTTGGGATTTGCTTTGGATTGTACTAAAATGGAAAGATAATAACCTGTCATACTATAGAAGAAGAAATTAAGTAAAGTTAAAAGGACGCATAAAATTCCATCTGAATTCAAACTGAGTTATAGTTGCATTTGAAAATATTTAAGTTAAAAAAAAAAAATCAAAAAAATTGGCATCTCACTTTTGCAGGAAAATCTGTAGTATAAGTTATAAATAGTAACAAGAGAGGTAATTTAAAATAGATCTGTGTCTCTTATTAATTTGTAAATGAAAAGTGTCTGAATAAGAAAAGTGCAAAACGAAGTATGGTAAAAATGGATATATTCTCTCAACACATCACTGAACTAGAATAACTTAGCTTTTTTTTTTTTTTTGAGTAATTTTACTTACAGAATTTAACTACAGAATTTCTCCTCATATCTTACCTTTCACATTTGGTGGAATGCTGGATCACTGATGTTCTGAGTTACATATTTTTAACTTTTCTTCAGATCCACCTCTTCATTTTTTCCCTTGCTTCTTGGAATCCTCCCTGCTGTATGAAAAATTTCTGTAGATAAAAAATCCTCAAAATCAAAGTCCTGTTGGTACTTGATTGTCATGGGTGCCATCCATTATTTTCTGGCTAACCTTAAAAGTGTGTGGAAGATGCGGTCATGAATAGTAAATTTGTTGTTGTTGCAAACACCTACATGTGACAGTGAGGTATGACTGATAGTATGAAATCTCTGCATAAAACCATAAGCCACAAACTCTCAAGTACGATATGCAGATGAATTAATTCTATAAAATCTCAGCAGAGGGCCACAGACTATCTGAAGATATACCATTTAATCTTAACTATTCTGATTTAGGCAGGAGAGTTCTCTCTTCTGCAGTCGGGTGAGTGTCAGAACAGGTGTTTGCCACATCATTTTCTCCTAAGTTACAACATCTGAATGAAAATTAACACTGAGAAAAGGGAAAAACAAAGAATTCCAGGAAGCCTAGGTGACTCAATCTCCTAAACATATGCAAAAATAAGACTTTGCTGAACGGAAGCAACGAAGCCTGGGTTTCAAGCTATACAAAGCCACCTGACAACGTTAAATGTACTGCCTGGGGTAGGAAGCTATAAAGAATAAGTGTTAAACCCAGTGTTTTCAGCAGTAATTTTGGAGTAAATGTTTACAATATATTTTTTTCTTTTTTGTTTGTTTCTTTGCTGTTTTTTCTTTTCTTTTTTTTTTTTTTTTTTTTTTAATTTTCCAGAAAGGAAAGAATGCTACAGTTTAATCAAAGAGTATTATCTGAAGAGCTTAATGTGCTTTCCTGCTGTTAAAATATTCAAGTAGTTTTCAAAATCTGCGTAGAAGCTTCTATGCTGTTTTCTGCAGTTACAATTGTGAAATAATAAACAGATGTTTTCTGTGTTGAATCTCTGAGTACATTGTTTTAAATGTCAAAGCATGTTGTTTACATTTTCATGCCCATACAGCCAAATTAAAATGTGAATTCAAAGCCTGAGACTTAATTAAACAAATTTGATAAAGAAATTAATTTGCAAGATAATAAATTCATTAATAGAGAATAGTGAGTGTAATAAATTAACCATTTCTTCAAGGTTAATTAGAACAGGTTAATTGATTGTAAGGCTATTTACTCTGACTGCAGGGTCTCTGCTATGATTTACTTCAAAAATCCAACCACCAGCTTCATTATTACCGGTAGAAAACGTCTTTTCTGTCTTTGTTTCTGCTTTACTTCTTTGTAAACAACATCTTTTCTAATTTTTCTTAATGCCTCATCTTCAATCCCAGCAGATTCTTTATTATGATTAATTTCAACCCTCAGACAGTTTTTCTTCTTCTGCTTCTTTTTCTTAGAAGCATATTACTGATTTCTCCAAAAAGAAAAATTGACAAAATGTAATATTGTCTTTTCCCTTCAATATCCTCAGCTGCCTCCTCATGTTTTGCTTTTGTCAGGCGTTATTGCACTTCTCTTATCTTTCAACACCAGTCAAGTATTTGTCATTTATGTTTCTTTTAATATTTTCACTTACACCAACTCTTTTCTGAATCATTTTATTAGTGATTTGGATGAAGTATTAAGACATTCTAGCCTTTCTGTTTCTATGTACACAGGCAAAATAATAACTTCTTGACACTTTCCATACAGCTGCGCACCTATGGAAGTCTGACTCATAAACAGAACAGCTTTACAGTCTTCAAGATGCTTCATAAGTCTGTTTTTATATTATACACCCTCTCTTTAGCTCCATAACATTATTTGTTATTGCTGGGTAATTAACAATCCCATTTGACAATTTAATAATAAGAATATGTATTCTGTGTAATTATTTTGCTGGCTGTCCTGCATCAGATCACATTTTTAATTTTCTGAAGTGCTACAAAGTGTTGGAGTTATAAAAGCATCCACACAAGCTTGATGAGTCCTTGAGCTGAGTATTTCTCTTGTGTATTTTACTGTCGAGAAACATCCTGAACATCCATCAGTGTTTAATGAGGCAGGTTACTGAAATTCTTTTTCATAGTTGCCTCATGAATTGATTTTTAGCAGCTCTCTTAAGAAGGTTATTTTTCTCGTTAATACTGCTTCTACAGTTCAGCTGCTCTTTTTCTGATACCCATGTCTCTGCATGTTTAAGGAACATTTGTCTCTGTTTTGACCACTCTTTAGCTTTTCATACAACATGCTCATTAGCAAGATATACTCTTAGTTTATTTAAGTTTCAGTTTGATTTGCTACGCACTTATCCCTCTAAATCCCTAGGAAATGTCTTTGCTGACTATTTTCACCAATAGTCATGTCTTGAATCTTCTTTTATGAAACATAGATCTTCTGGCATAAGTGAAGAATTTTCTACAATTTTGCTACCATTCTCTGAAAATATTCTTCCATCATTATAATCTTGAAAATCCATATTCATCAAACAGCAGAAACAGCAGTGAAAAGAAAGAAAATATGTAGTTCATAGACTTACGAAGCAAGTTACTTTGACATATTTTTGTGCTGTCAATTTTAAACAAAGATTTCTGTATGATAAGTTGGTCCATATTATTTTACCTTTGATTGCCTTCACTTTATCCCTCTGAAGTTTTTTATCTGGGCTCCAAAATGTTGTTTAGACATGACGGGTAAATGTCTCTTCTGTTACATGTGGATTTACACTTGGGAAAAAATAAAAATCCATAGAAATTAATGAATCTTCAATGACAGAGTTCAATCAATTCATATGCAACTGGCATATCTGTTATCCACAGAGGTGTGTGCATAGATGTGAAGGTGTAAGCTTGTTGGTAAACACCAAACATAAGAGGAGATATTGAGATTCTGTTTCAACTACAAACCTGTTCCCAACAATATTAAATCTTTTCCCCTGAATACTCAACATAAGAATCAAAAGCTTTAAAGTTTCACTTTAAAAGTTTACTATTTTATGAAGTCATAAACTCCCTGTGAAATTTTACTATATCTCCAATTAGTTATTAAATATTGTCAGTATTCCGCTAATCACAGGAAGGAGGGTGCCATTTTTTGTAGGGTAAAGCTATTTCTTTCTTTATTGTAGTTGTGCATTATAGGTGCTGCTGTTGTTGGTTTTCTCACACAAACAGGAAACTGTGGCCACAAATGGGTGTAGCTCAGTACTGCAATCACAAATGTATTAATGAAGGACAGGTTCCCCTTCTGTAGTAATTAAGCTTTACACTTTTCTATCTTGCTTAAATGGATTCCATGCAGTTCTTTCAATTTTCCCAGTCCTCCCCATCTAAGGAAGACTTGGAGTTACCAAGAGGTAGACATTCTAGCCTGTAGCATTTACCTGTTTTTGCTCTAGAAGGAAAGAAAGTAATCCATACAGTTGCACTAAAGACCACTTCATCTCTGGAGGTAGCCATCTGTTTTTCTCACTGTGAACCCCAACCATGAAAATTAACAAACTGCACACTTCTATGAAATAGTGAGTATTTTCAAGCCTTGTAAGACATGAAATGACATTTACTGAATGATCAGGATGGCACTGCTTATGCTGCTCTCTGCCTCTGCTGCATATTTGAGCCACGAGCCACTGAAGAGCAGGATGGCTCAAATGTGGCAGCAGGAACATTATGCTTTCCTGAAAGATCTTGTAATGTATTTTTTTAACCCAATGCACTGACCTATGAATCATGGCAACTGTGACAGAAGAGAAAGTTCCAGTCTGCACCATCGGCTAAAGGCTTGTGACCTCCAGGAAAAGACAGACTATAGAGTTAACAATGGTAAAATCTTGAGTTTCCAGACATCCCTGTATTCACCAGGCCATGAGTACTCACTAGCCTGCAGGTCTGGACCGGGACCCATAAGACCCATGGCCATGCACAGGCATGAGCTCAAGACATGCATGTCTGAACAGTACCTCTGGCACAGTCTGAAGACTTGGGACTGAGCTTCAGTGATAACCCCGAGCCCATGAGCAATAAATAGGCTTACCCGCAGGCGAGGTCTACTAGTCTTGGCATAGTCTTATTGCAGGGTATCTCTAGTCCCTCCTTAAATCATAAACCTCATAAACACAATGATTATGTGTTTTTAACACTCTTGTGAAGGGAGGTTCCTCTGTGTCTTGTTCTTAGTGTGATAACTTGTTCTAGTGCAGACCTAAGCTATTTTCATTTGATAGTGTTTTTTCTCACCATCTTTTCTCCCTGCTAACTATAAAAAAGGCAACTTTTAAACATGTTTGCTTGATGAGGCAGTTTGAAATAAGAGGACTTAAAAAAACTTTCTTTTGTGCCTTGATCTTGTCCACTGTGTCATTGCAATTTGTTGCACTAACTTAAAGTAACTTTTTTAGCTGCAGAACAACTACATATTGTGCCAACATCTATAAGAAACTTTTATTTCAGTTACTTCTTAGACTTGATTGTAGAGGTCTGTCTAGCTGCTAGCAATGGCTTTGCTTCTCTTAGAAGAGAAGATTAGACTCAAAGAAACAAAATCTACATTAATGGCCCTTGTGGCTATGCCTCTGTAAATAAAAAAGATGCAACTTGGTTTTACAGGTAAGCAAAACTAGTTTTCTTATTTGAGGTACCTTGCTGCAATTGATTTGACGTAACTGGATGCAACTGCAAAAACCCTCTGTCTTAAGACAGACTGTTCATGTCAGAACCACTCTCTCTGAATAACATAGATCCTAAAATGTAAGTTTATATTGTTTTGTTTAGTTTTTCCTTTGTGAAATTTGCTTTAGTCAGAAAATATGACTCTGCCAAATTGAAAGGTTATGTGGTTTATATCTTAAGACTTCAGAAGCTCCTAGATGTTAACTCATGTCTGACGTCCAATATTCTGAGTGTTCTTGTACTGCTTATGAAATCACATGGATGCCACTTCACTATGATGATTTTTTTCTCCTATGCTTTATCGTATTTCTCATTTGTTTTATATTCACATAAACATGGCTCTTATGAATCTATCTTAAATGATTTTCAAGAAGATTTATACTGCTAATTTGTATTTCCATATCACTATTGATACAAAGTAATTTGCCAGAAGTAAACAGAAAGGGTATGTAATAGATTGTTTCTAATTATTACAGATAAAGTGTGGGGGAAAAAAAAAAAAGAAAAAAAAAGAAAATTATGAAAGAGAACAGGCAGAATTCCTTTAAACATACTTATATTTTTTCATAACACAAACCCTAATCTTCAATTAGGAAAGTTGTAGGTATGTGTAAAGGTATATACAATAATTTTCCTATTCTCTTGTCATTATTTCATCAGAAAGTTGTCCCATTATGAGCAAGTTTAGTTCTGCCTTCTCTTCTCTAAAGGATAACACGTAAGGTAAAAGCAATACAGCAGCTTTTAATATTTTATGGGTTCCTAAACCATTTTGGGTTACTTTCAAACCAAGGACTACTGCAAAATTAGGTATCACAGGTTCAGGTCCAATTTTGTGATTGTGAATGACATCCTTTGGGAGTTTGAATCTGGTTTGCATAGTAATAGAGGTAGGAAATGCACTATCTTAATGTGTTTCAAGATTATAGTTGTCTGGAGAACCAGGTTTACACTACTGGTGAACTACTCCTAGAGAAGTAGTAGTAGTAGGAAAAACTACTCCTAGAGCTCCAATAATGTCAACAAAAAAGGTGTTAACAGGCCCTTCTGAAACTGTATGATCCACAGTGAGATAAAAGTTTCAATGAAGAGAACAGAAACTTCATGCCGTCAGTGAAACCAATTGCCACCTCTTCAGAATTCCATTCAGATCTCCACTACTTTGTTTAGCTCCAGAAAACAGAGATAAAAAAAACAAAGTATTAGCTATTCCTATTAGTATTGTTTCAGATTTATGCATTTAAGTTTGATGAATGTAAAAAAGGCCTTTGAATACAGAATACTCCAGTGATCCAATTGCTTCTGAGAAGTGTGCATATTGGGTTTGCATGACGAGGTTTTAGTAGTGGGGGAGGTGCAGGGGTTGCTTCTATGAGAAGCTGCTAGAAGCTTCCCCCATGTCCGATAGAGCTAATGCAGCCAGCTACAAGATGGACCTACTTCTGGCCAAGGCCACAACCATCAGCACCACTGGTAGCACCTCTGGGATAATGTATTTATAAAAGGCTAGGAAACCCTGTGCAACAGCAGCTGAGAGAGAAGAGTGAGAACATGTGAGAAACAGCCCTGCAGACCCCCCAGGGTCAGTGCAGAAAGAGGGAGGAGGAGCAGAGGTTCCCCTGCTACCATGGTGCTATCCGTGGTAAGGCAGGAGGTACCCCTGCAGCCTCTGGAGCAGATAAACCCCTGCAGCCCATGGAGATCCATAGTGGAGCAGATATCCACCTGCAGCCCAGGGAAGACCCCATGCTAAAGAGGTACTACTGCTTTTAGATATAGAGAAAACAGAATGTATTCTTTCCTGTAAACATGCCTCTATACACATGTACATATACAGCAACACTTCAGATGTTCTACTCTGTTACCTAAAGTACTGGGGAAACTGGCTTGTAACTCCTCTTGAAGTGGAGAGACTCTTCAGAATAATAAAATACACCGACTTAGGTGCAAGGAGAAGCCTTGGTGAGAAAAGTGAATCTGTGCAAGTACTTGAATAGCAGAAATTGTAATCCTGAATAAGAACAGATGACGCTCAAGATGACTGATATGCGAGACACTTCAAACCTTTTCATGGGTTAAAACATGCACATTTCATAAAGGACTTTATGGAAGTTTCTTAGTCAAACACTTAAAAACCAACCAAAGTCCAAATTATCTAATTATTACAGGAAAGCCTCATTAATAATATAGTTAAATTTATTATAAACAGATTTCTTAGTATCTACTTCATTTTCCCTTGTGTGGTGCTCATTCTTCCAGCATTCATCTCGGCCCTGGAGTCAACAGTTTTAGCCTTTCTCAAGAAGTCTGTCATTAGAGAATTCTTGGTGAATTACCAAGGTCTTCCACCAAGAAGAGTGTGAAGTCTGTGTGTGCATGTGTGTGTGTCTACATATAGGTATGCATGTTCCCGGCTAAAGTCTGAACATGGCTCAATATTATTCCCAAATCTCAGTTATTACAAAGACCTTTCTGTTATGCATTACCTACCAGGGTTTGTCTCATGTGGTATTCCAGAGCCTAAATTAAACCAAATTAAGCAATAAAGGATTTTCTTGTAATTGAGTGACATCATAGTCCAAAGCACCTCAGCCCAAAGCAGGTCTTGAGACCCAGAACTGTCTTCTATAATGGTATACAATGTTAATGCAATCTAAACAACTTATTTGACATATTTGAATGACAGTCTCCAATGTTTCCATTGAGTGAATGATGGAATGTATTGATTCCTTTAAAGATATCAGTTTATCAGGTACTCTGCATTTAAAAAACGATGTCTTTATGATTCTATGACGTCCTATGTGAATAAGCAA
Organism: Lathamus discolor; assembly: GCF_037157495.1. Taxonomy (NCBI): domain Eukaryota; kingdom Metazoa; phylum Chordata; class Aves; order Psittaciformes; family Psittacidae; genus Lathamus; species Lathamus discolor. The sequence continues at coordinate 32,976,676 of NC_088909.1, read as the reverse complement.
TAATTTATTCAAAGTTCTTCAGAATGCCAATGGGACAGAACTGAGTATTTTGCTGGGATGTTCCTTTTCTCTTTGCTCATCTTGGGAAACAGAATACAGCAGTACTTGAATTTTTATTGCATGTTTACCCTTTCATGCACTTCTCTTTCTCATAAAGTAATTAAAACGTGTGAGTAATGAAGGTTAGTTCTTGTTTGCAGTTTGTAGTTTTACTCAGCTTAACTGAGTTTCTTGTACACTTTGCATGTTACTCTGAATGCTATTGATCTAATCAAATTCAGTGTTGTCATTTAGAATGAACAGGCATTAGTAACAAATGCAATGGTTATGCATTGTGTACCATTCTCACACATTGAGATTATTTTCTTCAAGCTAACAAAATCCATGGTGTTGCATATGTGAAGCTACTTCTGTGCTACAGACAAGTAAGCCAGCTTGCTGAAAAGAAGTGCCAGAAGAAATCTGTTTTAAAGATGGACAACATGCCTTTGCCACTTCATTGCACAAGTCTCAATGAATATGATATTGAACAATATCGTTTCATTACTGGCACAGTTCCAGTCTTGGTCACCATCTTGGATGCTCCGTTGTGTCCCTACCATCATCCTCCTCAGCAAACTAGGAAGGTGCTCTAAGTGTAACTCTCGTACTCTGAAAGGGGTTCTGGCAGACCACCTTTCACCTCTCCAGCAGATAGGAGATGAGAAAACAATTATTTGAAGTGTCACTGGAGTGCTGTGAATTTGGAAATGAAGTTGTGCTGGAGTGGATGTTATGGGCTAGAGGAGATAAGCGAGAAAGAAGGAATTCATGCTGTGCTGTAGGACAAAGCTTCTCTGTAGAAAGCCCCATCTATCTGACACCTGTTCTCCAAAAGATGAATGTCAATATGATATTTAATTTTATGTGACAATTTTGTAAGTAATGACTGGCTTAAGATGTATTTTTTTAATAACTTGTAATCTAGTTGCAGTACTTTAGAACTTCAAATAGTGAGAGTGTACCTTGGAGCTATGAGTCTTCAGTTTTTGTGCCCCCGATATGGCAAAGTGAGAGTAAGTGTTCTCTTTTGTGCAAGAGTGTGGGCATAGTTCTTGGATTTCAAATTAGTGATTCATGGTAAGATCTGGCTTCAATTTTGAACTGCTGTTGTGGAAGCACTCCATAGGACCCTGTGAGTTGCTGATAATTATCGATCTAAGATATGTACTTTGAGGTTCTTTTTTCTGTATTGTTGTTGTTGTTCCGTACTGTTGAATAAGGGCTAAGTAATGTTAGACTTGGGTACCATACTTGATGGGTGCCTTAATTACTCCTCCTCCTATCCTTACAAAAAAAAAAAAAAAAAAGAAATGGTGTAGACGATGGGATAGATATTCACCTCACAATCAGTCAAGGCTTTCTGAATGCAAGAACATTTGCTGGGCCTCTTTATGTACTTCAGAAACCAGAGCACACATTTTTGGAGGATCTGAGTTAGAATACTTGTAGGTAGTACTTATGACTCTTGTATAAAATGCTTCTAACAAAATAAAACAAAGTTAAATAGTTATCCCTCCCCCCCATTTCCTCTCTCCGAATACTCAGTGATTGTATATCTCATGAGTATTTCAACTTTTTACTCTTTTAATGGCACAATTTGGAAGAGAAGCTGTATTTCTGCATTACAGAAGGACACTGGCAATATATTTCACTCAGACTGATCTAACAGACCTATTTAAAAGGATCTCTACCTGCCTGTTACACTGCTCATGAAATGTGCAATAATCATCAGGCAGGCCAATTGCAAAAGCAAGGAAGCTGATGAAATACACAAAGGTTTTTATTACGATGTTTCTTGAACATTTGTAATACCATTTCTGCTTAGTTATAAATGCCATAAACCAAAACTTGAAGGAAGTATGAAAATCAAACTAATGTGTGTTTGAAACAGTCATCTTAGGTAGCTTGGGCTTGAACCAAAGAAGTGCAGTTTTCCTAATAACCACTTGTAATATTTTTAACTGAAATTTAACTAAAAATTATCTGAAAACATATTGGTGTGAGAAATCTCACTGCTGTGTTAAGCCATATATTAGTAGCCCCAGCACATTTAATAAAGTCCTTCCATGAACTGGGAACAGAGCTGTTGCTCTGAAGATAGCTCCAAATTAGCCCTGCCAGGCTGCAATGTTGCAATATTAAGTACACTGATACTTGTCATGAAGTAAACTGAAAAAAGAAATGTTAAGCTAGAAAAAATTTATAATATTGGTACAGTGTGAGAGAACCATAAAAGCAAATCTTAGTTCCTGCTTTATTATCTTTTAAGGATTTTATAGAATGTATTGTTTTTCTTGGTACATATTTACCTCAATAGTAGCAAGCTTCTTAGGGAGTATGCTGATTTTCCAGAGTGCACTGTGGTAACTTGTTCTACACTATAAAGGGAAAAATGGAGGAAAGAATTCTGATCATCTGTAAAAATAGCTGGGATTCATCAAACCCAAATTATATGAAAGTTCAGACTTGAATCCAGTACTAAAAATAAAAATAAAAAACTAACAGAGAATTCAATGTTGAATATGTTCTTTCCTGAAATAGCCTTCACCAACTTCTAAAGCAAATATGCAATCCTTGTCATGTTTTCTGGTGGAAAGAAGAGCAGATTCAAAACAAGGTCAGAAAGTGTTGTGATAAGCAATACGTGTGCATAGAAAGAGTAATTTTCACAGTGAGATATAAAATCTGTAGAATCCTGATGATTTATTTTGACTTTTCATTTTATGGGAACTTATGTAAGTAGCTCATTTTCCTCCATAAGTTCCCTCTTAATTTGTTGCTGGAACTTTGCCAGTAAGTTCTCTCATCCCATTTTAGTATTACTTTTACTATCTCCCCTTTTACAGTGAGACGGGTGAGAGTTTATTTTTCAGCCTTCACAGAAGCAAAAATTCGGTCAAGTGTATTTTACTTCTGCCTGAAGCACTGGAGGTTCTTTGAAGCTTTTTAGGCAGTGACTTTTAGGCAATGTCCCATTCCCCTGGCTTTAGCCATCTGGACTGAGATACCCGTACAATAAATGGAGAGGTGTCAGGGTGATTCATCTGGAAGTTAGTATGCTAAATAGATGAAAAAGTGTATGCATTTCTTTCTCCAGACTATACAGGGAGTCATATCTATTAATTTCTAAAATTTTACTGAAAACGTTTTAGCCATTTCACATCTGAATATATTTTTGTGTAGAACAAAATAATGAGCAGCATGCTGAACGAACAACTACATGTTCAAGGGTCTCAAGGGTGTGTTCTAGCTGCAGAATTTATATATGATATCTATTCTGAGCTAATACTTCTGTGAGACGTGTAGCACAATTTATTAGAAAGAACGTTTACCATCCTATTGGCTATTGAATCTAAAATTTATTTTCCCGAAGATCTCATTAATACATGAGCGAAAGATCCCCAGTTCCCCAGAATTTTAATCTAGACCTTATAGCTCCATAAATAATGCAGGAAATATTTAGTTCTGGATTCTGATAACCACACTACCATAGATTAAATTTTCAAAACATTAATTTTTCATTTAAATAAATATGAACTAAAGACATCTCTTGAACGTCAGTGTCTTCACAAAAGTGAAGTTTCTTGCCTGATATTGTTTTAGGCTATTAAACAAGGATAAATCCTGTAAATATTTGAAGGTTCTTAACATATATCTTTCAAGGAACCAAACTAAATAATTGGTCTAGACACTGTGGCTCTGGGTGAATGACAAGAAATTTGCTTTCATGTATAAAGGAATTTTTTTTTCTTAATTTAAAATCATTTAAAAGTTTTCTTTATTTTCTAAAGCCATAGTACTATGACAAATGCCAGATGCTGACCCTTTTTCTTTTGATGTAGCCCATCTCTTTATAACGGTTATGTTCTGTCAGCAACTGCTGATAAAAATAGACTATACTGTGTTATAATACTCAGAAGAGGGATGCCATTAGTGTATGTGGGGGCAGGGTGAATTTGTACTTCAGTACACCAGACTTTAAATACTCTAAACTCTTTTTAATGGACTTTTTTTTTTTTCTTTGCTGGGAATGGAAGTCCAGGGTCTGTTGCCTTGGAACTTATTTTTTGACTATAAACATTGTCAGGACTCTTTATATCATGTTACTGGGTTTAAAGTTGATTCTAAAGCTAAAGGAAAGTGAAAACTTTCATTTGTGTAATTTTTGTAGATGTAGGTGTTACAGAAAACACTAATGATGAAATACTGTTTCGAACTTCAAACAAATGTGTAGCTAATGTTCTAGTGTGGCATTTTTTGCATGTAATCCCGGCTCTAAAGTGATGGCATGCAAGACTGTTCCTACTGATGTTGCACGTGGTTGCATTAATACAGATAGTGCCTGTTTTCTACTTATGACTTGCAGGTGGTGTGTTCCGTTTGCCAGCAGGGCTTGTCTAGCAACAACTGTAGCATGGTGAGAGAGTTAAGGTCTGACATTGAGTTTATTATTTATTATCTATGCAACAATCTTTAATAGAATCAAACTTTTCAACCTTTCTTTCTCACCAGTACTTTTCATTAGTATTTTTTAGCCCTCCCCTGGAAAATCCTTTAGAAACCATTTCCACTGCTGTATCGCACTTCTGCTATTGGTTAAGAAATCTGGAATCGACACAAAGAAAGAAACAGGCCTCTGGGTTCCCTTGCTCTTTCTGCTATATGGCTTGAGGAAGCTGAACTCTTTTTAAACATCATTTGGTGTTTGGCTAAACCAATAAAGTTTGGTGTATCATTAGGCATCAGAGTTAGGCTAAGATGTACGCAAGCTATAGATAGTCTTTCAGAGCTTTGTCTGTGGCAGTTGAAAACATTTTTCATCCGTCTATTATTCCATCAAGTTAATTAAATATTGTTTTTCAAGACCTGTTCACTCCTATGCTAGCTATGTATATCCACTGATGTGGAAGCTGGCTCTGCTCGTGATGAAGGTAACCTTGAAATCAGTAAATTTGAGCCTTAGAGTCAACTCTTTGAGAGCAAAGTTATTCAGGCATTACTGAGCAAACAGCTCTCCTCCAGTTCCAACTCAATTGCTTTGTGCAGCTCCCAGAAGGCAAATTCACCTGGAAGTTTTCTGGCTATAGAATAGAATCATAGAATCATAGAATAGCTAGGGTTGGAAAGGACCTCAAGATCATCTAGTTCCAACCCCCCTGCCATTGGCAGGGACACCTCGCAGTAAACCATCCAACACAAGGCTTCATCCAACCTGGCCTTGAGCACTGCCACGGATGGAGCACTCACAACCCCCCTGGACAACCCATTCCAGTGCCTCACCACCCTAACAGGAAAGAATTTCCTCCTTATATCCAATCTAAACTTCCCCTAAGTTTGAACCTGTTACCCCTTGTGCTGTCACTACAGTCCTTGACGAAGAGTCCCTTCCCAGCATCCCTATAGGCCCCCTTCAGGTACTGGAAGGCTGCTATGAGGTCTCCACGCAGCCTTCTCTTCTCCAGGCTGAACAGCCCCAACCTCCTCAACCTATCTTCATATGGGAGGTGCTCCAGTCCCCTGATCATCCTCGTGGCCCTCCTCTGGACTTGTTCCAACAGTTCCATGTCCTTTTTATGTTGAGGACACCAGAACTGCACACAATACTCCAGGTGAGGTCTCACAAGACCAGAGTAGAGGGGCAGGATCACCTCCTTGAAACTGCTGGTCACGCTGCTTTTGATGCAGCCCAGGATACGGTTGGCTTTCTGGGCTGCAAGCGCACACTGCCGGCCCATGCTCATTTTCTCATCGACCAGCACCCCCAAGTCCTTCTCTGCAGGGCTGATCTGAAGATGTCCTGACTCCTGCGTATGTGGTATAAAAGTGATCTATTCCTGTCAGGTTTAAGTGCGGGGTTTATTAAGTATAGGTTTCAACTCTATTCTATGGTAGTTTAGGGAACCAGCTTCCCACTAACTAAATTGTCAATTATTGTTTCCGAAAGCAAGTTACCCACAAAAAATCTTAGTCTCAAAGGTAACTATGAATTTGAGAAATACTAGCATATTGGCTCTAATACACTATAAAAGATGTAGTTCATAATTTTTAAGTTAATTTCATGCTTGCCTTATTTATTTTAGGTTTCTTTCATTTAGGTAATAGCAATCTTTCTGGAAAAAAAAAAAAAAAAAAAAAAAAGACCAAAAGGATCAAACAATGAAAAATGTGTCTGGATATAGTGTTACAAGTATCATGTTCCCATTGACTGATGGGAGATAAATATTTTCAGATTTTTCTGTGGTGATTACCTAAACCCAGGCTTAAAGCAGATTAGAAACTTTTATTATTCCTTCTCTTAAGTAATATTTGTGTAATTGTTAACTTGAAAAGTCAGTATTTTTCTAAATATCTTTTTTTTCTTACAGGACTGCACTTCTGTGTTTTGCATTATGTCCTGGGTTCACCAGTAGAAGCTTTTCTCCTTAGCAGCTGGTGCAAGCTCTGTGTTTTGACTTCCAGCCTGCGAACAGAGCGGATAACACCAATTGTTTTTAATTGTTGCTAAGTAATGTTTATTCTGGCCAAGGACTTTGTGAGTCTCATGCTCTGCCAGGGACGAGGGGAGGCTGGGAGGAAGCAAAGACAGGACACCTGGCCCGAGCTAGCTAAAGAGGTATTCCATACCACAGCACGTCATGCCCAGGGAGTAACTGGGAGTTACCCGGAAGGGCACGGTCTCTCTTCGGGGGGGTCGAACTCGTTCGGCGGTGGCATCGGATTCTCTTGTTATTTTCTCTTACCAATATTATCATTGGTGGTAGCAGTAGTGATTTGTGTTATACCTTAGTTACTGGGCTGTTCTTATCTCAACCCGTGGGAGTTACATTCTCTTGATTCTCCCCCCCATCCCTCCGGGAGTGGGGGGAGGGAGGGAGGTGAGTAAAAACTGTGTGGCTGACTGGGTTTAAACCATGACACATTAATTTGAGAAACTAAACATGAGGTTCAGTTTCATTAATTGAATTTTGATGTTTATAAAATGCAAAGTGTGCAGTCAGTAACCTGCTGTTGTGGAGATCTTAACACCTAAGTGGTCAGAAGTATTTTTAAAAAGTGAGGTGTTTTTCTAGCAACAAGGTTGAAAGTTTTTACATTACTGGCTCAAACACTGCAGCTTCTCAAGGTGTATGAAATGACTGCACATGTGTAATCGATTGTCTCTGCATGAATTACTAAGGCTAAATCTGTTTCCTTAGCTGAGGTAGTGTCCTGGGTTCAGCAGCAGCAGTTATTTTTCTCCTTCTTAGTAGCTGGTGCAGCACTGTGTTTTGGCTTTCGGCCTGGGAACAGAGCTGATAACACAAATGTTTTAGTCTGACCAAGGACTTTCTGAGTCTCATGCTCTGCCAGGGAGGAGGGAGAGCTGAGAGGAAACAGAGACAGGACACCTGACCCAAACTGACCAAAGAGGTATTCCATACCACAGCACATCATGCCCAGGATGTAACGGAGAGTTACCCCGGCAGGGCTTGGTTGGGTGTGGTGGGTGGGGGTAAGTTCTTGGTCGGCTGGTGTTGAGGTGTTGTATTCTTTCCTCTTGTTATTTCCTTTATCATTATTATTATTGATGGTAGCAGTAGTGATTTGTGTTATACCTTAGTTACTGGACTATTCTTATTTCAACCTGTGGGAGTTGCATTCTTTTTGATTCTCCTCTCCGTCCCTCTGGGAGTAGAGGGAAGGAAAGAAGGGGGGAAGTGAGTGGACGGGCTGTGTGGCTGGGTTTAAACTACGACAGGTAGGCTGAGACAAAGAGCTTGTACCCATTGCAGTACACAAATTCTGTCGAGGGATACTAACTATAACTTGTAATTTCACTGATGAAATGTCATTTGACTGCAGAGATTAAATTTTGAACTGTAGGAGAAAGCTTGATTTTCCACAAAGGGTAATTGTATCTGGATAGTTGTCTCAGAAATACCCTGAGTTATTCTGCAAGGGAGAATTTTGTTTTGTTTTAAGCCAGAAGGCAGCTGTAGGCTTTGCTCTTAGTCTATCCTTCCAAACATGTATGAAAGTTATGCAATAAGTAAAATGATATAGGTGCATCTTTTCTTTCTCCAGAATGAGTCTTTAGCTTGCATATAGAACCCACTACTGTTCCATTTACCTCTTTTTTTATTTTTTTTTTTTTTTCATACTCATGACAGCTCTGCTCCTCAGTTTTGGTAACTAAATCTTTTGTGACACCTAGAATTAAAGTTCTGTTGTGGTTTAAGCCCAGCCGGTAACTCAGAATCACACAGCCACTCGCTCACTTCCCCGACTTCCTTCCCCAGCTCCCAGAGGGATGGAGAGGAGAATCAAAAGAATGTAACTCCCATGTGTTGAGGTAAGAACAGTCCAGTAACTAAGATACAACACAAAACCACTACTGCTACAACCAATAACTATAAGGGAAATAAAAAGGGAAGAGAATACAACCACTCACTACCCACCAACGAATATTCAGCCCAATGCAAGCAGTGATCTCGCCCTTCCAGGTAAATTCCCCAGTTTATATACTGGGCATGAAGTGCTGTGGTATGGAATACCCCTTTGAATAGTTTGGGTCAGGTGTCCTGTCTCTTGCTTCCTCCCAGCTTCCCTTCGTCCCTGGCAGATTATGAGACTCAGAAAGTCCTTGGTCAGAGTAAACATTACCTAGCAACAACTAAAAACATCAGTGTTATCAGCGTTGTTCCCAGGCTGAAAGTCAAAACCACAGCACTGCACCAGCTACTAAGAAGGAGAAAAATGACTGCTACTGCTGAACCCAGGACAAGTTCCTTTCCTTTTCTAGCTTTCATGGGTTTTACATTTCATAGTCCTTCTTCAAAGGTCAGCAATTTTGTATTACTATGGAAATAAAGGAACAAGTTTTGGGGGTTAGATGCAAAAAATATCTTAGGTTTATAATATAGGACGTATGAAAATTTGAAATACTTTAACTGAGAATCACAATCACAAAATCTGCTGCTTATCTGGCACTTCATCATTCCTCTTAACCTGTTCATGATCAACTTGTGTTTTCTAACATTGGTCTGAAGGCCTTGCTTCAGCTCCTCAGCCTTTGGAGTGCAAGGCAGGGAAAGTAAAAGGAAATTTTAATCCTGTCTCTCTTACCCTTATGCAAAAAATGTGCTGATGAAACAATTATTTTCTCTGCCAAAACTGGGCCATTGTGCATAAAGATGTAACTTTTTTTGTTCCATATCCTATGCATATTTTTTATGACTCCAGCCAAGTATTTAAGGCCTGGCAGGTAAGAAAAGGTTTGGGAGTCTTTTATTCCTGTGACTGCATGCTTTCTCCACCAGTTTGTGGACAAAAACAAAGACTGATAACAAGGGGAGAAGAAAGCCTGATCCATGTCCACAAAATATCGTAAAATCATAGAATAGTTAGGGTTGGAAAGGACCTTAAGGTCACCTAGTTCCAACCCCCCTGCCATGGGCAGGGACACCTCATGCTAAACCATGTCACCCAAGGCTCTGTCCAACCTGGCCTTGAACACCACCAGGGATGGAGCATTCATAACTTCCCTGGGCAACCCGTTCCAGTGCCTCACCACACTTACAGTAAAGAACTTCTTCCTTATATCCAATCTACACTTCCCCTGTTTTAAGTTTTAACCCATTACCCTTTGACCTATCACTACAGTCCTTAATGAAGGATCCCTCCCCAGCATCCTTATAGGCTCCCTTCATACACTGGAAGGCTGCTAGGAGGTCTCCACACAGCCTTCTCTTCTCGAGGCTGAACAGCCCCAACTTTCTCAGCCTGTCTTTATCATTTGACTTCAGCATTTTTAACCAGTTAGCTATTTCCTCTTGGCTGCATAGTAGTCCAGGTCCATGAGAAACTTACTGATTACAGTTCAGTGAGCATACTCTTCTGAAAGTGCGCTAGGTATCTTTGACTACCCACAGGCTAACACAGGCTCTCTGCTGGATCCTTAGTTCCCTGGAAGAAGGCTCTGACAAAAAAGGCTTTAACAAAAGCAACAACAAAATTGCTAATTTTTGCCTTATTAATGGAACTGCCTGAACTCTGCTAGGCAAGATCAAGCATCTCAGTGCTTGCCCTGGGAGCTCCCCTTGCCTCCGGACTGATAGAACTGAAGCTTGAGAAAACCTGCATGTTTCATTCTTGAGCCTGGCACACTTAGATCCATCTAGTAGTCCTCTTAGTCTAGAACAGGCTAAACAAGACTTACGGAGTTATTCACCTTCTTCCTAAATTCTATTTACAAAATAATACATTATTTTCTGTTTATACCTTGCATATTATTGCATCTGCTACAAATCATGGAATATACTTTATTTTCTTTACTCTTCAGTAGTAAAGTCTTTCAAACACTGGGCTTCCTAGGCTTATATTATTTCTCAACATTTTCAGATTTCCCTGATTACATGTCTTTTCCAGAAGGTTTGTGTTTCTATGGGAACATTACAAGACTAATTTGGACTTCAGATAGTGCCACACTCCTCCAAATATTTAATGTTCAGCTATCTGAACATTTTTTTCCATCTGCACATTGAAGGCTTGGTTTCTGTGAGCTTAGACTTTCCAGTAGTTTAAACATCTGACTGCAGAAGAAACAGATGAAACATTATAAATGTGGAACTGGACTGGCTTGAGCATAGTTTAGCATTCTTGATCCTGTTTAATATTCTTATAGACACCTGTTACTGTCAGTATAGATGATACATCGTTAATTCCATTCTGAAACTCCATTAACATACATATGAGACAGTTCTATACTTGCTCAACCAATTCCAAATGTACAAAATCATTAAAAACTTTATTATTTCTCGGCAGATTGAAGACACTGTTGTGATTAAGATTTCTTTAGTGATAAAATTCCTTGTAACAGAGAGAAATTAAAACTTTTCTCTCACAAGAGTAAAACTTTAAAAATAGTAAGCTATAATACAAGGTTTCAAGAAGTAAGTAAAACCTGAGAATTTTAAAATGGAAAGCAGTCTTATCTGATTATCTTTAACATTTCTTTGATACGGCACTGATTTTTTTGAGGTCTAAAAGTTGGTGTCTGAATTGGAGTTATTTCATAATGCTGTTGAGTTTATATGTGTTTGAAAATGCATACTGTGCATACTATATGCAAATGTACACTGTAACTCTGAAACTACTGTAGAAGATCATACTGGTTTCTGCAGTGTCACGGTTTAACCTCAGCTGGCAGCTCAGAACCATGCAGCAGCTCGCTCGCTCCCCCCCTTCATTCCCCAGCTCCCGGAGAGACAGGGAGGAAAATGGAGAGAATGTAACTACCATGGGTTGAGATAAGAACAGTCCAGTAACTAAGGTATAACACAACTACTGCTACTACCAATAATAATAATGATAAGGGAAATAACAAGGGCAGAGAATACAACTGCTCACCACCCACTGACTGATACCCAGCACGACCCGAGCAACAGTCTAGCTCTTCCAGGTAACTCCCCACAGTTTATATACTGGGCATGATGTGCTGTGGTATGGAATACCCTTTGAATAGTTTGGGTCAGGTGTCCTGTCTCTGCTTCCTCCCAGCTTCCCCTCCTCCCTGGCAGAGCATGAGACTCAGAAAGTCCTTGCTCAGAGTAAACATTACTGAGCAACAACTAAAAACATCGGTGTTATCAATGTTGTTCAAAGGGTGAAAGTCAAAACCACAGCACTGCACCAGCTACTAAGAAGGAGAAAAATGACTGCTACTGCTGAACCCAGGATACATGTATGTATAGACACATATAAAAATGTAAGTTTAGATTACACACTTTACTGATGTTAGATGCCTAGCCTACTTGTGTTACTTTAACCATGTTAAAAGATTATATAAATCAATAATATAATCACATATATGGTTTCTAAATAAAGGAAAGCTGCAAATTCCATTGCAGCTTACAATGTGGCTTTCAGAAAGTATTTTAAGAGCTCTGGTCAGATAAGTTTGAGGGTTGTAATGAAAGAGTTTAATGGCAGTAAGGATACTGTGTCAAAACCAGAATATTACTGTTGCATTTTGAAAAAGATATATAAAATATTGCCACACTGGTAGTATACAGCCATTTTAGTATGCTAATTTTATTGATGTCAGCTTTACTGCACTGGATTATTAACAGAAATTATTGTCTGACGACTTAACATTCACCTTTCATTAGTTAATGGCTGATATTTCCAAACTATAACCATGTGAAAAAAGGCATGAGTTGATGTTTTTAAAATAGTTCATGAGCTCCTGGTATAGTTTTTGTGGGGGTTTTTTGATCTTGTTAATTACCAAGGCCAGAGTTTATTACCATGAATTATATCACTACCATTCATGAAACATACCTGTGCGTAATTCCATCATGGTTTCAAATAGTAGAAGACTCTTTAAAGATCAACATTCTGTTTATACATCTGACTTTCTGCTATTGGGTATACATAACTAATTAACCTTTGTATTGCATAATTTAATTTCATGGATTTAAAACAGGATGATTTGGGGTCATAGGGAATAGACAGCCCTTTCACAGTTTGGAGGATGTAATTAATGGAATTCAATAAATATATTATAATTGGTAAGTAATAGCAAGGAATCTGCCCTCTCTAAGCAAGTTGCCCACTCTTAGCACTTGAAAGATAAGACTTCTGAAAGTGTTAATTGATAATTTTGGAATAACCTGAAATCCATACTTGTAGACAACAAAATGGTGTACCAGACACAACTGAAGGGGTCTTGCGACCTCCCTCCTGTCCTTCCCCCCAGAAAAACCCAAAAGGTTTAAGCAGCACTGTATCTGCAGGTAACTATGCAGGCTTTTATTTGAATTAACCTTTTTGCATCAAAATAATTCTGCTAAGTGAGGAAGTATTGGTGTAGGTTTTGGTGCCTTTTTCATGTATTAATTTTGGAGAAGCTGTTTTGCTTCCACAGCAAAGGTGTTGAAGCAGTTCTGTGCTATAAATACAACTGGGAATGGCTTGCAGTAGGTATACTGTTGTGACTGCTTAGCTGTGTAACACCTCCTGTGTGGCTCATTAACACCTAGGGCTGCATCCATCTAGAAACACCAAGATGTTTCAAGTGAATGTTCTCCAAGAAATTTCTGACAGGATTAAAAAACTGAAAGAAAGTAAATTTAGGTACTTAAAATTCTCCTTGGAAAAAAGAGGAAGTAAGAGACTCCAGTTCTACAGAGGAAGCATCTGGCTAGAGGAAAAGGATAGTTTTCTTTGTCAGTGAAAACATTGCATGTTATGAAGACAAAAATTTGCACAAGGATGAAGATATAAAAAATACAAGATTTTTTTTTCTCCCTGTAAAGAAGAATTAGGTTCTGCTATTGTACTGTGAAACTTTCTCAGGTCCATCTGCATCTGTATATTTAGATACACTGTATTATCTCCATACAGATTTGTTAAAAAGCATTTTCTCCAAAGCCTAAATACAGAAATAATTCAGTGTTAACTTCATTATAGCTGATGATAAATCAGAAGGTTGGTGTCACCTGTTGCTTTATACAAAAGTTTCATCAGAAAAAACAGGATAAAAGTTAGGCAGCTGTTTGTTGGTTTTTTTTTTTTGTTTGTTTGTTTGTTTGTTGTTTTTTTTATTAAGCTTAATTGTGTACAACAATTAATACTTTGCTTAGATGTTTAATGCAAAGATAAGCTTTTGGTGTACTCAGATCTGCTGATAATACTTGAGTATACTCAAAGTAATTTTGAGTATATACTTACATAAGCATACTCAAATTTACTGACAAGAATACTACTGGGGATTACACAGTTTTGCAAGTTTTGGAATACATTTTTAGGTTGAAATTCGTTAAGTTGATTTCTTCCCCCCCCTATGCCCTTACTATCCTCACTCTTTAGGGAAAAAGATAATGAGTCTCAAAGTTGTAGATGAATACTTCTGACTTAGAACTCTTTAAAAGTTGTGAACAGCTACCTTGTTCCTCTTGTCACATGTGAAGACTGTAGTAGTTGAGCAGTGTACAAAGTCATTAACCAAATAAAAATCTTTCTACATTCTGGTACTATTTATGATTTTTTTTTTTCCTGATCTCTTGTATAGCTTTTCTTCATAATCCTTCCATTGTAAACTGATTCTTAGTGAATTAATTTTCAGGAAATCTGAGTGAAGGTTTCCTCTGTTGCTTTCCTTTCCACCAGCATTTTAATGTTAAATGCCAAAGAAGAAATCTCCTTACTGTAGTCAACTTAAGATGTGAAGAAACCATTAAATAGAGCTAAAGCATGAAGTGCAGCTAGAAGTAGTACTGGTGTCAATGAAGTCTGCAATGGAGCCCACAGATGACTGTGGATCAAGTGTGGATTTTTCTCTGTCATAAATCACTTGTACAACTGCAACACTGCCACGGACTTGTCACATGAGGTCTTTTAGAATAAATAATTTAAAAAAAACTTGTGTCTAAGAACACGACAATCGGTTTTCCCTTGTGATTTACTAGAACTACAAAGCCTTAAAAATGTTTCAGAAACTGTGCTGAAGATACAAAACATTTTGCTGCATTTCGCGTAGTCTTATGACCTGACAAACTTTAGGAATGAGAACATTCTTCTCTTACAAGCGGTGATGGTAGTGATTTTGTTGGGGATTTTCTTGGTTTTGTTTTTTTTTTGTAATGAATTATATGTCATTTTATGATCTTCCAAAGATGGTAAGTATTCTGTGTCTTACTGTTCTTTACAATATTATAGTGTAACTCAGTTTAAATGTGATGTTTCCCAATTAAAATATCGTGTGTGTGTGTGTGTGTGTGTGTGAATAAATTACTGCTCACAGAATTTCTATACAGAATACTTATTCAACGTCAGTTCAGAGGTGTAGTTTGTAGTTGAACCTGTACTGGAAAAAAATTTAGATTCCATTGCATTTGTAAGACTCAAATATTTTAACCCTTTTAAAATGTGTAGACACGTTATATACATGGCATGTATATAATGGAGCAACTTCAAAAGATGTTTTGATTCTGGGACTTACTGACAAGCTGAAGAGCTTGGGACGCTTGACAGAAAACTGAAAATCCGAAAGGGAAGACTGGTTATGTTACAGATAACTAAAAAAAGCTCACTTAGGTCAGCATGAATTAAGGCCTCTTGAGCACTCTGAACCAATGTAGTAAGGGCTGTTAACAAAACCACAAAATTGAAATGTTTCTAAATGGTAAATCTTCTGAATTCAACTAAAATCAACCCATGTAATCAATATCTCTATAAAAACAGGAAGGGAAGGGAATAGTGTGGGAAGCAGTAAAACTGTTGCTTCAAAGTTCTGTTCCAACTTAAAAGTACAGTGAGAATCAAGTCAATATCAACTTATCTGAGATGCTTTCCACATGATGAAATCCCACATTCCAAGAAATGCTAGAGATTATAGTATAGCAAGGGGCATGGCTCTGTTCACTGTCAATTGGGATCTCTTCAGCTATGCCATATGGGACTTTTGACTACTTGAAACTCCTGCTAAAGACCATGTGTGATAAAAAACAACCCTATCCTGGCTAAAATGAGAGAATATCAGTTGAAAGAAACCACTTTAATTTCTTTTTTAAAACAACTTGCAGTGGTGCTGCTGTGGTGTATTCATAGCCAAATTTAACACCGATTAAACAATGAAACTCACTGCCAACCTCAATAGAAAATTCTCTGTGCATACTACTTGATCCAAAGTCTCACAGCTGTCACCAGAAACAGACATGAGAGTGTGTGGATTGCCTCTGAGGAAATAAGTCAGCAGCTTATTTCACCTTAGAGATGTGATGCACATGTTGATGGAGTGATGATAGCTGCAGCCTGTGGTCAAATCTTGGGTTTTGTTGTAATCTACAGAAGTTACTCTCTCTCTATAGACAACTGTTAAATGAAATTGATAAAACAAAATGTGGGGAAGAAAGATGGATATGTGGTTATGGCCAAGAGTAGTCAAGAGATTTGTGGTCTACTAATGCTGCTTCTACAGTTTTCTCATCCTCCATAACATTTTAAAGAATTCAAGGCATGTAGGCTAAAAAGAGAAAGATTAAATATTATTTGGTTTAGGATCGACACAGGGTGATTTTAATCTGAGGAATACAGTGATACTGGTGAACTATTGACTATCATCAGGCTATATTCTAAAAATATAGATTTAAGAAAACTACAAAGTACTGAGGCTTCCATTGTCTTCCTGTGGTGGCTCTTCAGCTTTGTAAAAGTATGATAAAATCACAATGTACGAAGTGGGAAAGGACCTCAAGGATCACCTGGTTTAAACTTTCTTGGAAAAGCATGGCCTAGACTAGATGTTCAAGTAGAATTTAAGCTAAATATTCATAGTATAAAGCTAAATGCAGCATTATTTCAAAGGCTGTTCTGTAATTGTAATGCTCAAGCTTTAATTTTTGATGAAGATACAAACTTCTTCTGTAATTGAAACACAACACTGTAACTCAGTGAAGCAAATATTCTTCCCACTTTGCACATAGAAGGTTGGAAATTTAGGCACGGGAAAGAGGTCCATTTAATCTGGTGACCATGATATTAATCTAATTTCAAATTTACCTGCCAAATTCTGCTGTTGCTCTGTAATTAGGCTTAAATAAATCATAACAATTACTCTAGCTATTACTCACTATACAACTAATTTGAAGATGATATAGTATATTGCGCGTAAAATAGTTCAACACAGTTACAGGATGGTTTTAAAATTGTTGTGTTTGATTTGATGTTAGGTTTCTAGCACACCTGAGTTTTATAATTATATGTGTCTATTTACTCTGAAAGATTATGAGGGTTCCCCCACCCTTTCAGGAGAGCATCTCTGGTGACAATGAAACACAAGAACACCAGAAGCAGACCAAGATTTGAATACATGGTGGGTATATGCTGCTGTTTTCCTAATTTGTTTATAGTGTGTCGCTTAGTTTTCACATGTTTTGGATGGTTTCGTGAATCTCCTTAATTCTTAAAATGTAATTGTGAGGTGACAAAATGTTTGGAGTTGAATGTGAAAAAAGGGGAGGCACCTAAAGATATAATAATAAGCATATAGAAAATCCAACCAACCGAAAGCCTTAATGTTTGATTCCAGGAAGAAATATAGAATCATAGAATCATTTAGGTTGGAAAAAGCCTTTAAGATCATTGACCCCAACAATTAATCTAGCACCTCCAAGGGACACAAAACATGTCCGTAAGTGCCACCTCTATGTGTCTGTTAAATACCTCCAAGGATGGTGACTCTGCCACTTCCTTGGGGAGCCTGCTCCAAGGCTTGACAAACTTTTTGGTGGAGAAATTGTTCCTAATATCTAATCTAGCCCCACCCCCTTCCCCCCTGTGGTATAACTTGAGACC
This sequence comes from Lathamus discolor, assembly GCF_037157495.1. Lineage (NCBI taxonomy): Eukaryota > Metazoa > Chordata > Aves > Psittaciformes > Psittacidae > Lathamus > Lathamus discolor. Next base: position 32,959,297 of record NC_088909.1, on the reverse strand, counting down.
ATTTACTCTGGTTCTTATTATCTGGAAAAGAGGCTGACACCCAGTTTTCTACAACCTCTTTTCAGGTATTTGTAGAGAGCCAGAAGGTCTCCCCTCAGCCTCTCTTTCTCCAGACTAAACAACCCTATTTCCCTCAGGTTAGTTGAGCAGAATCTTCTTTTCATAAACCCACGCCAGCTGCGCCTGATCACCTGCTTATCCTATGCATGCTACGTGATGGCACTCAGGATGATCTTCTCCATCATCTGCCAGTCAGGTCAGACTGACAGGCCTGTAGTTCTCTGTGCCCTTCTTCCATCCCTTCTTATAAATGGGCGTCACTTTTCTCAGCCTCCAGTCAACTGGAATCTCCCCGGTTACATAGGACTGCTGAGAAATGATAGAAAGTGGTTTGGAGAATACTTCTAATCAGCTCCCTCAGTACCTTAGATGGATCACATCTGGCCCCATAAACTTGTGTGTTTCTAAGTAGTCTAGCAGATAGCTAACAATTTCCCCCTGAGTTACAGAGGCTTCATTCTGCTCCTTGTCCCTGTTTTCCATTTCAAGGAGCTGAGAACCTGGAGAACAACTGGTCTTACTATTAAAGACTGAGGCAAAGAATGCATTAAATACCTTAGCCTTTTTCTTATCCTTTGTCACTACATTTCCCACTGTATCCAATAAAGGACAGAGACTTTCCTTAGCCATCCTTTTGTTGTTAATGTATTTACAGAATTAGTTTTGTTTTGTCTTGTCTTTTTTTTTTTTTCGTCTTTTACAATAGTAGTCAGGTTCAGTTCTAGTTGGGTTTTGGCCTTTCTCGTTTTTCCCTGCATAAATTCATGTAATCCTTCTGAATTGCCTGATCCTTCTTCCAAATATTATAATTTTTTATTTTTCTTTTTCCCTGAGTTTCATCCAAAGCTCTCTGTTCAGTCAGGCTGGTCTTTGCCAAATTATATCTGGGGACAGCTAGCTCTTGTGACTAAATTTCCTTCTTGAAGAATGTCATAGAATCACAGTATGATAGAGTCTGGAAAGGACCATCGGGGGTCATCTAATCAAACTTCTTTTTTCAAGCAGGGTCACCTACAGCACATTACTCAGGATTCTATTCAGACAGCTCTTGAGTATCCCCAGGAAAGGAGACTCCACAGCCTCTCTGGGCAAACTATTCCAGTGCTCAGTCACCCTCACAGTAAAGAAAATCTTCCTCGTGTTCAAGTGGAACTTCCTGTGTTTTAGTTTATGCCTCTTGCCTCTCTTCCTATCATCTGACACCACCAAGAAGAGTCTTGCCACATCCTATTGACAGCCTCCCTTCAAACACTTGCACACATTGACTGGATTCCCCTGGAGCCTTCTCTTCTCTGGGATGAACAGACCCAGCTCCTTCAGCCTTTCCTCATATAAGAGATTCTCCTGACCCTTAATTATTCTAGTAGTCTTTCAATGGACTTGCTCCAGGACCTCCATGTCCAACCTTCCTGGACTCCTTTGAGGACTGTTTCCTAAGGGACTCTGCCAACAAGGCTCCTAAATGAGCCAAAGTCTGCCCTCCAGAGCTCCAAAGTACCAGTTTTGCTAACACCTTTCCTTACTTCTCCAAGAACCAAAACTTTATCATTTCATGATCGCTGTGCTCAAGGTGGCTTTCAACTGTCACATCATGCACTAATACTTCTCTGTTTGCACATAACAGCGGTGCCTTCCCTCGTTGACTCACTCACCAACTGTGTCAGGAATTTATCTTCCACACACTCCAGGAACCTCCTAAACTATTTTCCCTCTACTGTGTTGTGTTTCCATTAGACAATCGGTTGAAGTACCCCATAACAACAAGGTCACCAGGAGGCTTCTCCCAGCTGCTTATAGAATATTTCATCTGCCATTTCATCCTGGTTGGGTGATCTATAGTTGACTCCCACCATGATACCTGTCTTGTTAGCCTTTCAGTAATTTTACCAATAAGCACTTGATCTTATTGTCAACATCATCAAACTCTATACAGTCAAAACATACAGAGTTACCCCACTGCCTCTCTTTCCCTGCCTATGCCTTCTGAAAAGTTTATAGCCACCCATTACAGCACTCCAGCTGTGAAAGTCATCCCACCATGTTTTTTTGCTTGCAACTGTACCACAGTTTTCCAGCTGCACGATGGCTTCTAGCTCCTCCTTTTTGTTGACCATTCTGCATGCACTGATGTAGATGCTCTTGAAGTGGGCTGTTGATCTCACCATTTTTTGTAGGGTGGGAGAAGCCCTAATCCTTACATTACTGTTCTTAGGCACTTCAATGGTTTCTAACATATCAATAACCCTTACATCCTTGTTGCCACATGGATTCCAACTGCCTACCAGCACTGAGATGGCAGACCAAAGGACCTCACTAACACATCATCCTTCAAACATTGACATGCTGCCTCCAGGCTTATCTTTAGTGAGCCTGCTTTTATCTCTTTCCCTCTTCAAATCTATCTTAAAAGTCTTCCAATGGGCCTTGCTAACTTTTGCACAAAGATCTTTTTCAGCCTTTGAAACAAGTGCAGTCCATTTGTCGCAAGTAGGCCTGGTGTCATTTAGACAAACCCAAGGTCAAACAAACCAAAATTCTGCAGCCGACACTAGGCTCAAAGCCAGGTATTGATCTGCTGGCTGTTTTTATTTCTTTCCAAATCATTCTTTGCAACTGGATTAGGGAGATGTGGTGTGAAGGAACATGATGTGAGAGAGAAAAATTTCTTACATAAAAATAATCAAGACAAGCTGTTACATGTTAATGAAACATGGAAATCATTCAGTGAACCCTAAAGAGAATACATTCAATACATATTTTCCTGAATGGAGGATGAGGATTATTCCTTATCTGAAACAGTTTAACTTTAAAAAACCTCCGGGATTATCTGAAATAGGAGATCAACTTCCTTCAGGTTGATATGGTATAAAGAGATCTTAACTAAAACTAAAAAAAAAAAAAAAAAAAAAGCATGGTTTTAAGGTTTTTCTCGGCATGGGGATGCACAGCAATAATACATTCTGAAACCAAACATTTTGTTGACAACCACATGCAGGCTTTCCCTGTTCTTAATTTTATTAATTAGGAACCAGTTTAAATCTATTTGTTAAAGAATTTGTTTAGAAAATTGTGACACTTTCTGTGCCTGTAATAACTACTTTTCAACAAAGAGCTGGTATCAAATTCTTGAAGTCAGCAGCTGCTGTTACCTTACATGAAAACAGAAAAATGCAATTTGCCTTACACTTTCTACCAAGGAACACTCCCTGTTTATTGGGACTTACAGAAGCTGAAAATGTCCAGTAGACAATACCACTCTTACCTTTTAGGAATGTTCAGAGATCTTTGTAAAAAATATTAACAACTTGAAAAGTGATTTTTTTTTTCCTAAAACATGATCTTAAAAAAAGTTGCATTCCAGAAACTGTGTTCAAAACCTAACAGCAGCTACTTATCTCATGCATGAACATTAAACCTGAAATCTGTGGCAAAATTACTTTTAGTTGCATTAATTCACATGCACAATGTACTTGGTGGGTTGGTGAAATACATTCTAGTTAAACACAGCACATGCACCAGCCAGCTGCCCCTTTTCTTGTCTTATACTATTTGTATGTAAGACATTGCAGTCCTTGAGTACATCATGTACTTGGAGACGAACTGTGGATCTCTTAATGCCAACTTTGCCTCTTTTACGTGTCATAGATTTAGTCAGTATGATATTTTAAAGATGTTATTGTAACATGCCATGTCTATTTCTTGCTGTTTTTTTGCAATTACTTATACAATCACTTTACAAGCTGATCAGAGGGACATGGCTCTCCAATGGCAGAGCATTCTTTTAGAGCAGGACATGGTGTGACTTTCAGCTGTCCAGAAGGCTCACCCACAGTAGAGGCTAGTGTATTGTATTATAATGTGGTTATTTCACTACAAAGCATCTTCAGTATATGTTATGTATTGAAGTGTAGAAATAGCTACGAGATTAAATTAACCAGTAAGCTGTATGAAATACATTATAGAAAATATGCTATATCTAAATGGTAAGTAATACTAACTTTCACAACTCAGAGTGAATCAAGGCTGGATCATGGTGCTGCTTCAGTTGGTGAGTAAATATGCATATTTTGTTGACAGCTTTAGACATATTTGTAACTATATATATGACGCGGTTTAAACCCAGCCACACAGCCCGTCCACTCACTCCCCCCCCTGTCTTGCCCTCCCCCTACTCCCGGAGGGATGAAGAGGAGAATCAAAAAGAATGCAGCTCCCACAGGGAGGCTGTGAGTGCTCCATCACTGGCAGTGTTCAAGGCCAGGTTGGATGAAGCCTTGTGTTGGATGGTTTAGTGAGAGGTGTCCCTGTCCATGGCAGGGAGGTTGGAACTAGATGATCTTGAGGTCCTTTCCAACCCTAACTATTCTATGATTCTATGAAGTAAGAACAGCCCGGTAACTAAGGTATAACACAAATCACTACTGCTACCACCAATAAAAATAATGATAAAGGAAATAACAAGAGGAAAGAATACAACACCTCAACACCAGCTGACCGAGAGCTCACCCCGCCCCCTCCCCACCTCCAACCGAGCACCAACCGATACCTCCTCCAACCCTGCAGTGAACTAGCCCTTCCAGGGTAACTCTCCGTTACATCCTGGGCATGAATGTGCTGTGGTATGGAATACCTCTTTGGTCAGTTTGGGTCAGGTGTCCTGTCTCTGCTTCCTCTCAGCTCTCCCTCCTCCCTGGCAGAGCATGAGGCTCAGAAAGTCCTTGGTCAGACTAAAACATTTGTGTTATCAGCTCTGTTCCCAATCTAAAAGTCAAAACACAGTGCTGCACCAGCTACTAAGAAGGAGAAATATAACTGCTACTGCTGAACCCAGGAAAATATACAAGTCTGTTTCAATGGAAATTATATGCTATAGTGCTATTTGCAAATCAGATTACATAGTTTTTTAGCATAGGATACTTAATTACAGTTTTAAAGTCTGTTAATGGTTATCAACCTAATAATTATTTTTAAGCTTCAAGGGCACTTCATATTTTTGTCTGTACTAGTACAATCCTCCTTAGACACATGTATGTGGAAGTGAAAGGTAGCTGAAAGTTTTCAGGAAAGAATATTGAGCTATCCATAAAAACAGAAGCTTTAAAATAAAATAAATTCTATTTGAGGCATAGAGTGCTGGAGCATGTAAACATCTTGAAATGCTTCCAGTGGTGTTACAGATCAGTAGTTCCACAAAATATTAGGTCTGTTCTTTGCTTTTTATAACTAAAACTGCATTTTATTTCCATATATAAAGCAAATAGCCCTTTATAGTCTACCTGCGGCTATATAGTTTAAATGTAGGCACATCCATTGCACTATGAGTTGTATGCAGGAATGCTCATTTGTGTGCAGTTTTATAAAGCAAGTCCATAATTTAAAAGAAAATTTACACATTAGTCACAGTTGTATGCAGATGTGGTTATTTTTAACTATTTTGATGGTTTGGTAGAGACCAAAGAATAATTCAGAGGAGAAAGCTTGAGGGTTCAGGGTATTTTTAATGAGAGATATGAATGGATTTCCATTTACTCTACCAACTTTTTTTCCTACAACACATCTACCCAGTAAATATGATTATATTTCTTTTACTGTTTTTATTTCAACCTAAAAAAAAGTATTAAAAATTTGCTAGAACTTACGAGTTGTGCCATCTCTTCATCCCTGGATTTTTTATTACCTATTATGAACAGTTTTCCACTTGCTTAGTGTCTTAAAAAGTCATTAGAACAGGGTTCTGTCTGACATTTGCCATGTTTGAATTGTATAAAAGTATTGTTCTGAACTAAAAATTACATTACTTTTTAATCAGTCTTAAGTGGCTATTAAAAAGGATGGTTTTAAGGATATGTGCTAGACAAAGGCTATATTATTGTTTGCTGCATAGTAAGGTGGCCACAGTAAGGTGTAAACCGAAATTAATTTTCTTTTGGAAATTTACAGATAATGCCAATGATCGGGGAATAGACGAGTAGCTCAGTTTGTATATTCAAAGAGGAAGAATATTTAACCACTGCTGAAGGAAATGACATAATGGTGAAATCAACAGATCCCCAGAAACATGAGTGGAAAATATTTCACAGGTATTGCACAAAATCTATCTCTCATCAGGTAAAATATTATAGAAAAAATAATTTTATGAATATCGTGGGGAAAACTACATAAAGAGCAGATAATCATAGCAGAAGGATGCCTATACTGAAAATATATACAATGGTTGCAGAAAACAGATTAAATTAATACTTTCTGCATATAAAATGTGGAGAAAACTCTTTAGCTCTGCCAAGATTGCGCAATTGTGGAGAGAATTCTGTTTTACAAAGGGGTACATGCAAGGATAAAATTTTGACTGAAGTGGATTCTTACACTCTAGAGGTCATCACACTGGCCATAAGAGTGTAATGAAATTATCCTGTCTTTGTAGCAGGCCAGAGGCATAGATGGGAGCAGAAGTCATCATTCAAATTAATGCATTAAAAAGTATGAACTGTGTTAAAGGCCATCATTGCACCAAAGTTCATGTGGATCAGTTAAGTTAATAAAGTGCAGTGAATCAATAATGTAATACTGTGGCAATTAAGATTAATTATAGGGAACTTTATGAGCAGGAAGACACAGAATTAAATAATTACTTGTGCTGATGTTGCATTAATTTTAGTTCATATGCATTTTTACGTTTGAAATAGACTAACATCTAGCAGAATAGTCAAATAGAAAATATATTCTTTGTTCATATTCTGGTTTTCCTTTTTCTCTGAAACACTGGAAATTTCTTGCAGAACTATGCCTATAGGCCTATGTTAAGGAATTGGGGATATAGCTTATTGTGCTTTAAATGGATCCACACAGCTTGTCCACTCATCCCCACCCCTACCCCCCACCCCCCCCGACCCTCCCCACTCCCAAAGGGATGGGGAGGAGAATCAAGAGACTATAACTCCCACGGGTTGAGATAAGAACAGCCCAGTAACTAATGTATAACACAGATCACTGCTGCTACCACCAATGATAATATTGGTAAGAGAAAATAACAAGAGAATACGATACCACCACCGAACGAGTTCGACCCCCCCCCCCCCCCCGAAGAGAGACCGTGCCCTTCCGGGTAACTCCCAGTTACCTCCCTGGGCATGATGTGCTGTGGTATGGAATACCTCTTTAGCTAGCTCGGGCCAGGTGTCCTGTCTCTGCTTCCTCCCAGCCTCCCCTCATCCCTGGCAGAGCATGAGACTCACAAAGTCCTTGGCCAGAATAAACATTACTTCGCAACAATTAAAAATAATCGGTGTTATCAGCTCTCTGCCCAGGCTGGAAGTCAAAACACAGAGCTTGCACCAGTTATTAAGAAGGAGCAAAACGGCTCCTGGTAAACCCAGGACACCTATAGTAGAATCACAGAATCACAGAATCACAGAATCACAGAATCCCAAGGGTTGGAAGGGACCTAAAAAGATCATCTAGTCCAACCCCCCTGCAAGAGCAGGGTAACCTACAGTACATCACACAGGAACTTGTCCAGGCGGGCCTTGAATATCTCCAGTGTAGGAGACTCCACAACCCCCCTGGGCAACCTGTTCCAGTGCTCTGTCACTCTTACAGTAAAGAAGTTCTTCCTGATGTTAACGTGGAACTTCCTATGTTCCAGTTTACACCCATTGCCCCTTGTCCTATCACTGGATATCACTGAAAAAAGCCTAGCTCCATCATCCTGACACCTACCCTTCACATATTTGTAAACACTGATGAGGTCACCCCTCAGTCTCCTCTTTTGCAAGCTAAAGAGACCCAGCTCCCTCAGCCTCTCCTCATAAGGGAGATGTTCCACTCCCTTAATCATCTTTGTGGCTCTGCGCTGGACTCCTTCAAGCAATTCCCTGTCCTTCTTGAACAGAGGGGCCCAGAACTGGACGCAATATTCCAGATGCGGCCTCACCAAGGCTGAGTAGAGGGGGAGGAGAACCTCTCTTGACCTACTAACCACTCCCTTTCTAATGCACCCTAAGATGCCATTTGCCTTCTTGGCCACAAGAGCACATTGCTGGCTCATGGTCATCCTCCTATCCACCAGGACCCCCAGGTCCCTTTCCCCTTCACTACTTTCCAGCAGGTCAACCCCCAACCTGTACTGGTACATGGGGTTGTTCTTCCCCAGATGCAAGACTCTACACTTGCCCTTGTTAAATTTCATCAAGTTTCTCCCCGCCCAACTCTCCAGCCTGTCCAGGTCTCGCTGAATGGCAGCACAGTCCTCTGGTGTGTCAGCCACTCCTCCCAGTTTTGTGTCATCAGCAAACTTGCTGAGGGTGCACTCAGTTCCCTCATCCAGGTCATTGATGAAAATATTAAACAGCACCGGTCCCAGCACCGACCCCTGAGGGACTCCACTAGTCACAGACCTCCAGCTAGATTCTGCGCCATTGACCACAACTCTCTGCCTTCTTCCTTTCAACCAGATCTCGATCCACCTCACTACTTGATCATCAAGCCCACACTTCCTTAGCTTATCTATGAGGATGCTGTGGGAGACAGTATCAAATGCCTTACTGAAATCAAGAAAAACTACATCTACCGCTCTACCATCATCCCTCCACCTAGTCACTTCCTCATAGAAGGCTATAAGGTTGGTCATACATGACTTCCCCCTCATAAAACCATGTTGGCTGTTCTTAATGACCCCCTCATCCTTGATATGCCTAGTGATGGAGTCAAGAATAAGTTGTTCCATCATCTTTCCAGGGATGGAGGTAAGGCTGACCGGTCTATAATTACCCGGGTCCTCCTTCTTGCCCTTCTTATAGATTGGTGTGACCTTTGCCATCCGCCAATCCTCAGGCACCTCGCCCATTTCCCATGACTTACCAAAGATGATGGAAAGTGGCCTAGCAATGACCTCCGCCAGCTCCCTCAGCACCCGTGGGTGCATTCCATCCGGACCCATCGATTTACAGATGTCCAGTTTGCATAGCTGATCCCTAACCCAATCCTCATCTACCAAAGCAAACTCCTCCTTTGTCCTGACTCCTTCTGGGGCTAAAGAAATCCGGGGCCCTCGGGGAGAGTCTGCAGGAGTAAAGACAGAGGCAAAGAAGGCATTCAGCACCTCTGCCTTCTTTATATCCTCTGTCTCCAGGGTACCCACTTCGTTCAGCAGTGGGCCTATATTGCCTCTTGTGTTAGTTTTATTTGCTATGTATTTGAAGAAGCCCTTTCTATTGTCTTTAACCCGACTAGCAAGATTGAGTTCCAAGGAGGCCTTAGCTGTCCTAATTGCCTCCCTACATCCTCTAACAACTGTCCTATATTCCTCCCAAGCGGCCAGCCCCTCCTTCCATAATCCATAGATTCTCCTTTTCCACTTGAGTTTGCCCAGCAGCTCCTTGTTTAACCACGCCGGTCTCCTAGATCCCTTACTTGATTTCCTACTCATTGGGACGCTCCGATCCTGAGCTTGGAAGAAGTGGTCCTTGAATGCTAACCAACTATCTTGAGCCCCTTTACCGCCTAGTACACTTTCCCATGAGACTTCCCTTAGCAGTTGACTGAAGAGGCCAAAGTTGGCCCTTCGGAAATCCAGAACTGTGGCTTTGCTAGGTATTCTATTCCTCCCACACAGGATCCTAAACTCCACCATCTCATGGTCACTGCAGCCAAGGCTGCCATTGACCGTCACCACTTCGACCAAACCCTCCTTGTTGGCGAGAATACTGACGATGTTATTGCTGTGAATGATAAATACTAATATCTTATGAGTCCTGCTAGCACGTTCATGGTTAAAATAATGTCTATCTGAATTGTCTATTAATCAAATCACTGGGTGATCCTTGTGAATGACAGTGATACATCAGGAGATCTTGAGGGTTCTTCTGAACTAAATAGTTATTACAGAATTTACTGAAATGGAGGACTAGGCTAGTACCTCATTTCCATGAAAAAAATGAAGAGTTCTTTCTGCACCTGGATGATCAGGACTTTTTTTTTTTTTTACTGTGCTGAGAAAATATATCTATTTTATTTTAAACATTAAGCATGTAATTTTTTTTGCTCCAAGGGGAATTTTAAGGAAAAATCGATATCAGAATAATTAGGAAAATTATCATCTGCTAACCATCATTAAATATTTTCATGATAATATCTGAGATAGCTTTAGGGTATAATTAAATCAGTCAATGTTACAAAGCAAATGTAAGAAGTAAGCAGCCCTAAGAGCATTTTTTCCAGTTGAACAGAACTGTTTTTATGATTGCATGCTTGTAAAGTTTTTTGAAGCTTTGTTGCTTTCCTGAAAAATTGCAACATTAATAATAATTTTGCTTCAGTTTATTAGCACTGTTCTTCTTCAGGGCGAAATAAAGTGAGGAATAGTGTAGGTGAACTGAAATATCCACTTATGTCTCTGACTTCCGTAGAAAGAGAATATATAAACATTTAGCATCTGACAATCTGGGGGGGGGAGTGGGTGGTTGTGATGTTGTGGAAAATATCTTGGTCCTTATCAACTTTATGTGGGAGTTTTCTGCCTACAATTATTTTCTTTTTTGTTTTGGTAGTATAGGTAGACATGAAGGTTAAGTATAAAATAGTAGTGATATTACTTGTACTAAACTATGGCTAGAAGGAAATGCTTTTAATAATGTATTTTAATGATAATTTCTTATTTAATTAAATCTTTTTCCAAGGACCTCTTGGATATTACATACATTTTCTTTATTCTGTAAAAATGGTTAATTCTAATTTCATTTTTAAAATGTCAAACATGAGAAAGTCCTATGAAGTCTACACGAATTAATAAAGTTACTCTAATTACTCTTCAAGTTACATCATATTTAAAGGGATGGATTTTGAACCATAAGTGTATACTGCATGGTATGACTCAGCAGTGTTACTGATATACTTAAAAACTGTAAATAAGAATTTAACTATTGTGTCTAATTGAATGCACTCCCATCACATGATGACAGAGGTTGTGTTAAGTCTTATTTGATCTTTAGATTGCATCTAAGAGTGAAGTCATCAAAGGACTACCAAGGTAACCTTTGTATGCTTGTAACAACATATGCTCCTCTCCCTTCAGTGAAACAATCAACAGCAACTTCAGAAAAGACAACATATACTGTATGATGTACATAACAAGTATTCTATGAAAAACTGAACTCTCCATGAGAAGTTCGGTAAAGCATGGCAGGGGAAATAGAAAAATATTGTAATTTCTTGTGAGCATATTCCTCTCCCACCCTCCATGGATAAAACTCTGCAGAGCAGTTCCTTAACATTAAAAGAAGGGGCAAGCTTAGGCAAAGTTGTTGACTTTGGAAGTAATGCCAGATATGCATTACTAGAAGACTAGGATAAGATCCCCTTTCCTGTCCTTTGAATGCATCTGAGCAATCACCCAGTCTTCAAATAAAAATCCTAAATGTCTTTGGACACCCAGTTGCTTTTCGTTGATAATCCCCCCAAAAAACATGACAATGAATTTTCAAGAAAAGTTTTAGAACAAATATTTATTTTCTTCAGAAGGCTAACAGTTTTCTGAAATTGTCCTTATAAATAATGTTTTCTTAGTCTACTTCGGGGAAAACCTAGCCACACTTTTTTGTCAGTTCTGGGAGAAGTCTTCTTTTTCTCAGATACATTGTTTCTTCCTAAATACATCACTTCATCACCATCAGTAGCAGCTTTATGAAAAGAAACTTCTGACCTGTACATGTTGTGATTTGCTAACACAAAGTAAGCAAAATTATGCTATGTGATGTGTGAACTGTTATGATAATTTTTTCATGGTAGTGTGTGCTGAATTGCAGAAAAAAAAAATCCAAGTGTTTTTCACAATTTACACTATTATCAGATTGCAAATTTATAAATACACAATTGACTAATTAGGCTTTCATGGGCATCTGTGTGCTCAACAACTGCTGTAATCACATTACATAGTTCATATTCACTTTAACAAGATTATTATTATGCTTATAATGCTTTCGCAGACTTTCTTAAACATTGGCTTGATATATTTCTCTTTTGTATGTCTATTTTCAGTTAAGAAATTTTCTTGCAGAACTGAAATTAATGTTTAGCCATGTTCTTTAGTGTATAATTTGTAAAGTATATACTTTAATGTAAAAGCAACATCAAAATTCTTGATCAACAGGTCTCAGAAAACTAATGTGTCATGGTTTAAACCCAGCCACACAACTCGTCCACTCATTCGCCCCGCCTTCTTTCCTTCCCCTCCCCCACTCCTCACTCCTGGAGGGATGGAGAGGAGAATTGAGAGAATGTAACTCCTGCGGGCTGAGATAACAACAGCCCAGTAACTAAGGTATAACACAAATCACTGCTGCTACCACCAATGATAATAATGATAAGAGAAAATAACAAGGGAAGAGAATATGATACCACTTGCCGAAAGAGTCCGACCCACCCCCTACCCCCCCCCCCCCCCCCCGAAGACAGCCCTTGCCCTTCCAGATAACTCCCAGTTACCCCCCTGAGCATGACGTGCTGTGGTATGGAATACCTCTTTGGCTAGCTTGGGTCAGGTGCCCTGTCTCTGCTTCCTCCTGGCCTCCCCTCATCCCTGGCAGATCATGAGACTCATAAAGTCCTTCATCAGAGTAAACATTACTTAGCAACAACTAAAAACATTGGTATTATCAGCTCTGTTCCCAGGCTGAAAGTCAAAACACAACTGTGCACCAGCTGCTAAGAAGGAGAAAAACTGACTACTACTGCTATACCCAGGACATAATAAAATCAGTTTTTTATTTATGAAGAATATTTATGAATTTTGAGAACATTTTCCTGAGATCACAGTACAGTGATTGGAAGTGGAAACTTCTTAGCACAATATAAGAACAAAATAGTCGAACAAAGTTCTTGATAATTTCTTGTAAAAAGGAGTCTCCCTTATTCACAAAATTTGAAGGAACCTGAGACTCCAGTTCACTTGAAAGAGACATCTCATGTATATACTGATGCTAATGTATCACTGGACTACCGTAGTTCTGTAAATAATTTTGTGGGTTTTTAACTAACTCACACATTTTCCCTTCAAGTATTGAGGATTAAATGACACCAAAATGGATGTGGCATTTGCACACTTTGACTACTAGTCATTTAATAAGTTTATTGTTATTAGGCAAAAAAGAGATAATACTTAATTACTTTTTCCCCATCCTCTTAGCAGGCTTCATGAAAATAAATTAGGTCTTTAAAGACTATGTTATCAACAAGCTCTGTGGCTCCCTGATTACAAGTAGGACACAGAAAGTTCTAATTAAAACAGCCAAAGAGCAGAAGTCATAACAGGTTAAAAATCTTAAAGCTTTTCCTTAGTTCAAACTTTATATCAAGTTCTTTTAGGGTTGAAATTCTCCCTTGTTCTTGCTTTAACTGGACTAACTTCTTTAAATTATGTTTCCTTATGGAAGCAGCAGTACTGAAGACTGCTTAGGCAGCCATTTTAAGTACAGTTTTATTTATCTGGGTTATTTTGCTGGCAGCTTTTACATGTTTATATTGATCAGCTGTTGTAAGAAAAATGTCTTTTCACCACGTGGTCAGTGAAACATTGGAACAATTGTCCAAAGATTGTGTCACCTCCATGCTTAGAGGTTTCCAAGACTCAAGTGAATAACACCCTGAACAACCTGGTCTAATCTTAGACCGGGTCCTGCTTTGAGCAGGAGGTTGAACTACAAACCTCCTGTGGTTTCATCCAGTCTGAATTGTCTGATCTACAGGGTGAAATCTAGATCCTGTAATCATGGCCTAATTTCGGGCAACACCGCTAACTAGCTGCTGCAGCCTTCTGGAAGACGTTTTTGTCTGCCTGTGCTCTGTTACTGGGTACTCCCAGAGGCGCTCCTGGGGCCACAATGGTCTACGCCACACACTGCCCTTGAAAGGCAGCAGAGTTTTTTAAGCCTAGCAATAATATCTTTCCTGTGGCAAAACTCTGTAAGTTACAAATTTTCTTAATGTCTATATATTGTCATAATGAATATTTCAAAAGTGTTTTGAGGAAGCATTATCTATTGAGTCAAATAACTGTTGCCCTCAGCAAAAGTATCCTACCTAAGATGAAAAAGATAATAAGATATGTTTTAAAGGTAATTGCTGAAACTAATATTTTATCTGTTAACGTTTTCTATCTATTAAGGTTATTGTAAGTAGTCTTTGCCTGCCTTTAGAAAAGCCTTTAAGTTATGACAAAACAATGCACTTTTCTGAAGAAAAATCATTACTTTCAGGGTAAAATATGCAGCATGTGGGAGACAGATGAGGAAAACAAAAGGAAGGACTAATTTTGGTTAAAAAGATATTCCAGAATGCAGCTATTGCCTGAAAAATTACATAGTTACACTAGCAATGTAGTAGCTAGAATTATTTTCAAATCTATATTAGAACTTAGTACATGTAATTATGCACCATAAAAGAAATAAAGTTAGAAGCCTAAATAAAACATTCTTAACAGAGCAGAGACTACTGTCCTGCTATATGTTGCAACAACTGTTTATAATCAAATAGGGGTTTAGATTAGATATATTAAGATACTCGTTGTATTTGCTAAATATCTATAAATTACTGAGTAGTGATAAGCTTAATAAGGAGCAACACTGAATTCAACACACTTTAATTAACTCAAAATTATAAACAAAAACATTTATAATAGATTCTTATTAAGAGAATAAATATTTATGAGGGTATTTAAAACTTTAGCACTTGAGATAATTCAATTATGAATCATACATTTTTTCAAAGAGGCTTACTTCTACTTATAGTGGATGCTAGTAGAACTTTTCTAATACCACAAACCGACTGATTTTGGAGATGTCCTCCTTTTATTCACTGAATATAAAGTATGTTGTCAACTACCAGATGAATTGAGATGTATGAAAAAATGTTCACAACCTTATTTCACCAGCATTTTAATATTGACAATTTTTGGTTATTGCATTCTAGTACTTTTCTCCTCTTTTTATTTTTTCTTTTTTTTTTAATTTTGAAGTAATTCTTTGTATCATAGCAAAAATGAGGAGATAATGCTTAAGTGTGGCCTTTCAAAAGGCAAGAAAGAACAATAATCAACTCTTCAAATTATTGCAAGGTTGTTCTCTGTGCCTGAAACTGGAAAATTATATTCAGTGATGATAAAAAAGAATGCACAGACTTTGTTTTCAATTTATCATACAAACCAGACCAAACAAAACCAAACAAAGCAAACCCGTTCTGTGCTGTTTTTAACACAACACTGCAAAAATGTGAAGTTTGTAAACTAAGTGTTGTCATCTTTAATACTAACAAAACGGCTAATATTCAGTCTTTGCTCAGAGGAGAGGTGCTCGAGCCCTCTGATCTTTCCTACTGCCCTCCTCTGGACTCACTCTAACAGGTTCACGTTTTTATTTTGCTGGAGACCCCAGAGCTGAATGCAGGAGTGCAGGGAGTTCTCCCCAAAGCACAGTAGAGGGGGAGAATCGCCTCCCTTGATCTGCTGGATGTAGTTCTTTTGATACAGCCCAGGATATGGGTCCTTTCCAATTTTTCATCTGCCAGTATCCCCAAGTCTTCCTCCAGAGGGCTTTTATCAGTTCAGTCACCTCTCAGTCTGCATTAATCTTGAGGATTTCCTCAACCCAGGTGCAAGACCTTGAACTTGGCTTTGTTGAACTTGATGTGTTTCACATCATGTGTTCACACATGCACTCTTCTCAAGCCTATCAAGTCCCTCTAGATGGCATGCCTTCTTTCCAGAGAATTAACTGTACCACTCAGCCTGGCACCATCTGCAAACATGCTGAGGGTTCACACATCCTGCTACGTCATTGATGAAAATATTAAATAATATGTTTCCTGGAATCGACCTTTGAGGGACACCTTTTGTTACGGGTTTCCACTTGAACACAGCATTGACTGTATCTTTGGATGAATTTATCTAGCCAATGTCCTACCCATCTAACAATACAGAGGCAAGAATGTTCTGCTTGGGTAGGGTAATTGGTTATTTCTCACATATTTTCCCTGAGGATTTCAAAATTATTGATGAGGCAAAAATAATAAAATTCCTGGGATTTGGTTCACCTAGGTTAAACATTCCCTCTCTAAGATGTCCTTTTCTAATATGGATATTGGTAATCCATAAAAGCCCAAAGAGGTAGATAAATTTTGCTCGGCTGAGGTAACAGCGTATATGTTCAGGGCTGCATCTAACAGAAAATATCAAAAAGAACAAAAATTATTCTTTTTTTTTAAATTCACTGAAAAAAATGAACATGTCTGAATTATAATCTTTTAGGCTGTATGTAGGACAAAAATGGAAGGCTGAATTGAATCCAGCTGTCTTGGTGAAAGTTATATATACAAAATGTGATTATTTCTTTTGTTTTTTCAGTAAAACATAGTTCCAAGTGCATTTTGTAAGGGATTTGTTCCTATTAGTTAGATTCAAGGTCTTCCTAACTTACCAGGTTTAATTCACTATTGACATAGGGAAAGAGCAATGCTCCATTTGTGGATCCTTAATTTTCTAAAATAGGACATTCATTGTATACTTTAGCAATGTTTTAGATACTTGGGGAAATGTAACAAACATAGAAGCTCCTTGAGTGAAGGCTTGATGGATTCCACATAAGTTGATCAGTTCTTTTTAAAATTTAAATAGTTGAAAGGTGTGTGGCGTGAAGGAGAAAGTATGTCAAATATAAAGTGAAATAAACAGCTTAACTGGTAAAGAAGTACCTGAAGGAGGATGTGTATTAGCATGACTTAACATTTTTATTTTAACTTTATATATATATATTGTTTTTTGGTCATTTTGTCTTCGTTATTCTTCATATTGATGTAAGATTTGGTACTTTCCGATTCTTATAAAGGCTATATCAAATGTAAGCCATCTTACTCCTGTATTCAGAAATGAAATAATGTTTATAGAATCATAGAATCATAGAATAGTTAGGGTTGGAAAGGACCTCAAGATCATCTAGTTCCAAACCCCCTGCCATGGCCAGGGACACCTCACACTAAACCAAGACTCCTAAGGCTCTGTCCAACCTGGCATTGAATACCGCAAGGCATGGAGCACTCACTACTTCCCTGGCAACCAATTCCAGTGCCTCACCACCCTAACAGCAAAGAATTTCTTCCTTATATCCAATCTAAACTTCCCCTGTCTAAGTTTCAACCGTTACCCATTGTCCTGTCACTACAGTCCCTAATGAAGAGTCCCTTCACAGCATCCCTATAGCTCCCCTTCAGATACTGGAAGGCTGCTATGAGGTCTCCATGCAGCCTTCTCTTCTCCAGGCTGAACAGCCCCAACTTTCTCAGCCTGTCTTCATACGGGAGGTGCTCCCGTCCCCTGATCATCCTCATGGCCCTCCTCTGGACTTGTTCCAACAGATCCATGTCCTTTTTATGTTGAGGACTCCAGAACTGTACACAATATTCCAAGTGAGGTTTCATGAGAGCAGAGTAGAGGGGCAGGATCACCTCCTTCGACCTGCTGGTCGCGCTCCTTTTGATGCATACGGTTGGCATTCTGGGCAGCGAGCGCACACTGCTGGCTCATGTTAAGGTCCTCATTAACCAACACCCCCAAGTCCTTCTCTGCAAGGCTGCTGAATCTCTTCTCTGCCCAGTCTGTAGCTGTGCCTGGGATTGCTCTGACACAGGAGTAGGACCTTGTGCTTGGCATGGTTTATTGTTGTGTTAATAGAAGGATCATACTAAATAGAGTTACAAGATAAAAACTCAAATGGTGCAATTCTGTTGATGTTTTTTTAAATAGTTGGGGGACTTAATTTATTTATTTCTTCTTCATGGAAGAAGAGAGATTACCTCAGAAGAAGGTAGAAGGAGCCAATTCTAGTTGTTAAACAAGCAGTCTTTTGCCCAAATCTTTTTCCTGGGGTCTTCAGCAAAGTAGCATATACTAACTCTTTACATTTGTATTTTGTGTGAGATCCACATTTAATGTTCTTGTCACAAAATCTGAACATTGTAAATGTAATGCAATTTACATATTCCTGAAAAAAACCCAAACAAAACAACAAACAAAACCCAGTTGTTGACTAATAAAGCTTCTTTTTGAAAAATGGTCATTGTAAGTCATCATTATTTTTTCTGATTAATGTATACATGATCTGAATATTCATCATACTCATTTCACAAAATGTACGCAAAACCATGTTGCTCTGAGCTACCATAGACAGTCTTTATTAAATGCTCA
Organism: Lathamus discolor; assembly: GCF_037157495.1. NCBI lineage: Eukaryota > Metazoa > Chordata > Aves > Psittaciformes > Psittacidae > Lathamus > Lathamus discolor. The sequence goes on along the minus strand of NC_088909.1, from coordinate 32,941,014 downwards.
AAGGTAATTGGAATTGATATAAGTAAGCTCATACACTCTCTATCTCCTATAATGAAGGAAATGTGGGGTTTTTTTTAACATAATTGGACAGTAATAAAATTAATTAAAGACTTAATAACTCTCATGTTGTATCCAGTTTTGATGGTTGTCTTGTATATCAAAAACTTTAAGAATCTCAAAATTACTTTATAAGGCATTTGACAGTACACTTTCTGGTAGTAGGAACTCTGAATCAGCATGTGGTATTAGACTGCTCTGACTACAGTGACTTGCAGTTGAATGAAAAAATTAGATTACCTATAATGTTGAACATTTACTTCCTGGGAGTTATAAGGTGACTTCTGCATGCCCCTGTAACTGTAACTGTAGGTATTCTGTAACAGAGGTATTCTATTATATATTGCTATCTGTCAGATTGACATCAGTAAAAGTTAATTTTTTATCACAATGTGGAAGCGAAATTTTGATACTAGAAAGGAGACTCCTACAATTGTATGTGAAATGAAGTTGTGTAGTGTCATGAAACAAAAGCTGCTTACTGATCTATCCCAGAAAGCTAGTATAATAAACGCAAACCAAACCAAAAAACCCACATTAAAAATGACAAAAGTAAAATGACTTTCAGTCCCTGAAATGGCTTTAGAAAAACTTGCTATTTAAGTAGGATACAAGGAAAGAAATAGAGAAATAGTAAAAGTCTTTTTAGAAAAAGAGAAAAATGCTGTGGCTGAGGGTCAGCTAGAATGTTTGAAAAAGTTCTTCCTTGTCTGGTCTGCCTCAGCAGATTGACTTTCTCCTTTATCCTATTGTAATACATTTATTTTCACATGTATCTCTGGTTGCAACATCTCTGCAGTCCCCAGGTTTCTACCCATCAACTCTGAAACTTGGCTTCAGGTCTGTTCTGTTTAGCAATCTCTATACTACACTCAGTCTAAAAACTATTGCTTTGAAATGAAAAAAGCAAAAGGGAAGAAAGTATGTAAAAAGGTGTTACCCACTCAACTATAAATGAAGAGAAGGCATCTGCTCAGAGAGGTTTTGAAAACCTTTTCCTGTGACAAGTGTTGAAATCAAGTTTTCCTTGTACTGAACAGTTCCCTGCCCAGTGTGTGGTGTCCAGCTGCAAGATAATTTGATACACTCTTCTGTACGATGTAAGAAACAAAGTTATGCCAAAAAGTCTTACCAGAACAGAAATGTACTTATGTGACACTTAGATACCCTGAGCTGTGGCTGAAAGCTGATGACACTAATACTGTTGTTTTGTGCACATGACTTTCTTATTCTATGTTGGGTTTGGAGGTTTTAGCTGCTTTCTTTTTTTTATTTATTGATGTCCTAAAACCATTCTAAACAGGATGGAATTTTTACATAACAAAACCCCTACTTTGGCAAGGAAAATGAGAAATCATTCTTTCAATATACCTTTTATTTCCATATTTTCAATATAGTATTTCTAACTCATATAATTCTAGTGTTCATATTCTAATGTACCATTTTTCACTTTCATCAAGCAGTAATTTGTAAAATCTAGAAATTAAAGGGTTTGTATAGGGCAAATATTGGTAATAAAACATAACTACAGCTGAAGTTACCTTCTAAAATTACCATGTACTTTTCAGGGAGAACATCTACTCAGGAGAGGAAAGTGGCGAAGACCCGCTTGCTGAAAGAACCCTGGAACCATGATGTCCATCTGAAAGAGAAAGAGAAAGCTGTCTTCAAGGTCAGTATCACTTTCAGTCTGGACCTCCAAGTCATACAGTGGCTGTCATGCACATTAGCATCTCAGAATAACATCAGATTATCAATGGTTAGTAGGAAAAGTCTTCTGAACATTGGACATTTGGCAATTCTTGCATAATATACACAGTTATATGGGGTGTGAAGGTATGTGGAACTATACATTTTCTTTAGTGACTTCTAAGATCTCTTTATTTCACTTTCTGGAGCAGCTTTTGAAAAAGCATAGTTAAAAAGTTCATCAACAAAAATATGTTTTTCCTGTTATACTTACTGTTTTCTGCTATAATTTTATGTGTGTGTCCTATATAAAGATCTCTACCTTACAAGGCACAACTGTCCAGTTTAACTGATGAAATTTAGCTCTTGCTTCTGCCATGTTATAAAAAAAGTTATGGTGCAAAAACACTGGATGCTTTGTCAGACTTTCATATTGGAGAGATAAAAAACATGCAATCACTTGATCTCGGCCTGCTTTCAAACAAGGATAACTGTCAATACAAGAAGTACCTCAGCATGCTATACAGCTGTACACATAGATTCAAGAATGGACTCCAGGATGCTTGTGTTCAAAAAATGAATTTTCAAAATTAACAAATCAGGCCTTTTGTCATGTGAAGGGGACTTACTGCTATCAAAAGAGGTGCTTGATTTTAAGAATCCAAATTTGTATTTTAAACTGTATTTTGCGTTTAAGTTTTAACTTCTGTTGTCCTTTGTAAGCACAGTAAAGTGACCAGCCTGCCAGCTATTTTCTTGTCCTTACAAAAAAGATAAAGGCTCTCCATGAGTCCGTCTTTATATACTATTAAATATTATATACTACATATACTATTAAAATAACAGCACTTGAATGACAGTATGCCAGATCATTCTTCCCTGCTTGAGGGTGACTTTTGTGCAATTTAATATTATGAAGAGATGCTTCACCTAATTGGAAATGAATGAGCTAGGGAGCCAGAAGCAGTACAGTTCTATATTCATGGCACTGCACATATAGCAATTAGCTACACTGAATCATGTAGCATTAGCTCAAGTATAATGCTATGTTAAAGTGACTGCAACTATTTTTGGGATACAAAGCAATGTTCCTGTAGTATGCTGTAGAGTTTTATTGCCATTTCTTTTCATTTGGGGGATTGTTTTGGGTTTTTGTTTTTGTTTTTACAGGATTGTTTTGTGCCAAAAAATGAGACTTGGGATATTTTTTATTTTTTCCATACTCCAATATTTTTCAGATTTCAATTTAAGGATTTACTTATATAGGAGTGGCTTCAGGTTGAAATTTAATGAAGATAGAGATTAAAATACTTTAAAACTTAAATTTCAATTTTGAAATCCTGAAATGTTAATTTTGAAAATCTAAACCTCAACTTTTTGTTCTTCACTAAATTATTAAATAACTGCAATTAAGACAAAGTGTTGTTTTGGGGTTTACTTCTATCATCCATTTTCTCTTCCTGGATTTTTAAACATTAGCTGTTTTGTTAGCACCAACTTTTTCATTTGAATTCCCTGTTGAAAAAGTAGTTTCCACCCACATTGAAACATAATTACCTATATTTACACTTGTTTAGGACTGAGAAGTACTATGAATGAAGGGCTAACATATAGTGTATCAGCTGGTATGTGGTAGATCTTTGTAGCTTTTTCAAGTGTCTTCAGAAAGAGCTTTTGGGAATATTTGTAGGAGGTGAGGGAATGCTAGCAGTGACTTATCAGAGAATACCTGCCAAGTTGTACATAGTTCAACTCTCAGGAGCTCCTTTGCAAGATGTAGCTCAATTTGAATCATGCTGTCTGGCAGGGATATTAGATTAAGTGGTCCTCCCATGAACACACCCAGTCTGTCTAGCTTGTGTGGGCTATGGTTCCTTTTAATTGACCAACGTTAACCATCAACCAGACTCGGAGGTAACTTAGGTTAATGGAGAAATGAAGGCATACTCTCAAAATACAAGTTACTTGGATAAAGAACTGGTTGTATAAAATGACAACAAGCATATGAATACTAGAAAATAAGTGCCTAGTGTGGCTCTTAATGATTATGTTTTGTTTAAGTGATAATAGCATTCTATTATCACTTAAAAAAATTATAGGACACTATTATCACGTAAAGAAAACTATTCTTCTGAAATACCTTCAGTTGCAAACAATTTGAACAAATAAAATGGTAGAGTCTGACTGACTGGTAGCCATTTGGTTTGTGTGCCAGGTCAATGAGAATGCAGAAGGACAAAAAAACATTTCTATTATTTGAAGATAAAAACCAGCTACTATGTACTTTTGAGTGTAGTAGTTTATTCTTGCATCCAAATTTATTAAGGTACCAAGTGACTTGAAAATGTTGCAATACTAGTAGTACTAAATACTAAAGCCTGAAGAAGTAAAAAGTTGATTCAGTTTAAATTGAATTTTAAGTTAAAAAACTATTTAAATATCTTCATTCCAGAAAGGCGAATTTGGGTAAAATAAGGGAAACAGTGTCACAATATGAGGATATCTATCTCAGCTAAAGAAATTAAATTTAGGAAGTTGCTAAAGAACTGATCAATGACAAAAACTACCTAGCTTTACAATTTCGTGACAGAAATTTTTGCTCTAAGAATTGTCAAAACGAAAATCTATAATTGTAGAGATGAGGCACCTTTATAAGAGAAAATGGAGAAAAAATTATTATAGTGACCAAAGTTTCTTTAAACAAAACACAGAAATAATTATTATAATTCATAAAACTAGTCTCAGTTTTCAAAATAGGGATGGATAAGAGGTCAACATTGATAGGCACAATGTAAAGCTCTACATGAAAATTATCAGAACCATGAAAAACACATTTCTTAAAAAATCTTCACTGAATGTGACTATTGGGTATATTTTAATTTTTGCTGTGTACTTAGGGCAGAGAATGATGCTTTCTTTTTCTCCAAGTTTTTTATTTTGCACAAAGCACAGTTATTTTCTATTGTCCATCAAAAAATTCATACAGAATTCTCTTCGTACTGTTACTTTATTTCAAGCCAGACTTAATTTCTCAGTTCATACTTCTGTTTTAGCAAGATTTTCAGAATCTTTAGTTACACAGAAGGCAAGTATGTTCTGCTAAAATTAGAGACTGAGGGTGTCATTGTGCTTGGTTTTCTTCCCAACTACTTCAAGAGTTTTCGTATCTAACTATGGTGACAATATATTAACATCTCTTGAAAAAATAATTTAATTTAAGAAAAGTACCTGACAATTTTTTTTGCCCATCTTGCAAGTGACAGAACAGTTCATAACAGCAAGAATTCAAAATGCTAATAGTTCATGAAACATTTTAAGCATGATTGCAATTAAATCTTACTTTAAAATTGTAAAAACAGATCATATTTAATTGAACAGATATTAACCTTAGGAAAAACAAAACTGGCTAAAACAAACAATAAAAAAAAAATAATAAAAAATCCCCTACTCAAAGAACAACCAAACAAACTTTAAAAGAAGATAGTTCTCAAAAGTTTCTTTTTTGTTTGTTTGTTTTCTTTTTTATTTGAAGGAGAGGTTGATTCCCATAAATGATACAATTATAGTAACTAACCAGCCTATGTTAAGATGTCAAAATTTCTGTGTCAGGAGCTGCTGTATTTATTTGCTTACCTACACACCTCTGTATCTGTATGCGTATGTGTGTATACACTTAACTATATATGTGTCCACGCACACAGACATATATGCATACCTACACATGCATGTTTGTGTATGTAGGCACTTGTTCTACAAATATATACCTAAAATGACACAAAGAATTGCTGCTACTTCAACCATTTGGTGAGAATGTGTTCTTGCTATGGTAGCATTTCAGTGACTATGATGCAATATGTTGTCATATCAATGCTGTCTCATTTTGAATATCAATAAGGAGGATCCTGACAGAATCAAAGAAATCCCTCAAATGTTATGATCCTGTTGGAATTTCTCAGTTATGTATCACAGAAAAATTACTATTTTTTTTTTTGCTTATGAGAAACATTATTCTTTTCCAAATACTAAAACAACACACTTGTGTTGCTTTTAACAATTCAAACTGCATTTCTTGATTACAAACAAGGAATTTTAATATGCTGCCATGAAGAAAACAAAATCTGAATAATACATTTACAATTTGGAAACACAGCTTTTTGATTATTTACTGAAAGAACAGCTGCTAAGGCAGCAGAGAAGGCTTCATGTAATGAAAAATCTTCCTCTATTTGGAAGAGAACTGAATTCATTTAGACCAACAGAAAAGCTGGACAAATCAGATGTTCATCTAGCGCCATTAGTTAAGCTGGTAAAGGAGAATTACAGTGCTTTGCTGGCTATCACGATTGAACTCAATTTTTTCACTACTAACATTCTAACACTTTGATTGCTTTTGCTTCTTAAATTGAGTCCAAGATGAGATAAGTCTTCAAGGGGTATTTCCAGTCTTCATTGCAACTGATCTTCCTGTAGAAACCACACATCACTTTGGCTAGCAGGCTGGTTCCTTATAACTGTGACTGAGCGAACAGCCAGACTCAAAGACCACACTAAATAATGATCTATAATTTTTACTAATTTGCTTACCTCTGTTTTGCTTCCATTAGTTGCTTCTCCCTGTGTTTGCAAACAATAGATGAGAAGCCTAATAAAAATGCTTGTATATTAAATGTTAATGCTATCCTCTTGAGACTATTCACTGTTCTTTCTAGGAAAAAACAGAATGTGTGCTTGTTTGGATCATTTCATTTTAGTGTTTTAGACCAATCTTTTTGAGGGAAAAATAATCTACAGGTTACTAAAAATTTTCACATTTCATTTATACTTTTTTTAACTAAAATTAAATAATTATATATATATTATAAATAATTATAGACTTAAATATGCAGATTTTTACTTTGAGAAAATTTATGCTTATACTTACAGAATTTAAGATGAAAATATTATTTACAGTAGTATGCATATTATGTGAATTAAAAAATGATTCATGAAACAATGTAAATTAAATGTCTATCCCAACAAAGTTTTAGAATTAAGATTTGGCTAAACTAGATTATAAGTGTTATTGATACATTACACTCAATTGCTTGAATTTATTAGGAAAAAGAGATGAGATAAAGGCAGGCCTTCAAAAAATAACAAGCTAATTAAATAATTATCATTATTCCAGTTACAATGACGTTGATTCTCCAGAGTATGTACAGTTAAGATTTTTATACCAATTTTTCCTATTATCTACTGCCGCAGAACTGGACTCAGTCAGAGATCAATGTGATCAGACAAAAAGCGTTTATTACAAAGCATCTATCCCTTTTATACTATAGTCTGCATCTGCTTACAATAACTTGGTCTATTACGATTGGATACATATTCTTGCAGCTCACAGCAGCTAGTATACAATTGGTCAAATAAGAACATGGGAACCTAACCTTTAAAACTTCCAACTGTTCACTGTTTTGAATCTTAGCACATTCCAGTTTCTTCTTATCTTGCTTGCACTGTTACTCTTGCTTCTTTACCCACATCCTCCTTCATCCTCGATTCACGTCGAGGTCCACGTAGGCACTTGCTGACTTGGGAACGTGGCCATTCTTTGCTAAAAATCCATCCACAATCTACCTTTTCCATTTGCTTTATGCTCACTTGTTTATTATAAGGTCATTGGTAACAGGCAGAGGAAGAGTTTAGGATGCGTTGTCATCATCCTGAGATTGTCAGGCTTCATGCTAATAGTCATTCACTCCTCACTGTAGGGTCTGCTTTAGGCCATTATTAAATATTTGCTGCTACAGACTACACCTTGCTCTTTCTTCACTGGTTTGCAGTTCCCCTTTTCATCCAAATTTACTAATTGGTGTGTTTTATGTTAGCTCATCACCTGTTTTCCATAGAACTTGTTTCACCCAGCTTCTAAGGTTACATTTCTCTGAACAGAATTTAACCGTAGACGAGTTATTTATAGCCCTTGTCTTCATGCATCAATGTGCTAACACTTTTTAGGCTTCTGCCATCATACTATGCCTGTACTCCACTACACTTTTTATCAACTTACCAATTACAGATAAACTTCACTGCTGGTTATAGTTAAGCAAAGGCTAAAACAAGCTAAAGATAGCATTGGATAGATTCTTTTACTAATTAAAGCAAATCTTTAGGCATGTGAGGTGTGTCCAGCTAAAGCCTGACACACAGTGAAATGTATGTTAATGCCAAGCCTGTGGACAATGGCAACAAGCAATGGCAAGATCATGTTTACTGGACTATGAGGTTTTGCATAGTCACATAATATGTATACATATCTATAAATTTTCTTATGTGGACTTTTTGTCTTGCATTATTAATCATAGAAAGTTACATTTTTTGAAAGATTTACCTAGTATTCTTTGTTTATACAGGTTTTAATGCTTTTTCTCCTCTTGGAGACAATTTTGTTGTGTTACATGAACACCCTTATAGATCTGTCTCTTTACAAAGGAATTCATTCACAAAACAGTAACTGCTTCTCAAACAGTGGATTCTAAGTGGTGTGTTCTTTTGCAAGGAGATATCATGTTTATCTGAGCAAAATCTGCATTTAGATTTATAGGGTTATCAAATTAAAAAGGCAGATTTAATGAAATAATAAAATATTTGTATTCATGTAGTACTTTAATCTCCAGATTCCAAAGGCATTAGGATATTGCAAGCTTTATGGCTATAGCTTCTGTACAAAAATAAGTATAGAAAATGGGAAGTTTGAATAGATTTTTCAAGGAAGTTAACCTCGGTGACAAGGTATAGCATCTGGGCATGAACCATGGTCAGTCTCTGTTATTATTTTACTCAGCAATAACCTGAGTGTTGTGAGAATCCTAATTATTCTTGAGGTGCTGAACACAGACTGCAAAATACTGGAATGTATAATATTTCTTATTTTTCTTTTTTTTCTAAAGACTAATGGATCAATTTATGCGACAGTATATCTCTGTATTGCTCCATGTTATTGATATAAGATGTCAGAGAAGGCCTTTAAATCCCAATCCTTTTTGTAATTCTGCAGCTGCTTTAGCTTGAAATGCCATGTGCAATCAACAAAGCATGTATTTATCTATGAACTCAAGCTTGATCTAATTATCTACCAGCCCATTTTGAATAGTAAAAAGGAAGGTATTTCTATGCTTGAAAAGAATTGATTTATGCTTTCAATTAAAAATATTTCAAACCAGCAATGAATCTGTGTGTGTGTGTGTGTGTGTATGTACGTGCAAGCATGGGTGTACGTATCTAGTACAAATGAAGTGATCTTCAAATGTTGTATCTTGGCAGTTTTGAAATATTAGTCTTTTTCCAACTATAAGATCAATCTATTCTAGTAACTAAAATAACACTGAGGTTTACAGTGTGCAGTTTTTCTTGCATAAATGGTAATAACACACAAAAAAGGCAGTTCAGTGAGAATTTATTAAACTGCAGCAAAACTTTAGTAAAAGCAAATAAAATTGTCATGAAAATTGTCGTGGTTTAAACCCAACCACAAACCTCGCTCACTCACTCCCCCCCCTTCTTGCCCTCCCTCTACTCCCGATAACTTGCCATAGGGAAAATGCTGTGCTGATGGGAACCCCGGGCTTGCTGCTGCTGCTGCCTGGTCCTTGTCCTCACCTCTGTCTTCGTGAGGCTGCGGGGCTGCTTCGGCCGCAGCCAGCTCCTGGGGCTGCTCTCCCTCAGCCCCCCGTCTGTGGCTTCATCAGTGATTTATAAGATAAAGCATCTGTGACATTATTGAAAATCTTACTGATTTAGCACACATTACATTTACCTCTTATTTCTCTAAATCTCCAATATTCCTGAAGGCTTGGGTTTCTTTTTCTTGTCTGTTTCTATAGAAAACCTGATATGACACAAATACAGTTTTCCCTATAGTAAGAACCTGACAAATACAACTAACGTCATTCTCCATTTTGATATACATAATATTGTAATATAGAGGTGATTGATTCATCACACTATAAACTTTATTTCTGATCTTCCAGGAAATTTCCAATATTTCCTAGGAATGCAGTATAACTGAGGAAGGGGAAAATCCTGATGTCAACAGTTGTGGGATTTTTAGTTAGTGGAGGTTGGAGGGTGAAGAGTGCTGGTTGTTTTTTCTGTTTTGTTTGCAGTTTTATGTCTTTTTAGGTTGGGCTTTTGAAAAAAATTAAAGCTGGTTTGCATCATACCAAAATACTTGGTAAAAAACTTTGAAGGTTTTTCCAGTGTCTTTCAAGAAAGATCAAAATGAAACCAGAAAAAATAGCATTCTTCTAATTTCTCATTATACTAAATGGCTTCATGGGACTGCAATTACTTCTGAAGGAGATGCATTTTAAATGATACTAACAAATTTGTACATGTAATGCATATATTTAGAATAACTCCCATTTTCCTCTGTGCTTTTCTTTCTTTTTGTCTTAGTCTTGCCCTATGTCTCTTGAGTTGATTTTGATTCCTCAGAGGATGACTGTGTGTCATCTGATCCCCTATGCTGCAGGCACCAAACAAAGGAAAACTTCAGAGTTTGTCCTTTTTAGTGTTTGGGTTGTCATTTGTCCTTTTTAGTGTTTGGTTTGTCAGAGTTTAAATGTAAGTAAATAGCTAAATAGTAGCCTACTTCATTATAATGACTATTGTAACACATAATTCAATCTTTATGTATTGACATTTGTGTAGGCCTTCATAGTTGAATAGCATTATTCAACCAAAATAGCCATATTTTAAAAGCAATCTATCCTACACAATGCCAAAATGACTCTGGTCTATAATGAGCTTTAAAGTTAAACTTGAATCCATGAAACCATTTACTGAAAGAATTTAAAAGAAAGTCTACAACAATAAAGCTAATCCTATGACCCCCCCCCAAAACCACAACGTAATGGGTCCCTATAGCTTAGCAACTACTGAAACCTATGTCAAGGTACTTTTGAAGTGCTGATGTCTTACTGTCACCATCCTATAAAGTTATGATGTAGAAGCTCTGTCCTGGGTTCACCAGTAGCTGTTTTTCTCCTTCTTAGTAGCTGGTGCAAGCTCTGTGTTTTGACTTCCAGCCTGGGAACAGAGCTGATAACACCGATTGTTTTTAATAGTTGCTAAGTAATGTTTATTCTGGCCAAGGGCTTTGTGAGTCTCATGCTCTGCCAGGGACGAGGGGAGGCTGGGAGGAAGCAGAAACAGGACACCTGGCCCAAGCGAACCAAAGAGGTATTCCATACCACAGTAGGTCATGCCCAGGGAGGTAACTGGGAGTTACTCGGAAAGGCACGGTCTCTCTTCGGGGGGTCGAACTTGTTCGGTGGTGGTATTGTATTCTCTTCTCTTGTTATTTTCTCATTATTATTGGTGGTAGCAGTAGTGATTTGTGTTATACCTTAGTTACTGGGCTGCTCTTATCTCAACCCGTAGGAGTTACACTCTCTCAATTCTCCTCCCTATCCCTCCAGGAGGGGGTCGGGGGGGGGGAAGAAAGAAAGAGGGAGAAAAGGGTGGGGGAGTGAGTTAACAAGCTGTGTGGATCGGTTTAAACCATGACAAGCTCACACCAATTCTTTTGATAATTTCATTTGTACATTAGTTTTCTGCTGAATAAAGGATGATGTTTTACTGACATACTCATTGTCTATCTTTTGCCTAATAATGCTGAAAGACAGGGTTGATCAGATTAGTGTTTTCCATAAGGTGAGTGGATATTAAAATTGCTAGTGCGCCAACAAAATTGTTAGTGCCTTGACGATGCAATAACACATATAAATATACTGCTTGTTGCTAATGTTTTGAACTGAAGTGCTTGATTTTGCAATGTTACCTTGACAGAAGTGTTTTTTTTTTCTTGATACATCTCAGTAAAGTTAAAGGCTGGTAGAATTAAATAGAAAAAAATAAAAATAAAATTTAAACTGGCACATTTTGCAGTAGAAATATTAAATGAAATATAATCTTCTAAAAACTGTAAGACAGTATCCTTTCCTACACATAAAAATAGATTTTTAGACTAGGTAAAGCAGGACCATCCAGATTCTTTCCTCATTAATTTCAAAAGCTTTGTATAAAAAACATATACTAATGCTTGAACAAAAATCCAGTTTTCTCCAGACTTACGTTCATAAATTAGATCTGACTGAGAATTTTCTATCCACAGTAAATTCTTGAAAAGAATTCTGTTTTCATGGGACTCTGTTCATGGCTTTCAAAGCAGATTGGATTTACCAATTTGTTTATCTTAATTCGGTTTTGTTTCTTTATTAATATCTTTGCAGACAATTGCATAAAAGATTATTTATAGGAAGGAATCTGCAAGCATGTTTGGAAGTGGTGTTACCATCTGTTTAATATTTTGGGTGTTGCCAAAATGAATTGGAATGTTTAGTTTTTTGCCATGTCAGTCTTCACTCTTTTTGCATCAGCTTTTGTGAATTACATTTATTGGCCATTTATTAGCAGTGAAACTTTTTGAGTGGCAACACTGAGATTATAATATTTGATATTTATGTTCAGAATCTTAACTTTCTTTTTTTTTTTTTCTTGCTACCTTTAGTTATAGGACAAGAGCAGCTTACTCACTACCAGTAAAATCTGACTATATGATTGTATGGAAAATGAGTAAGGAATATTAACAAAATCAGTGCTATCTTGTCCTTTTTCGAAGATGGAAGGGAAAGCATCTTTCATCTGTAAAAAAAATGGAAACATATGATACATGTCTACTCCTTGGCTTGGTTTACAAAATAGGATTTATTTTTCTAAAAGAAAAACTGAAGTATGGAGCATTTCTCTATCAGCAAGCTAGCAGCATTACAGAGAGAAACGGAGTAGGACCTACTCATGTGTCCAGGCTGATAGAGCAGTTTAGCAGAGTACCTAATTCAATAACTGGGGGAAAAGGTTTAAGCAGTGGTAAACCCCTTCCTCTGTTATGCTGTCTGAAAAAATATGTATTGCTGCCTCTGTGTGGTCTTATGCTTTGAAGAGCAGGATCAGAAGGTGAACTAGGGAATCCTATATCTGAGACTGTGATCCTCTTCTTCCCTCTAGCATTATTAGAGTGAAATGAAGAGAAAGGAGAACAGAAACTGTGCTATTGCAGGGGTTTTTAGAGACCTGAGGGACTGACAGTCACTCTCGTTTTTTACTAATCATAATGTTTTACCTTCATGATTTAAGATACTTTTCTTCCATTAGTACAAAAAAGCTTAATTATGTAAAAGAGCAATAAAGTGTGGTTGCATGCAAAACCCCTCAAAATTATCTTAGAAATTAGGTATACACTCTCTCTATTCAGTTTCAAAGCTTTGATTAAACTTTGTAGGCACATCAGTTAAAAAAGCAGAAGAATAACCATGATATTGGTCATGATTTTGAAGATATTATTTAGAAATGCTATCTAACTTTTGTTTAAACAAATACCCTACTGATGGAAAGCGCAGACTTGATAAGTTATGGCTCCATTAAAAGCTCGTGGTTTTCTTCTAGTTCAACCCTAAGTAGATCTTATTTTCAGAGGAAAAAAGAAAAAATCTTTCCATTTCTAGACTGGAGATCATGAATGACTAAACTCTAAGGGGTGGAACATCACTGTTCAATAACTCTCTAAAATGGAAGAAGGCTTAGAAGAGATGCACAAGGGCAATGTGCCTGTGAATCTCAGGGAACAACATAGGGTGCAACTGAACACAGCTGCTGCAACAAATCTAACTTTACCTCAACACAAAGGGGAGCAGAATATGCCCAGACCAGCACAGGGAGAGTGAACACGTCCCTAACCCCAACACAGAATGTGAAAACCAGACAACTAGAAATGTCATGTAGCATCAACTTTCTGCAGATAGGAAATCTGATACTAAGTATCATACCTTCCATGTATGGAATATCTAAAAGAACCTGTTCAGAGAGTACTGAACTTGAACAGGGATTTTTTCCTGTCATGTTTTCTATTTCCCTATTAAGATTTAGCATTGCCTTCACTCAAATATGTCATAGTCAAGTCCTCAGTTGAGGATAATTGTGCATAATTGTTGCAATGAGGTAGTTTGTTCTTCTTAGTCTTTTATAGAAACATCATAGAATCATAGAATGATTTGGGTTGGAAGGAACTTGAAAGAGCAAGTAGTTCCAACCACCTGCTATGGGCAAGGAACAAATTCCACTAGACTAGGCTGCTCAAAGCCCCATCCAACCTGGTCTTGAATGCTTCCAGGGATGTTTCCTCTGACTAGTTAGTGTTTCTTAATGAAAGGATATACTAGCTTTATTACCATGTTAGTAAGTGAATAGCAAGCTGTAATGTAATGATTACTTTATTCAGTTAAACATTGTGTCTATTTCTTTATAGTCTAAAAATAATCATCCTCAAAATAAGAAAATATTTTTTTATACATCAAAACAAGCACCTAATTAGATAGAAAATACTATTTATAAAGTTTAACTTCTCTTGCTTAAAGCCTTTTCATAGATTTTAGAACATACTATCTTTGGCTGATGTTTGAAAGCAATGCTTCCTTTGTGCTGCTAAGCAGCAATTGTATAGATTATCTTTCTCTTCTGCTTTTGAAGTGTATTAATGCTGATAACCTGTGTGAATTTACCATTTTTTAAAACGTGATTTCTATTATAGCTGTCACCTTCAGATGTTTTTCTGCAGACAAGTAGTACTTCTCAGGAAATTATAGTTTCTTCACACTAAATAATGAGCTGCTTGAATTAATTCTGTTAAGTAGAAAATACTAACACTTGCCACAAGTTTGTTAAGTTGGCTTGTTTGTTTGTTTGCTTGTTTTAAATAGGTTATCTTGATAACTTTATCTATCCAGGATATATGGACGTATTCCACTGCAAAATACTGGCTAAAAGTGCAATGCTAATTGGTAGCATGAGGCAATCAAAATATTTATTACTACGATAAAATCACATTTTCATAATTTCTCATTTTAATGACTGTCTCTATAAATAGTTAACCTTCCTAACATTTTATTATTTCAAGTTAATGAAAAAGTGTGAAAGAAAAACTTTTACATTTTTATCAGGCACTGAATACCCCTTTTCTTTGGCGAATATTTGCCTGTCTTTCTATTTCAGAGTAGAGATTTGAAAGAGGCCGTGTGACTTTCATCTTACAAATGAATTCTAGGAGAATTACCACAGCAACAGCACATCAAGACAAGCTGTGATCAATTTGCTTCTGAACTGAAAAGTAGTTGTTCTGTAACATAAATATAAATGTGTACTATTGATTTCTGCATGAAAAAAATTATTGTGACTTACCAAAATGTGTTGTTCCACTTATGAGCTTCCATCCCTTACCTAGAAAGTTTCAAACATTTTTTTGAATCTTGAAGTGAAACAGTTTTTATTAAAATATTTTGTTGTGTTTGGCAGGGTTTATGTTCCCCTTTTCTGATACTCCTTCAATGTTTGCTAGTGTAGTGTTAAAGACTCATTACATTTACAAGCTGGTAGTTAATTGTGACCTTCAAAGGCGAAATTAATGTTGCTGACAGTTGCATTGCCTGTAAAGATGGAGATAAATGAAGTCTGTCATTATCAGGAAGAGAGATAATCAAGGAACAGAAAGGCTCCTGAAAGAGAAGAGTTAAGGATTTTTTTTTCTCTCAGTAAACTGAGCTCGAGAAAGAACTACTGGTGGGGAAGGAAGGGTGGAAGGTTTGGGAGACATTCATCTTGAGAGTTGAAGTTCCCAGGAATTAGCAACAAGAGTTGTTAATTCCCACAACAAGAATTAGCAACAAGAGTCAAAGAGTTGTAGAATCCTGAGCCAAAGAAACAGGACAAAGAGCTTTAAATGATATAGCATTATGACCCTTTTTTTATGAGCTCAGACAGGTGCAGTATCCATAAAGCTGATACTTTTGTGAATTTTAATTGCTATTGAAAATGCTAGTGTAGAGTGTTCATGGACATACAAATAATCTCGCTTTCAAGATCACTTTAAATAATCAAAATACCTGCACTAGAAAATGTGTGTTGTTCCTGACACGGATTAATGTTTGTTTCTGGTTTTGATGGGTGACTTTTAAAACTGCCTCAAAACTCAGATGTTGATTTAGTTTTGAGTCATTATTTGTGTGAAAGATTAACACTTCACTGAAAAGTTCTACAAGCTCTTGTTTTTATAAAAGCCTTGGTTCAGCAGAAAACAAATTGGAATCTTAACACTCTGAATTCTCTAGTCCTCATGATAAATGTTCAAAATTTATTGACTGTGAATGTAAAATTGCTAAGGATTGAATTTAGGGAAAATACTGACTCTGAAATGAGTGCAGATGTAAGTAGCAGAAACAATATTTTTATACAAAGACATGCACATACTACTCACAATCAGTTCCCCCCAAAATATTTCTGATAACCTGAACAAGCCTGGGTGATCTTGAAAGACCTGTACCCTACATACTAAGGGTGTTGTAGCCCTTACGAGTATTGACTTTTTTACTGTAATATTTTTCTTCGTCTCTATGTAGATCATGGCAAAGTATATTGGGTGTATCTAAATAGGAATGCTGAAGAAAAAGATACAGAGGGAAAGAAAGAACAAGTTCCATTGACCTGGTCCAGTGTGCCTCATGGGTGGCAATGGATTAAATTTAATTCTCAAATTGCAAATGTAATTTTGTTAAATATGACATCATATGTACATACAAGAAAATAATTTTTAATAACTTTTTGAAATACCATCATGAAAAAAAATGCTATAAAAGTCTTCGGATATCTTCCAGCAAATGCGATTGGGTCTGGTTTGTAATTCAGTTGATTGATTACTGCTTTTCCCATAATTTTTGGCTTGCTGGATAACATTTAGCAAAACCTCTGCCTCCTGATGTCTCTGTTGACCATCTGTTCTTAAACAGGTTCAAATTCAAAACGTTTAATCAATCCAAAGGATGTCTAAGTTATATTGTCTGACTTGACTTTGCTTTCATTATCTTTTAATAACATGTCTGAACAACTTCTTTTGCAAGGTAAACCATCATAGTTAAACTCCTTTTACATCAATTTCTTCTTTACTTTCATTCATCCATAGTCATTAGAACATTGTGCACTTTATTTTCACTTTGTTGATTTGTGTCAGGGTCAACAACTTATAGAAATTTATCAATTTTTTTTTTTTTTATCATACACAACATGAAAACCAAAATATACAGCTAATTCAATTTTAGCTCTGTTGGTTCTGCACTAACTCTAGGAGAAGAAAGCTTAGTCACAAAGCTCAGTATATGTACTGAGCATGTAGATGGAGAATTTCCAAGAAGAAATGTGCTCTTATTTCTGTAAATTGACACTTTTCACAAGTGCTACATTTTGCAGTCATTGACTCTGTATGCACAGAACAAAGAGTGTTATGAGATTTTATGAAAGTATTACATCTGAAGATGCAGTCTGTGATCCTCTGCACATCATGAATGGCAGTGCCTTAAAATGTTCCATGTATTTTAAAATAATCTGTAGTTCAGATGAACTAATACAATATATTTGTCAACAATCTCATTTACATCAGTTTAAAGCAGTGTCTGAAAGGGACATAGTATAATAAGTATATTAAGCTGTGTGTTTTGTATCTGAAATTGCTTCTAAATGATGATCAGTTAGAAAACCAGGTTTTCTACACCTAGAGTATTATACACTCCTAAATGATCTGTCTGTTTAGTGTTTCAAATGTTGATTATAACCTGTAAACTCTGACAATGCCTGGCTCTAGGGATGTTGGGTGGTCCTTTGCTTCCTTGGAGTGCCCCAGTACTCTGGAATCAGCTCTGTCTCTTGGTCTGAGATACAGGAGCGTATTAATTTTTTGGACAAACAAATGTCTTCAACAAGTTGAGGAGTTGTTATGGAGTGAGTCTGATGGTGTGTTTCATGTATGTTTCAGTATGTTTCCTGTAGGATCATAGAAAGCAGCATCTGAAAATAGGATACTGGCTTTCACTCCTTTGGAAAAATTCAGAGGTCCTGAATTTATTTTCCCCTGATAACAATACATTGTTGTCTAATGAATATTTTTTGACAATATATATGTGTAAAACTAGAATGAGGATATGAAAGATTTGGTCTTTTAACCACCTACCTTTGCTATACAATATTCCAAAATAATGCATTACTTTTGCTACTAATCATGTTGCCATATTTTTAGGAGCATATGGGATTGTGCAAAAATCTTCAAGTTCAGCTTTGTATTTTAGTGTAGGCTGGAGTAAAAGTCTGATGTATTTTTTTCTTATAGCTTGTTAATTATTAGTTCAAACATTGCATTTCTACATTTTGCTTTTATATTCACAATATTGTAAATGGCTGTTAAGGGGCCAAAGAATCAATATAAAAATTTAAATATTAAAAAGTTAATAAACAGAAAAAAATACACTTGATGTAATCTATAGAAAAACTTTACCTTTGTGAGTACTACTAACTGTCTAGTGTAACATTAATATGCCTAGTTAAAAAGGTAAAAGAAACTTTGTTTTCTGTATATACTGTACTGCAAAATGCACTAGAGTGTACTCTAAAAAGTGAAATAAATAAAATTGTATTAACATAGTAGGCATTAAACATTTTAAGAAATAAAAATGCTACAAGGAGATATTTGGAGGAAAGTTTTAGGAGCATTTGAAGCTCTAGGGAGGACTGAACTTGAAGAGAGTTTAGTCTCAATGCTAAAAATATGTTTTACTATGGTAACATGGATTATACAAAGACTGCAACATCTAAATATGTTATAAATTAGATTTGCTTTCAGGAATACTGTCATCTTAATTTGCATTTCAGAGTTGTTGCCACTTCATCTCTCATTTGCACTCTGTATCTCAGATATGTGAAATCTCACTAATTAATTTGTGTTTAAATGTCACTTTTCACTGAAGAATGAAACCCATAGCACTCAAATTTTTCAGTATAATTTACTCTAAAGCACTAATCTGAAATCCCTATTCACATCTGTCTTTGTAACGATAGGTCAATGAAGAGATCTTCAAACTCTTCAAAAGTGTTTTCTTTTACAGTAAATGTATTATGTGACACAGCCTGTGGTTGTTCAAAACCTATATTTTATCTCTACTTTGTATTCATCTTTTAGAATTTGCAAGGATTTCATGAGTGTTTTTAGAAATTTTTCGTTACTCTAAACAATAATGATTAAATAAATGGAATATTTCAATACACACATACCCTTCCCAAGATGCTAAAATACTCATCTTTTCATTCAGGACAGGGCTAAGTCCTTGAAATATTTGCTGAAATAAAATGTAAATATTTCCATTGCAACATTCAGTAATATCTAAGGATGCTTGGTCTTGGCTGTCACAGCATGTTGTTCATTAACTTTGCTGGCTGTGGTAATGTAAGAATAAGAGCTTGACAGAAGGACTAGGCACTGATACTGATCCTTGATTGTTTAAGATTACTCAGTTTTACATAATTTTACATAATAGAAGTTCTATAGGCAGACAGGAGTATCTTCACACTTGCAGGCTCTTGTCCTCATAGGGGTATTCAACCACCCTGATATCTGTTGGAGCAACAGTACAGCCTGGCACAAGCAATCCAGGAGGTTCCTCGATTGTGTGGAAGACAGCTTCCTTGTGCAAATAATAGATGAGCCGACAAGGAGAGGTGCCATACTTGACTTCGTGCTCACCAGCAGGGAAGGGGTGGTGGAGAATGTGACACTCCAGGGCAGCTTTGGCTGTAGTGATCATGAGATGGTCAAGTTTGAAATCCTCAGGCCAGTGAGAAAGGCACACTGCAAGCTCACTGCCCTGGACTTCAAGAAAGCAGGCTTTGGCCTCTTCAGGAGCCTGCTCAGGAAGGTTCTGTGGGATAAAGTCCTGGAGGGCAGGGGAGCCCAAGACCGTTGGCTGATATTCAAGGATCACCTGCTACAAGCTCAGGAGTGTTGCGTCCCAACAAGAAGGAAATGGGGCAGGAAAGCCCGGAGGCCTCCATGGATGGATAAGGAACTGCTGAGAAAACTTAGAAGGAAAAAAGAAGTTTAAAGAAGGTGGAAGCAAGGACAGGAGGCCTGGATAGAGTACAGGGACATTGTCCAGGAAGCTAAAGATCAGGTTAGGAAAGCTAAAACCCAGATAAAACTGAGTCTGACCGGGGATGTCAAGCATAACAGAAAGGCCTTCTATAGGTATGTAGCAAACAAAAGACAGACTAAGGATAATGTGGGCCCTCTCCAGAAGGAAACGGGAAAACTAGCTACCCTGGATTTGGAGAAGGCTGAGGTTCTCAATGACTTCTTTGCCTCAGTCTTCACTGGCAAATGCTGTGACCACACCACCCAAGTCTTGGAAGGCAGACACAGGGACTGTGAGAATGAAGACCTTAGGCCCACTGTAGGAGAGGATCAGGTCTGAGAACATCTTAGGAACCTGAACGTGCACAAGTCTATGGGACCTGATGAAATCCATTCATGGATCCTGAAGGAACTGGCTAATGAAGTTTCAAAGCACTGTCCATCATATCTGAAAAATCATGGTAGTCAAGTGACTTGAAAAAGGGAAATTCAACCCCCATTTTCAAGAAGGGGAAAATGGAAGACCCGGGGAATTACAGAGCAGTCAGTCCCACCTCTGTAAAATCTTGCAGCAGATTCTCTTGGAGCGCGTGTTAAGACACATTAAAAACAAAGAGATGGCTGGTGACAGCCAACATGGCTTCACTAAAGGCAAATCATGCCTTACCAATTTGGTGACCTTCTATGATGGGGCTAAAGAACTGATGGGTAGTGGCAAAGCAACTGACATCATCTACCCAGACTTTTGCAAATTGTTCAACATCGTCCCGCATGACATCCTTGTCTCTAAACTGGAGAGACATCAATTTGATGGATGGACCACTTGGAGGATAAAGAACTGGCTGGATGGCCGCACGCAAAGAGCTGTGGTCAACAGCTCAATGTCCAACCGGAAACGGGTAATGAGTGGTGTCCCTCAGGGGTTGGTGTTGGGACCAATCTTGTTCAACATCTTTGTTGGCAACATGGACAGTGGGATTGATGCACCCTCAGGAACTCTGCTTACAACACTACGTTATGTGGTCCGGTTGATACGCTGGAAGTAAGTGATTTGATCCAGAGGGACTTTGACATGCTTGAGAGGTGGTCAATGCCAACCTCATGAAGTTCAACAGAGCCATTGCAAGCTTCTACACTTGGGTCGGGGCAATCCCAGGCACAGCTACAGGTTAGGCAGAGAAGAGATTCAGAGCAGCCCTGAGGAGAAAGACTTTGAGGGTGTTGGGTGGTGAGAAACTGAACATGAGCCAGCTTCAGTGTGTGCTCACAGCCCAGAAAGCCAACTGTATCCTGGGTTGCATCAAAAGGAGCGTGACCAGCAGGTTGAAGGACTTGATCCTGCTCCATTACTCTGTTCTCGTGAGACCTCACTTGGAGTACTGTGTGCAGTTCTGCTGTCCTCAACATAACAAGGACATGGAACTGTTGGAGCAAGTCCAGAAGAACGCGTGAGGATGATCAGGGGGCTGGAGCATCTCCCATATAAAGATAGGCTGAGAAAGTTGGGGCTGTTCAGCCTGGAGAAGAGAAGGCTGCGTGGAGACCTCATATCAGCCTTCCAGTATCTGAAGGAGGCCTATAGGGATGCTGGGGAGGGACTCTTCATCAGGGACTGTAGTGATAGAACAAGGGGTAATGGGTTCAAATTAGAAAAGGGGAAGTTTAGGTTAGATGGAAGAAGTTCTTTACTGTGAGGGTGATGAGGCACAGGTTGCCATTTTAGTGGCAAATTCTCCATCCCTGATGGTGTTCGAGGTGAGGCTGGACAGAACCTTGGGTGACATGGTCTGTGTGAGGCTTCCCTACCCACAGCAGGATGTTGGAAGTGGAGTTCCTTTCCAACCCTAATCATTCTATGACTTTATGATTCTGAAATGATGCTGTTATTTCTTAGTGATGCAACATATTTGTAAAAAATCCCTTCCTGAATGTCTGGTATTGGTACAGTACCCAACCTAACCTGTACATGTGTAACTCTGAGGCACTTGTACATGTCTTGAATAAAAGCTTGCTTTTTCTTTTTTTTTTTTATTTTTATTCTTGTAATGATGATAATAATAATAAAGCATCTGATGAACACAGGTGTCAAACTGAGTCTGCAAAAGGAAGTTTTAAGTCAGATACTGTTTTTACTTACACTGACTTTTCATAAGATCTTTAAAAAAAGTAATTTAAATGATCAGAATCGGGTCTGTAAGACCTAGTCGGAAATTAAGACTCTTCTGTTCACCTCAGTACACACATCATTAACAAGGGGATTATTGCTAAATGTTGATAATGAAATGAATATGGCTATGTGAATGCTGATTTGTATCCCAAATTAAAGACAGAGCAATGTTTCTTTCAACCTGAATTTCCAAGGGTTTTTGTTTAGGCATCCTGCATTTGACCATTCCAAGATGCCGAACATGCTCTGATGGAGAACGTGACTGTCATCTGGGGAAACTGTGCCAGACCTGAGATGGGGCATGACAGCTACACGTGGATGGTTTTTTAGCAAAGAATGGTCACGTTCCCAAGTCAGCAAGTGCCTGCGTGGACCTCGACATGAATCGAGGATGAAGGAGAACGTGGGTAAGGAAGCAAAAGTAATGGTGCAAGCAAGATAAGAAACTGGAATGTGTTAAGATACAAAATAGTGAACTGTTAGCAAGTTTTAAAGGTTAAGTTCTCATACGCTTATTTGATTAATTGTATACTAGTTGCTGTGTGCTGCAAGAATATGTATCAAAGCATAATATACTAAGCTATTGTATTATGTATCCAAATATAATACAGTGATCTATTGTATATGTAGCCATAGTTGCTGTGTGTTACAAGAATATGTGTCCGATTATGATACAGTGAGCTATTGTAAGCAGATGCAGACTACAGCATTTCACAGAATCACAGAATCACAGAATCCCAAGGGTTGGAAGGGACCTCAAAAGATCATCTAGTCCAAACCCCCTGCAAGAGCAGGGTAACCTACAGTATATCACACAGGAACTTGTCCAGCCGGGCCTTGAATATCTCCAATGTAGGAGACTCCACAACCCCCCTGGGCAACCTGTTCCAGTGCTCTGTCACTCTTACAGTAAAGAAGTTCTTCCTGATGTTAACATGGAACTTCCTATGCTCCAGTTTACACCCATTGCCCCTTGTCCTATCACTGGATATCACTGAAAAAAGCCTAGCTCCATCATCCTGACACCCACCCTTTTACATATTTGTAAAGACTGATGAGGTCACCCCTCAGTCTCCTCTTCTCCAAGCTGAAGAGACCCAGCTCCCTTAGCCTCTCCTCATAAGGGAGGTGTTCCACTCCCTTAATCATCTTTGTGGCTCTGCGCTGGACTCCTTCAAGCAATTCCCTGTCCTTCTTGAACAGAGGGGCCCAGAACTGGACGCAATATTCCAGATGCGGCCTCACCAAGGCTGAGTAGAGGGGGAGGAGAACCTCTCTTGACCTACTAACCACTCCCTTTCTAATGCACCCTAAGATGCCATTTGCCTTCTTGGCCGCAAGAGCACATTGCTGGCTCATGGTCATCCTCCTATCCACCAGGACCCCCAGGTCCCTTTCCCCTTCGCTACTTTCCAGCAGGTCAACCCCCAACCTGTACTGGTACATGGGGTTGTTCTTCCCCAGATGCAAGACTCTACACTTGCCCTTGTTAAATTTCATCAAGTTTCTCCCCGCCCAACTCTCCAGCCTGTCCAGGTCTCGCTGAATGGCAGCACAGCCTTCTGGTGTGTCAGCCACTCCTCCCAGTTTTGTGTCATCAGCAAACTTGCTGAGGGTGCACTCAGTTCCCTCATCCAGGTCATTGATGAAAATATTAAACAGCACCGACCCCTGAGGGACTCCACTAGTCACAGACCTCCAGATACATTCTGCGCCATTGACCACAACTCTCTGCCTTCTTCCTTTCAACCAGTTCTCGATCCACCTCACTACTTGATCGTCAAGCCCACACTTCTTTAGCTTATCTATGAGGATGCTGTGGGAGACAGTATCAAATGCCTTACTGAAATCAAGAAAAACTACATCTACTGCTCTACCATCATCCCTCCACCTAGTCACTTCCTCATAGAAGGCTATAAGGTTGGTCATACATGACTTCCCCCTCATAAAACCATGTTGGCTGTTCTTAATGACCCCCTCATCCTTGATATGCCTAGTGATGGAGTCAAGAATAAGTTGTTCCATCACCTTTCCAGGGATGGAGGTAAGGCTGACCGGTCTATAATTACCCGGGTCCTCCTTCTTGCCCTTCTTATAGACTGGTGTGACCTTTGCCATCCGCCAATCCTCAGGCACCTCTCCCGTCTTCCACGACTTACCAAAGATGATGGAGAGTGGCCTAGCAATGACCTCCGCCAGCTCCCTCAGCACCCGTGGGTGCATTCCATCCGGACCCATCGATTTACAGATGTCCAGATTGCATAGCTGATCCCTAACCCAATCCTCATCTACCAAAGCAAACTCCTTTGTCCTGACTCCTTCTGGGGCTATAGAAATCCAGGGCCCTCGGGGAGAGTCTGCAGGAGTAAAGACAGAGGCAAAGAAGGCATTCAGCACCTCTGCCTTCTTTATATCCTCTATCTCCAGGGCACCCACTTCATTCAGCAGCGGGCCTATATTGCCTCTTGTGTTAGTTTTATTTGCTATGTATTTGAAGAATCCCTTTCTATTGTCTTTAACCCGACTAGCAAGATTGAGTTCCAAGGAGGCCTTAGCTGTCCTAATTGCCTCCCTACATCCTCTAACAACTGTCCTATATTCCTCCCAAGCGGCCAGCCCCTCCTTCCATAATCCATAGATTCTCCTTTTCCATTTGAGTTTGCCCAGCAGCTCCTTGTTTAACCACGCCGGTCTCCTAGATCCCTTACTTGATTTCCTACTCATTGGGACGCTCTGAACCTGAGCTTGGAAGAAGTGGTCCTTGAATGCTGACCAACTATCTTGAGCCCCTTTACCGCCTAGTACCCTTTCCCATGAGACTTCCCTTAGCAGTTGACTGAAGAGGCCAAAGTTGGCCCTTCGGAAATCCAGAACTGTGGCTTTGCTAGGTATTCTATTCCTCCCACACAGGATCCTAAACTCCACCATCTCATGGTCACTGCAGCCAAGGCTGCCATTGACCGTCACCACTTCGACCAAACCCTCCTTGTTGGCGAGTACTAAATCTAGCAGCGCTGCTCTCCTAGTTGGTACGTCCACCATTTGCATTAAGAAATTATCATCAATGCACTGGAGGAACCTCCTAGACTGTGAATGACTGGCTGTGTGAGTCTTCCAGCAAATATCGGGGTAGTTAAAGTCCCCCACGACGACTAAGGCATGTAGTCGCAAGGCTACTTCTAGTTGCTTGTAGAAAGCCTCATCAACTCCTTCGTCCTGATCAGGAGGTCTATAATAGACCCCCCACAACTGTATCACCCGTGCCAGTCTGCCCCTTAATTCGTACTCACAGACATTCCACTTGCTCCTCATCCAACCCCGGACAGAACTCAATACATTCTAGTTGCTCTCTCACATAAAGAGCAACTCCACCACCTCGCTTCGCTGACCTATCTTTCCTAAAAAGGACATAGCCATCCATGACCACATTCCAGTCATGTGAACTGTCCCACCATGTCTCTGTAATTGCCACTAGATCGTAACCTTTAGACCGCAACAGCTTTTGTCTGATCACATTGATCTCTAACAGTCCATAATTTTTCTGCTGCAAATGGCACCAAACGTGGGGAGCCCCCCTATTTTTTCATATTGAAATTGAAGAAATTAAAGCACGTGACACGGAAGAAAGTGGAATGTGGTGCTGCAGGGACATTGTCTGGATTCAATCCGGCTGGACCAGGGTCGGGAGGTAGATGCCTCAGAGGTAGACGCCTTGGAACGGAGCCTTGTGAGCCCGGAAGACACTGCAGAGTGCAAATAAGGTAACAGCCGACAGGTCGGAAGAGAAAAAAAAAAAAAGAATAAAAGGAAATATTTAAGCTCTTCCAACATATCCTCTCTGTGAGAGGGATAGAGTAGGATGAAGCTGTGCTAAAAAGACTGTTGCTCTGGAGTAAGGAGAACGAGTTAATCCAAGGGGTTGGCGAAGCCTTTGAGCCTGAGACTTGAGAAAAAATCGCTAAGGAAGAAGCCTCCATTTTATGGATGTTTTCAGTCCTTCTTAAGGTGAAGGGAGCAACCTTTAAAGAGACAGACTTAAATTTAATGTTGAAATGGTCGAAGACACATTATCCAGGGATTGATGAGTCTACCGTATTTGAGGTCTCTTTGTGGAATGGTGCAGTATTTATATTGTGGGACGCAGCCACAAAAGGCAATGACACTGTGAAAAATTTGTTAGTCATTTGGAGAACTATATTAGAGATGTTAAAGTCAAAAAATTGAGCTCGTGGAACCCAGTGCCTCCCCCCTGACCCTCCTTCACATCCCACCGCCCCCCCTCGCCCCGAACCTCCACCAGTTGCCGTTTCAGCTGTGAAGACTGAGGACAGAGATAAGGACAATCTTTTTGACCCAGGTCCTATTGACCCTGAGAAGGAGCCTGTGCACGTTCATCAGACTGCTGTTGCTGATCCTGAGGTTCTTACTCCTGATAATTCTGATGCTGACCTTAAGGATCCTTTTGACCTGGAGCTTATTCATCCAGAAAAGAAGCCTGATTTATATCCCCCAGATCCTCATGATAAATGGGCAGCTGTAGAGGGAGAAGAGAGATGCGTGGGGGATACAGATGTATTGTGTGTTTTCCCTGTGGTGTATGTGCTGGATCAAGACCGGCGGTGGGAAGGTCTCTCGTATGCTCTTATCAGGGCTATCAGGCGGACTGTGGTAGACTGTGGACTTGGAACCCCATATACAACTCATTTGATACAGTCTCTCTGTGATACTCATGTACTAGAGGTTGGTAAATATAAGTATGTCCCGGTTTCTATTGACCTTTGGAGACCTTTATAGATATTGCTGGCCACTTCTTCCAACGTAGACTGGCCACCTGTGTCGGAATGAGTGTGCCTTTTGGGCAGTATAAAAGCCCAAGCCTCATGCGATGTGGTGGAGGCAGAGCCTCTGCGGGGACGCCTGCTAAGGTTGAGTCTGCCACCTCGCGCTGTGATGATGCTTCTCAGAGCTGGTTTCCTGATAGTCTTAACAGGGTGCCACGTTCTGTACATGGGACTGTGTAGTGGGAGTAATGATTGTCTGGATTTTGTGTTTCAAATATTGTTCCAAAAGTTGTGTGGAGTGTGCTTGTGGGATCCCATACGTGTGTATGTGTGTGTTGAGGGCAGACAGTGTTCTGTGTATTTTTTGTTGTCGGGTTTGTGTAAAAGTTTTAACAGGTGGCAGTTTAACATTTTGGGCAAGAAAGGGTTAATGCAAAAGCGCAGTTGCCAGCAGGTATTTATGGTTGCTGCTGAAGCAGGCAGGCAGCTGTAGCTGCGGCTGAGCAGGCAGGCATTTATAGCTGCTGCTGAACAGGCCGGCTTTTGTAGCCTCACAAAGCAGGGTCAGCGACTTTGAGGGAAAAACAACAACAACAACAACAACAACAAAAAAACCAACAAACAAACAAAAAAAAAGAAAACAAAAAACAACCCACAAACCTCTCGATCTATTGAAGTATTGAGGCAGTTTGTAGAGATACCACAAACAAAGTCTAAAGAGGACTTGCAACATGCTGGGCGCATGGGAGGAGCCCTGCTTAGCATGTTTAAAGTAACCTGAGGGTGAATCCAAGACTTGGAGGAACAGATTGGTTGAAACAAGAACTGCCAACTGAAAAAGCGAGAGGAGTAGTCACTGTTAATGCTAGTATGCAGGTGTATCATAATGCTTCTGTCTTGTGCAATTATACCAGCCCTAACATATCTAGATCTCTGAGTAAAGCAGTAAGTTTACCCGCTGGCATGTTTTTGATATGTGGTGACAGAGCTTGGCAAGGAGTGCCATCCCATATAAAAGGTGGTCCCTGTACCATGGGAACCCTAGGTATATTTCTCCCTAATAACACCATGATACTGAATAAAAGATCACGATCTTGAAGGTCAACACACGCTTTTCAAACAAAATGTAATGACAGAATAGATTTTTGGAACACAGGAGAAATAATAGCTGCTTCATTATTAGCTCCTGGAGTATCTAGCGCTCGAGCTTTAGCAACATTGAATAAGATAGGATGTTGGCTCATTAAACAAACTAATGCTGCAGCATCCGTTCTCTCTGCATTACTCACTGATGTTGACTCTATTAGACATGCGACTTTGCAAAATAGGGCAACAATTGATTTTCTTGTCTTAGCACATGGGCATGGGTGTGAAATTTTGGAAGGAATGTGCTGTATAAACTTCTCAGATTATTCAGAATATATACATGAAAGTATCTGTAATTTGAAAGATAGTGTGATGAAGTTAAGGGAAGATGATAAAGACTGGCTATCATAACTTTTTTCTGGCTGGGATATAACTGGATGGTTGTTAGTCTTGGTCAAAGGAGGATTGATATTGTTGCTTGTCTTTTTTGCCATTATCTGTATTGTACCTTGTTTGTTACAATGTATTCAACATATGACAATGAATGCTATGAAGCATGTTTGGCTTGCACAACAAGAAAAAGGGGGAGATGTAGATGGATTTTTAGCGAAGAATGGCCATGTTCCGAAGTCAGCAAGTGCCTACATGGACCTCGACATGAATCGAGGATGAAGGAGAACGTGGGTAAGGAAGCAAAAGTAATGGTGCAAGCAAGATAAGAAACTGGAATGTGCTAAGATACAAAATAGTGAACTGTTAGCAAGTTTTAAAGGTTAAGTTCTCATACGCTTATTTGATTAATTGTATACTAGTAACTTTGTGCTGCAAAAAAGCATAATATACTAAGAGATTTTATTACGTATCCAAATATAATACAGTGGTCTGTTGAAGATGTATCTAATTATACTACAGCAAGCTATTGCAGATATATCCAAATATAATACAGCGAGCTAATGTATATGTAGCCATAGTTGCTGTGTGTTACAAGAATATGTATCCGATTATAATACAGCAAGCTATTGTAAACAGATGCAGACAACAGTATAAAAAGGATAGATGTTCTGTAATAAAGGGCTTTTGTCTGATCACACTGATCTCTGACTGAGTCCATAATTTTTCTGAGGCAGATAAATGCATACAAGGTACAGGGGTGGTGATGTGCTGGTTTCTGACTGATAAGACTATGCAGATAGCCACAAGCACGTGATGCAAAGAGACAAGAAGACAAAAAGTGTTGCAATACTGTTGGTTTTGAAAGTGATAAGGGAAAATTGTTTTATTTGGTTAGGAACTGGATTAGGATCTGATTAAGTCCTGAATATATACTGATGAACATATACTTGAACTGAAATAGGATGTGTTGTTTCACTTGTCACAGATTGTTGAGGGAGTAAACCCGACAACTGAAGTAAAACTGGGGACTTTTTTCCAGCACAGAAAAGGTGCACGTGATATATTAACCTCATTACTAGGTTAATTACTAGGTACAGCTCTAAAAAGGGGTGACTTTAATTTTTTACAGCTACTAAGACATAGCTTACATCTTAAATGTGTGGGGTAAGTATCTTAGTTGTAGCACTCAGAAGTTGCATTAAAATTGAGAAAACATCATCTTCTGTGCATGTTCTAACCATGTTCCAGTTCTGTGTCAGGAGAGATTAAAGTGGGCAACTGCTTTTTCTCCTGTTGTCGCATCCAGAGGAAAGAAAGAAGAATGTACGAATACATTTGGAGGAATGGGACCATGCACATAAGGACAAACAAATCAGGAGAAGATCAGTGCTACCATCATGGTTAGGCATGAGCATCAAGGATGTTTATCCTCTCTAGGAAACTAGATGGGTCTGCAATGGTAAATTATAGTGTAACTTTAAAGAGAGCAACATGATACGCAAACTGGCCCCAAAGCTGCATTTGTTGTCCTGTGAACTAGGATTTATTATTGTATCTGACTCTCTTTCAAGAGACACACAGAACTCTTTTGTTTCTATTCCTCAAAGTCTGAGTTATTTGTGAATTCACCAAAACTGCCCGGTATTTGGCTTCAGGGAATTCTTCAGATGGTAACAAACTAGCATACTGGGAAAGTGGAAATGCATTGTAACTTGTGTTGTTGCCTCCTTTTGCTATGTAAAGAGAACTTTTGGCTTTCCATTCTTAGCTAACATCCAGAATATTTTGGTACACAAACTACTACCCCTTATATAAAAATGGATGATCTTTCTGGGTATGCTCAGAGAAGAAACAAAATACCAGGTAAGCACAGGTTAACCTCAGCTACTTTCGGTTACAAGTAGTTTTCAGTCTAGATGAAAAAAGAAAACTAAAGTAAAAAGACATGCTGCAAAGGTAACTTCTATTAATATTTGCTTTGTGGATAGGAGGATGACCATGAGCCAGCAATGTGCTCTTGTGGCCAAGAAGGCAAATGGCATCTTAGGGTGCATTAGAAAGGGAGTGGTTAGTAGGTCAAGAGAGGTTCTCCTCCCCCTCTACTCAGCCTTGGTGAGGCCGCATCTGGAATATTGCGTCCAGTTCTGGGCCCCTCTGTTCAAGAAGGACAGGGAATTGCTTGAAGGAGTCCAGCGCAGAGCCACAAAGATGATTAAGGGAGTGGAACATCTCCCTTATGAGGAGAGGCTGAGGGAGCTGGGTCTCTTTAGCTTGCAAAAGAGGAGACTGAGGGGTGACCTCATCAATGTTTACAAATATGTGAAGGGTAGGTGTCAGGATGATGGAGCTAGGCTTTTTTCAGTGATATCCAGTGATAGGACAAGGGGCAATGGGTGTAAACTGGAGCATAGGAAGTTCCACGTTAACATCAGGAAGAACTTCTTTACTGTAAGAGTGACAGAGCACTGGAACAGGCTGCCCAGGGGGGTTGTGGAGTCTCCTACACTGGAGATATTCAAGGCCCGGCTGGACAAGTTCCTGTGTGATGTACTGTAGGTTACCCTGCTCTTGCAGGGGGGTTGGACTAGATGATCTTTTTAGGTCCCTTCCAACCCTTGGGATTCTGTGATTCTGTGATTCTGCTTATAAAGAAATCAGGAAAAATGCAGCCTGTGAATAGAAAATGATGCAGAAGATACTGATGATATGTTCTTATGAGAAAGTGTGGTATTCCATTACCTAAACTGTTCAAATTTAGCCTGCAGATTCTGATTTAGTTCTTTGGTTCTATACTTGCCCACCTGAGGTGATTTCCTTCTACCGCTTTGATTGCATAAAATAGTCAGGGTGTACAGGCTTTTAAAAGCACAGATATTAAAAGAAATTTTCATCCTGCGTTTAAGCAGCTTTTAGAATAAATGACAAACAGCATCTGGTCAGGCTAAAAGCTATTTCAGATTCTGTTTTACCACTTCTGCTTCTTGTCTATGTGCCCAACATTTTGGATGACCTTTTCAAATAAGAGTACAGCCAAGTTTTGCAGGTTCAAGCAACGGATTAATGTTATAATTTGATCTCCTTTTCTGTAGCTGGAACATATATATATGCTCTGTCAACATACTACTTGAAAGCAAATTATAATGTGGCTCCATGTGAATGTGAATATCAATTGCTACACATATGCACTACACTACTTTACTGAATGGAATAGTGGAGAGAGAGAGTGTATATCAGACGAAAGAAGGAGTACTCATTAATATTCATTGTCATTCATTGCTTCTTCTTTGCATGTTGTTTGCAAATGGATTATAAAATTCACCACTAAGAGTTATTCACATATATTCATCAACTTCTATGTGTGATTTCCCCTTTCATGTCTAGTACACAAGGAAATTCCTATAAATATTCATAACAGAATATGTTGACTGATTGCATAAGTCATATGTTGTTACTTGTGCTTTTGGATGGTTAATTTATATAAATAGCAAATACAAGAAGAATGGAAAATTTTAAATGTTAAAACTAAATGTTATTTTGGAATTAACATGAGGAAAATAGACTTTTTGCAAACATATTGAAAAAGACAGACCAGAAATTTCAAGAGCATATACGCAATTTGGATTATTTTTCCAAGAATGTCAATGGGCAATGTCCAGAATTTTGTGAGGTATTTTGAAAACAAATTTGAATATTTGCAGGAGAGAATATATAATATTTGAATGTGAAGCAAACTTTTGATTTTTCATAAAAAGAACCTCTCAAATTACTAATGTCAGTATTGAATATTTGTTGTTTAAGAAGGAAGTGTTTTAAGATGTTAACAGCTATGTGTGGTGGTAGCAGTATAATGTCATAAGAGTTGGTAGGCAATTGTAATGAAATAAAAACTCAACAAATAAGTCTTTCCTTACCCTTGCTGACTCCCCTGTACTTTCCTAAAATAAATATCAGATAGTCTCTATAATAAATGCTGGAAATACCAGAACTGAGACATTAAAATGTTCTTGCTCTCAATATTAGGACTAAAGTACTTTAGTCTCAAATTTGACAGTGCAGTTCAGCAGATGTAGGTCTCCTCTACTGTGTCTCAGCAAAAAAAAAAAAAACATGTAGTAGGATTTACCATATCTTTCTCTTGCTATTTTTTATTATTTTCATACATAAGAAGTTAATACCATATGTACACCTAGCCTTACCACTTCCCAGTGTGCAAATGTCATTAGACCTCTCATTTCAGGGAAGGTGATGACATGCAGCAGAGAATACTACACAGCTTGATGTTCTTCTGCACTGGATTTCAGAACTATACTACATAGCCAGTGTCAGAAAAAAAAAGGGAAAGAGACCGAACGTTAAATAACTTTCTTGCTGAGAGCTTAGAGCATTTGTCTAAATAGTAAAAGATGCGGATATTGGCAAATGTGTACAAAGAAAAGCAGCTCAGGTCTTCCCTGTCCTAGATAAGGACACTAGTATATAGGTTACTAGGTAAAAGGAAAGCACGCAATTAACTTTTTCACTTTCTTTTCAATGTCTTAGAAGGAACTTAGTGTTAAAGGCAGCAAGAAACTTACATTCAGATTCCATTTTAATATTTCTGAATGTCAAACGACATAAAACTTGCTTTGTTCTGGTAGCGGGTTTTTTTTTTTGGTTTGTTTCTCTTGGGTTTTACTCTTTTTCTGTTTTGTTTGGGGGTTTTTTGTTTGGTTATTTTTGTGTTTTTTTGGGGTTTTTTTTGTTTGTTTGTTTGGTTGGTTTGTTTGGGATTTTTTGGTTTTGTGTTTTTTTGTTTTTAATTCCCCAGCTTAGGTGCTGAGTAAAAAAATTGCCTGCATAGCCTAATAGCCAATTTTAAATCTTTGGTTTTGTTCTTCAGGATATTGGATTGTGCATTTGTTGCATTGTGTAAAATTTTATAAAAACTGTAGCTCAAGATAATTTCTCTTAAGGGGTTGTTCTTACTTTATAAAAGCCCCAACCATCTTCACATCATCTTCACATAACTGGACAGTCTTTTTTTTCTTGTGTGCACCTGCCAGGCTTTGTTTTGTTCTCATGCTAACAGCTTTAGAACTGCTATGCCTTCTTGATTTGATGCGACAGATATCTATATTTTGTGGACTTTTTTTCCCTTTTAATGAAAGAATTTGCATCCAGGATTTCTAGATCTATGCAGAAGCACAAAGTACGAAGGTATGCATACACTGTTGGTGGCTGAAACAGACATACACATTTAAATTATGTATACTATTTCACAATGAAAGGCATAGCTCTGGCTTGCAAACCAGTATTTCAGTAGAAAGATATCTATATACACTGTCATGGTGGTTCATGGAGAGTTTAACGCAGCAGAGGCTTTCTCTCTTGTGGGGGTCTCTGTCTCCAGAGCTGGCAGCAGCCACATCCATGGGATGCACAAGCTCAGACAAGATTGCTGACTGGGTGCTCTTGTCCAAAGTCAGCACTGCTGCACAGCCTTTTTGTGCTCTGTGTGTGTATCAGCTTGATATTAGTCAAGACAAAGTAGAATATACAAGAGCTTTTGGAATGCAGAAAGTGGGAATATTCAGGGTTAAGTATGTGTGGCTTCAAGACAAATTAGTACAGGAGAAAAATATGAGGGATGACCAATGGCTGAAAAATACTGTTTATAACCAGATATTTGTTTAGCCACTAGCATTTCTGTGAACAGCTTTTATAGTTGAATTAAACAGATCAATAGGCAAATTCAATATTTATTTTGTAACTGTTTATTTTTTCTTGTGTGCTCACACTTTGCCACTGAGACACTAAGAAATTCCCATTGGACCTAAGAAGTACCAAAGGCCTATCACCCTACTTTGCAACCCTTACAGATTGAAAAGAAAACCAGAGAAACATGGATTTTGTACAAGAAGAAAGGATTAGTGATTTCTTACATTTTCTCAGAACCACAAGAACTATGGCTGGCATAGACCTCAGAAGGTCATTATGTTCATCCTCTTGCTTCAAGGTAGAACTGTGTGCACCGATGTCATTCTCGGCAGATATATAACTACGCAGGGGACGCTTTTTCTTCTGTGGATATAAATTGATTAAAACTTAATGTATGGTAATTATTTAGGCCAAGATTAGTCTGCTACGATTCTAGCAATTTTTCAGAGATGTCTAAAATAAGACGCCGCTCACATTATATTTCCTGAGTAGGAAGAGAAATATCAGAGAGAGCAGCTGAAATCTGAGTGGACCTGGTCATCCTCTTCATACTCCTGTGCTTATCTGAAGGGCTTTTAGGAGCCTCGGGTTCTTCAGAGTTGACAAAATCTCGGATTTATTTCTGCACCAGCAGCTAGGTGTAATCACAGCCTCCTTTGCTAGGCAGAAGGCAGTCACCTGATGTGAGGGACCATCTGTATCAACTTGTCGGTTACCAGACCATCGTTGCCTTCTCAAGGATATTTTGCTTGGATTAAGAGAACTGCTTCTGCTTCATTTGGGTCCTGCTAATCAAGCTGCCATGTTTTCTGTTTATGCTAATGAATCAGATCTTAAGGGGTGCTGTCAAAAAATTAATAGTGTAAGTTAACAGTGTAAGTTAAAAGTGTTAATAGTGTAAGCTGATATTCAAGGATCACCTGCTACAAGCTCAGGAGTGCTGCATCCCAACTAGAAGGAAGTGCAGCAGGAGAGACAGGAGACTTTCTTGAATGGATAAGGATAAGGAATGGAAGGAGGAAAATTCAAATGAAAAAAGAGGCTTATAAAAAATGGAAGCAAGGACAGGCGGCCTGGGTAGAGTACAGGGATGTTGTCCGGGAAGCTAGGGACCAGGTTAGGAAGGCTAAGGCCCAGTTAGAATTAAACCTAGCCAGGGATGTTAAGGATAACAGGAAGGGATTCTACAGGTACATAGCAAACAAAAAACAGACTAGGGACAACATAGGCCCCCTGAGGAAGCTCTCGGGAGAACTGGCTACACAGGATTTGGAGAAGGCTGAGGTTCTGAATGACTTCTTTGCCTCGGTCTTCACTGGCAAATGCTCTGACTGCACCACCCAGGTCTTAGAAGGTAGATGCAGGGACTGCGTATGAAGATAGGCTGAGAAAGTGGGGGCTGTTCAGCCTGGAGAAGGCTGTGTGGAGACCTCCTAGTAGCCTTCCAGTACCTGCATGAAGGCTATAGGGTTGCTGGGGAGGGGCTGTTCATTAGGGACTGTAGTGACAGGACAATGGGTAATGGGTTGAAACTTAGACAGGGGAAGTTTAGATTGGATATAAGGAAGAAATTCTTTGCTGTTAGAGTGGTGAGGCACTGGAATGGGTTGCCCAGGGGAGTTCTGAATGCTCCATCCCTGGTGGTATTCAAGGCCAGGTTGGATGAAGCCTTGGGTAGCTTGGTTTAGTGTGAAGTGTCCCTGCTCATGGCAGGGGGGCTGGAACTAAATGATCTTAAGGTCCTTTCCAACCCTAACTATTTTATGATTTTGCATACTATATATTTCATACAGACTTTGGCTCTGTTTTTATAATTTGACATTAATAAGCAAGAAATACTTAACATTGATTGTAGAAAACATATACATCTATTCTTCTTTTAAAATTGGATTATCATTATGATCAGTGGACATTTTTTATGTTCTATCCAAGATTAATTAAGCATAAGTTTTGATCGTGATAGACTTTATTTGGAGTACCTTTTATATCTAGAAATTCCTCAAGAATTAGTGCTAAAATTTGCCTTTCAGCAGTATTACTTAGAGACTGGAGTATTTGCACCAGGCTAGAACTGTCAGCAGAAAACTGAGAAATGGATTATGGATCAAATTACTTGTGGGATTGTGCTTTTTTAGCAAAGGGAGTGTGTGAAGGTCTTGAATAAGCTAGCTCTGAGAAATATTCGGGGAAATAGTTTTTAGTTTCAAACTCATGGGAAACTTTCTACAGAAAAAAGATCCCCAGGACCTCAGAAAACTGCTTTAAACAAAAAGTATTTCTGAACGATAACAAAACTGAACAAGGAAGATGCACACAATATTTCTACTTTTGTTGTATTAGAACCTTTAATGATACCTAAGTAATCTTGCAAATAAGCCTGTCTTATATACTTCTTTTGATTAACATGTAGAAATTATCTGTACCTGAGGACTAAAATGGTAAAATAAAATAAAAAAAAAAAAAAAATGATGGTCTTCATAAAGCATTATAAGTTTACTGAACAGAGTTAAGGGAAATCGGATTGAGAAAGTGTTATAGTAGAATTTACATGGTTAATCTGGTAAACAAAATTTTACTTGAAATAGTCCCTTACAGGTTCCCTGTAGCTCTCCAGTAACCTCTGAATTTCTCCATTCTCTCTCCAGGACCCAATTTCTGTCAATATTACTTGCTGAAGCACCATAACTATGTCAAAGTTTGTGAGACAGCTTGCACAAATAGGAGGATTTTTTTTTTTTTTTTTAACAAAAGCTTTGGCAGGAAACTTTAGTAGTTTATATGTATACCTGACATTCAAAAAAATGGCTGGTTTCCTGATGGAGAAATGTGCCAGTCTCCAGACTTCTTGACCTTTACCTGGCTGTACATTGACCATCAAATAATTTAGACTCCTGCTCCATTCCTAATCAGATGGCTGTCTCATTTCCAGGCTTCCCCCACATGTAAGGCTTTTCAGTAAAGTCAGATGAGTCAATCAGTGTGATTCATCCCAAATGTTAAGGCATTTGATGTTTTCCATCACTTCCTAGTTAATTACTGGGGATGATCATCTCCCTGTTATGGTTTATTTCTCATTAGAAATAATTTATTATTTTCCACACCCATAAGATTCTTTTTTAGACATGTAAGTAATACGACCTTTAAAGGAGTAATAACATAATGTTTGAAAACCCCCATAATTTCTATGCTTATCAGAAGAAGTCTTCCTTCTACCCTAACACTTTGGCTCCCTCTGGCTCTGTTCAGGCAATGTTTTGCAGAAAAAAACAGTACCTCAGATATTTTAGCTCAACTTTCCTTTTGGTGCCAAGCCTTTATATATGTGCTGGTATAAGAATCTTATCAGGCATGCTGGTCAATTTTAAAGCAACATTTCATCAATATATTGTTTGATCAGAGGGTGTATAGAAAAAAAGTATAGTAGCCTTCATTCTCAAAATCCTAACTCATGCATCCAGACCTTGTAAAATATAACTCAGTATTTTTCAATTTTGTTCTTCAAAATTTGCCACTTCATTTGACTCCTCCTGGATGCTAGTCAGTTTAGAAGGCGAAATTGAATAGATCCTGGCTTATCTAATTAACTAACTAATGAATTAATTCACTAATGATGAAATTGAACTAACATTTGCTGAGTGTAAGTAGTTCTGTTATGAATTAGTGATAAAATCTAGAGGTATTCCAGAACTGAAAATCAGAGTGCAAGTATGATGTCAGTTTTCTTGTTTACACAGATTACATTTTTTAATGCCTAGAGTACAGGTTTTCATCAGCAACCCTACTAAAACAATCATTCATTGCTCTTAACAATTGTTTGCACATAAAACTTTTCTGTAGCTGTTCATGAAGTTCTTGTTCATGAAGTTGTAACTGTTCATGAGCTGTTGGAACTTCTTAGGACTTTACTGTGTGTCTCAGTACTCTAGGGTTCACAAACAACTCCTTACCATACTCAGGCATTTGCTGTTGCTCATTGTGAAAATGTTTTGACACTTCTATCCTTACCCAAAGGCTCCCATAGAATAGATTGCCTTGCATTGTGTTTTACTTCTCTTAAGTAGCAAAACAGTGTGAAATCAATAATTCATGTCTATGACCAGAATCCATGTCACCATTAAATAATTGTTGTACCAGCATATTTGCTGAACTGGTGATAATTTTAAAAAATTGTTTTGATGACTTCTATTTTTTTTTTGTTGTAAATATTTTTCTCATAAAAACAATCCATCTCGCAAAGAGAAGGTGTAATTTTTTGCGATTTATTATCACAGCATAAATATGCACATCCCTATTTTTAATCTGAAAGTGAAATGTTGTCCTTCAAGAAATGCAAACAACCAAAACAAGGTAACCGTCTCACTAGTTGTTTCTTTTGCTATAAACTCAGTAGCACATATTCACTACTCTTATCCTCAGCTACTTCTTATTTCCAAATAGCATGAATCTGAAAATGGAAACCTGTTGCCATCAAAGTAAAATTGTCTCTCCATAATGAAATTGACAGCTTAAATTAAATTCTTTAAATAAATAAAATAAATTACTTCTTGTTTATTTGATACCAGTGTCATCTTGCATTTTATCTCAAGGTGTCCAGGAGGAAAACATAATGTGCTTGAAAAATTAATTGATGTATCAGGACCCTTGAGAGCTACTTTTGTTCATGGTTTATAGCACCTAATCTGTTCATCTTCATGCTTATTTATTCAATTTAATATCTGAATCTGGAAACTATATCTGATATTCCTTGATAAATAATTTTGACCCAGATTCCAAGAAATTACTGAAATATTGCATTGTTACTGCTTTATAGATATGAAATCCAATCAGTTGGTAGGCTGGATTGCCTGTAATATTTACAAATCTTGGGAACTCTTGTGTCTGTGTTTCCTGTGTGTGTTGGTGAAAGTAAAATGTTAGGAAGTTACATAGAGAAATGCTTTTAACTATGACATTGCACTGTGTATTATCACATTATGTTATATTGAATGACTCTATTTTAAAATAGCACAGTTCCAACACTACAAGAGTAAATGTAGGTCTTGCAAGAAAGTCTAACATTGGTAAAATGCTGTTTTTTCATTGCATGAGAAGGAAAAAAAAGGGGAAATGCAAATATTATAGACAGCAGCATGGGACTGATTCTGCAGGAAGGTAATATCCTTTTAAGTATTTTTCTTTAAAGACTATTAATATATCAAATTTTGTAATGCATTTTATAGACTGTTAATTTATTTCACCCTTTGAAAACTGGTCTTTAAAATGTTCATGCAGGTTAAGCCAATATTAATTACCCAGTACTATAGGGTGATTTTTCTAGTAGGGATTTTACTCAGCTGTTCATCAGGTTCAGTGAGTTCTACAAGAAAAAAAGACCACACATTTTTAACCACACTAGGAATATATAAAATTATTTGCCACCATCTTCATGATTGCCATAAGTGGCTAAGGTGGTAACATTCTGTCCCTGCCCACAGCAAGGGGGTTGGAACTATGTGATCTTCGGGTCCTTTCCAATGTTAACCATTCTATGATTCTACAATTTTCTGTTCACATCACAGCATATACCAGATAAGCAGAACAGAGGGAATTTGTCGCCGTCTGCATTCTCTAATGCTTAAAAGTGCTCTCAACAGC
Organism: Lathamus discolor; assembly: GCF_037157495.1. Lineage (NCBI taxonomy): Eukaryota > Metazoa > Chordata > Aves > Psittaciformes > Psittacidae > Lathamus > Lathamus discolor. The sequence continues at coordinate 32,901,470 of NC_088909.1, read as the reverse complement.
TTTGACCTTTTCAGTGTTCACAAATATTATATGATGCTCTCTGCCACCCACTTTCCTCCCCAACTACTTGGAGGCAGCTAACCTATAGGGAAATCATACTGCTGCTTAACCAATTAAAGTACAGAATATTGAAAAGGTCAAAGTAATACAAAACTCTGCAGTACACAGAACGTACCAGGCACTTCACAAATAGTTCTAGCTGTAGATAAGAAAAAGGGAGAAGAAACAAAATAAAACTGTATTTGAGTTCAATGAAAAAAAATAATCAGATTTCTTGTTAAACATTCTTTATTAGTTTGATGCAGGAGGAGCACCCTGTAGCTGCTGGGCATCCAAGACTGAGAACATTTTAGGCACGATCAGAATGTGTATTTGGAGTGAAATCTTGTTCATATGAGTAAAATTCCCATTGATTTAAATGGTTACAGGTTTTGTGGCCTGCAAAGAAATATTTTCTGTCAGTTAGATAATTTTAACTTGATGGACAAAAATCAGAGAGTAAGAAATATCTCTTTCTGCAGTTAACAGGTACTCTATCAGAATTTCAGAACCATGCAAGATGTGTCATGTTCTAAGAGAGGTAATCCCTGCGTCAGCAACAGAACATTTCAGCTTTGTCTGCAAATATACTTATCAGGGGTCTGTAAAAATTTCTTGCATAATCAGTCAAAGCATATTTTTACCTCTTAGGTGAAATTTTTCACTGAGAGATGTTGTTTTACAGTTCTCAACTGACACATTTTTCCTATGGCATGGTTCTTCCAACAAAGGAGATATCTGCTCTTTGTTATACTAGTATGAATCTTCAATAGCTATATTTAGTGCTTTGAATCAGTCTTTCACTTTGAGAAAATTATGTGTTTTGTGGGTGGAAAAGTAAATTTTTTTCCTCCTCTGATTTGTTCATCAGTTTGGCTTTCTGACAATTCTCTGTATCATGACATGTTAGCAGGTAGTTCCAGAAACTCAGCAAGGAGATACATCTGATAAGAAGATAAATTCATCAGTTTGTTGTCATTCTTAACAATCCTGTATTCCAGACTAAAACTGTTATTTTTATTGTCATTTATCATTTTAGAGTAATTAAACACATTTAGTCTAGACACGATATTGATTTCCAATTCATTCAAATTAAGGGAGTGTATTCTTATATATTTAAAGATTTCAATAAAATATCCATTTCTTGAAAGATATGTCTGAATTTAGGTCTGTTTTTCTTACTCTGCTTGAGCAAAGGCTTAACAGAGAAAGCAGTTGCAATAGAAAGTGGAGTTGACTAAATCAGATTATCTGAGAGGTACTTGTCTGAGGAAGGTCTTCCTAGCTCCAGAGTTACCCTCAGGAGCCTGAAATTATCAAACGCAAGCCTTACCAGTAAAGGCAAGTCTGGCTAGTAAAGACCAAGGCAAAGAAGTTCTTGAGTACCTTGTTCTTTTCATTTTAATAGGTTTGTTTCACAGAAAGCCACATAGCACTGAAAAGTCCATGGCCACTCTTTATTTAAATTTTAATTATAAATCTGTTTTAGGATTATGATCCATGTCAGTATGTACATTGCCAAGTTCACTCAACTGCACCACACCTGCAACATCTGGAAGTCACTCAGCACATACTCTGTTACCAGAGCTAAATTAAATATAACCATTTTCTTGATATCTCAAGTTTGGTGTTTCTCAGGTGTTTCTTTATAGGTTGCCCCTCAGTCAAAAAGAAGAGACTTCTGAAGCTTACTCTGTTAACTGCAAAGTTATGCCTGTAGTTAAACTGTTGTAAATTTGTTAATTAATGAAGAGTGTTGCATTATTTTGAAATAATTTTCAAAAGCACTCTTCCTCTTCACTGAAAAGTAGAATTGAGATATTTTAACCCTAGAGTATACCAAAATTTAAAACAGGTTTAAAACTTGTATTAAAATTACAGGTACTTCCTGCCAATCACAACGTTGGGTAGTCCATGATTCTTGATTTAAATACTATTATTGTTGGATAACTAGAAGTACCATTTTGTCTGAAAAAAAAAAAAAGACATTCAAGAAAAGCCTGTTTTGGTGCTAAAATTATTCTGACATCCATGCAGCTGAGTATGCCCTATGCACAAATGCAATCACTGTCACAGAGTTTTCAAATATTTTCTCATCCAGAGAAACCTGTTGCTCTTCAAACTCCTGTTCTCTATCCTGTTTCTACAATACTTTAAAAACACAAGTAGCAAGGCTCATTCACCTTTGGTCTGAGACTTTGACTCTTTAACACTTTAGAAACTGAATCTTTAAATGTTTGCTGTACAAAGTTAGAATGTTTTGTGGGTTTAAGTGTGCAAAATTATTTTAAATAGGAAAAATGTTACATAATGCTATTAAGCATTAGAGTATCTTTTTTCCTCTCAAAAGAAATGTGCATTTGTTTCTTAGTTTATTTATTTATTAGGGTGACGTAGGAAGTCTATTTCACAGAAATAAATATTTTTATTGTAGATAGACTGTAAGATTCCTTTTGTGGAAACAATACAGTGAAATATACTTATCAGATGAGGTTAGATATATCCTGTGGTTTGTATTTAATTTATTCTACTGAAATTGCTTTCCAATACAGAAGGCTGGGATGATATTTACTTAGATTTAGATCTCTCCTATATATTTTTCTTACTTTCTCTTCTGCATCTGGGTGGATTGAATAACCACAGTTTTGATGAATCTTAAGGGTGTACATTCTAGTGCTTGACTGAGCAGGAAATGCAGCAGTCACTCTCATAAACTGTACAAAGGGCTTTGCCAGCTGAGTTTGTAGTGTAGTCCATGGATCAAAAAATACCAATCTGAAGCATAAAAATGGTGAGAGAGAGTGCCAGTGTTTTGTACTTGTTTAAACAAATTATTAACCCATAGGCTGCACTGGAATGTTACTGATGTCCCTTAGTTATAATAATTTGCTTGCTAAAACAAAAAGTTCTGGCACTAAATATTGCAAAACAGGTTGCATTAAACATGAGATGTGGGAGTTCACTGGTATGACTTAAACAAGACAGCTCATTAGGCTTTTAAATGCTATTGCTTATCCAATTTTTGAATGCTGTTACAGAGTGTTGAAGCTTGTATTTCAATAATTCTTCTATCAAAAGCTCTGCAAGGTCATGAAAGTTCAGAAACATTTATAGACAAAATGCTGTCACTACTGTCAGTTTAAACTTTAATCAGTATGACTCGGACAGTGGCATAGAGGTTGGTGCCAATTATATATCAAACACTTTTGAGTATGGACTTCACTAGCATTCCTAAGACATTCTATTCTGCTCAATAGAAGTTATTGTAAGATTCCTACATATCTAAATGTTTGTGATAAGTGCAAAGTAAAAATGGTATTTTTTTAATAAAAAAACTTCATAAAATAAGTTTCCATAAATTTATGAAATAAATGTAGCATATTGGGGAAGAAAGGTGAAATATGCTGCATTTCTATATTCTTTCCCCTTTTATTCAGTAGGTTCTCAAGCAAGTATGCATAGCTGACTTTTCAGTTCTTCTTGTGTAATTAAGAGTTGAACTGAATACTTACCAATCTCTACCAAAATTTAAACCACAGTATGAACCTTACCTGTATTTAAGAGATTTGAGAGGAATTAATTGAAGGGCCTCTCTTGCTCGCTTTAAGTTGTTTTTTAATGATTTATGAAGAAAGTGGGTCTTAAGTCATCAGAAAAAATGAAATTGTTGTTTTTTGCTGTCTTTTCTGTATTTGACCTTATATACTGTGGGTATATGGATATTATAGAACTGAAAAACAGTAAATATTTTAAAGGACTACTCTGCTCACCAGTGAAGATCTTGAAAGATGTGTGCTGAATACAGACAGAATGCTTAAACTATAGAGCTATCAAAAGCAAATAAAACATGTAATTAGGAAAAGCCAGCATGGATTCACAAAGTCAAATCATGCTTGACAAATCTCATCACCTTCTATGACAAAGCAAGCTGCTTAGTTGCTGTGGGGCTGAGGATTTCTCCAAGTCTTTCGATACAGTCTCCTTCATCTTCCTCCTAGAAAAACTGATGTGTTATGCTCTAGACAACAGATCTGTGCAATTGAGGGTGGAACTGGCTGATTAACATCACCCTGATGGTGGTAGTGAATAGGTCCTTTTCCAACCAATGACTTGTCAATAGTTGGGTCCCCTAGGGATTGATATTGTGCCCAATATTTTTCAGTGTCTTCACAAGTGATCTGAAAGATGGGATCATGTGTACCCTGATGAAGTTTGTTGATGATACCAAACTAATTGGGGAAGTGAAGAGCAACCCTGAAGAATGAGCTGGATAGGCTGGAAGAGTGATCTAACAAGAACCTTATGAAGCTCAACTTCAAGACAAGTGTACCTGGAAGAACACAATTCAGGAGTCCAGCACAGGCTGGGATACATCCAAGTGGGGAGCAACTCTGTGGAAAGAGCCTTGGGGGTCCTGGTGGATTAGCAGCTTAAGAGGGGTGAACTGTGTGCTTCTGCAGCAAATACAGCCAGCTGGATACTGGGTGAAATCAACTAGGACATCACCAGCAGAGATAAAAAAGTCATTATCTATTCTATGCAATGTTTGTAAGGCCACACCTGGAAAACTACATTCAGGTTTGGTCCTTGCTATAAAAAAAATCGAATGTGGACGGGCTAAAGAGGGTCCAGAAAAGGGCCACACTATCCAAGGACTGAGGAACTGAGAGGAAAGGCTGAGAAAGCTGAGCTTGTTCAGCCTTGAGAAAAGGTGGCTCAGGGATACCTTATCACCATATCTGAGTATTTCAAAGGTGGCTACAAGGAAGATAGAGACTCCCTTTTTACAAGGAATTCTTACGTGGAACTTACTCCCTTTTTACATGGAAAAGACAAAGGGTAATAGTAAGTCACTGCTGGAAAGATTCCCACAGGAGAGAAGAGGGAAGTTTTTTACAGAACAATCAACCATTGGAATAACCTCCCCAGGGAAGGGGTGGATTCCCCAGCACTTAAGATTCAGCTGGACAAGATGCTGGGCCATCTTGTTTAGACAATGATTTTGCCTAAAACAGTTGGACCAGATGGTCCTTGATGTCCCCTTCTAACCTGGTATTCTGTTATTCTAAGAGTCTTCTGTTTCCCCAGTACCTTGTCACTTCTTTTATTCTCTGTCAAGGATTAAGCAAGGCATTCTTCAAGACCATATCATCCATCTCTTCCATTTACTTTAGACTGTTAATAGCCTAGGATACATTTTAAACTTCAAGCTTGTAAAGAAGTAATTATATAAAACTAATCATGCTTAGATTGAGCACCCAGCGCTAGTTCTTAACATTTCTTTGCCTTCTTCAGATGCAAGCACCACACTTCCTGCTCCTCCCTGCCCCTTACTCATCACATGTTGCTTGTTGTGGATCAGAATGTGGACCAGTCAACAATATCTGACTTTCCACTGGGTTTTTACCTAAAGTTTTCCTCACTGGAGGCTCTATTATCCTAGTTTTTCTGTGTTCACCTATGCTCCATAAGATGTTGAAAATCAATATACGAAAGTTTTCCTCATTATTGGTTTCTATTGACATACACAGATTTTCAGGACATCTAATACTAGAATGTTTCAGAATGTCTGTCTACTTCACGTCCTTGTGGTTTATGTACATGTCTGTACCATCCTTAAGAAATTATATTTGTCAGCAGAAATAGACACTTTATATTAGCCAAAGAAAGATTTGACAAATATTTAATGACTCAGTGATAGAGCCCCAGATGACCTGTGTATACTGCCATGTATGAAGTGGTTCTGCTGGGGACCCAAACATTTTGTACAAGTCTGACCAGATCTTTTCTTGTTTAAATTCAGCATCTCACTGACCCAGAGCCAGACAGTCTGTCTCTAGTCCTACTATTTCAGAAATATTGATCCCATGGTGCCTTCATGTAATATAAAGCTCTCAAAACACTAAAAGAGAGTAAATGTTGAAATGAAGGAATCTAAAGGAGAAAGCCAGTTTTGAGGATGAATAATATTTTTCTGTATTTTTTTTCTTTTTCCATATTGAGCTGCTAGATTCAATGTGCATGTTACTATTTACTGTTCAAATGTTTCGCTTCCCCCTGCTACTATGCTTCTGTGGGTTATATGGTGCTTTAGATAATGCTTCCTCTGGCATTATTTTTTAATATAAAAACAAAATATTGGTACACTTTTATAATTGTTTTAGATGTACTTCATTACCATTAGTCACTGCAAGTAGTTTGAACACAGCTTTCAGTGGGCTTCATGAAGTTTAAATCTTTTTTATCTTTCTGTATGTCTTCTGCACACTCAAAATTAGTGTTCTATGATCTAATTTGTATGAATGCTCATGAATACTCAATGACTGTTTTTTGTCTTGTCACTCCATTTGTACCATTACATCTACTGTTTATCCTGTAGTGTCTCATTCTTAAACAGTATTCTGTCTGCCAATAGTACAATAAATTTGTGCATGAAAAATATACATTCAAAGCTTGAGAAGACCTGCATAGAATGAAAGACCAAAGCTAAGACAATTTTATTCTATATTTCTGAAAACAAGTTGGAACTGTAAAGATTATAAAAAGCTTCAATGTTTATATGTTTAAAAGCTTCAATATATATACTTAATCAAAAATATTTCAATTTTGAAATGGATTAATAGGAATAAAAGTAATTAGGTGGATGATGTCATTTAGAGCTATTTATTTCCAGTTATCCCACTTATTGTAAATGCATAATTCACGTATTTCTTAGCCAGTAATTATCCAGCAGTCAGCAGCATCCACTATGGTCACTACAGTAGTCTTATCTATGTTCTTCACAATAGCTGTACTTGTCAACATAGAAGATTTTAAAATTGTTACTGTTTAATATCTTCATCAATGATACAGTGGGATTGATGTGCCCTTGGTAAGTTTGACAATGACGCCAAGCTGTGTGGTGCAGTCAACACACTGGAGGGAACGGATGGGATCCAGAGGGACCTAGACAGACTGGAGAAGTGGGACCCTGCAAACATCATGCAGTTCAACAAAGCAAAGGGCAAGGTCCTGCCCATTGACTGGGGCAATCTCAAATCATTCTGTGATTCTTTGATATGTCCAAAATAAGGGATGCAGAGTAATTTTCTAATATAAAGAAATTATGGACGTGATTTTTTTAAAAAGGAGTATGACTTTTTTTTACATCAAAGTGTAGGTGGAGTTTAGGATCCTGTGTGGGAGGAATAGAATACCTAGCAAAGCCACAGTTCTGGATTTCCGAAGGGCCAACTTTGGCCTCTTCAGTCAACTGCTAAGGGAAGTCTTATGGGAAAGGGTACTAGGCGGTAAAGGGGCTCAAGATAGTTGGTCAGCATTCAAGGACCGCTTCTTCCAAGCTCAGGTTCAGAGCGTCCCAATGAGTAGGAAATCAAGTAAGGGATCTAGGAGACCGGCGTGGTTAAACAAGGAGCTGCTGGGCAAACTCAAATGGAAAAGGAGAATCTATGGATTATGTAAGGAGGGGCTGGCCGCTTGGGAGGAATATAGGACAGTTGTTAGAGGATGTAGGGAGGCAATTAGGACAGCTAAGGCCTCCTTGGAACTCAATCTTGCTAGTCGGGTTAAAGACAATAGAAAGGGCTTCTTCAAATACATAGCAAATAAAACTAACACAAGAGGCAATATAGGCCCACTGCTGAATGAAGTGGGTGCCCTGGAGATAGAGGATATAAAGAAGGCAGAGGAGCTGAATGCCTTCTTTGCCTCTGTCTTTACTCCTGCAGACTCTCCCCGAGGGCCCCGGATTTCTATAGCCCCAGAAGGAGTCGGGACAAAGGAGGAGTTTGCTTTGGTAGATGAGGATTGGGTTAGGGATCAGCTATGCAATCTGGACATCTGTAAATCGATGGGTCCGGATGGAATGCACCCACGGGTGCTGAGGGAGCTGGCGGAGGTCATTGCTAGGCCACTCTCCATCATCTTTGGTAAGTCGTGGAAGACGGGAGAGGTGCCTGAGGATTGGCGGATGGCAAAGGTCACCCCAGTCTATAAGAAGGGCAAGAAGGAGGACCCGGGTAATTATAGACCGGTCAGCCTTACCTCCATCCCTGGAAAGGTGATGGAACAACTTATTCTTGACTCCATCACTGGGCATATCAAGGATGAGGGGGTCATTAAGAACAGCCAACATGGTTTTATGAGGGGGAAGTCATGTATGACCAACCTTATAGCCTTCTATGAGGAAGTGACTAGGTGGAGGGATGATGGTAGAGCAGTAGATGTAGTTTTTCTTGATTTCAGTAAGGCATTTGATACTGTCTCCCACAGCATCCTCATAGATAAGCTAAGGAAGTGTGGGCTTGACGATCAAGTAGTGAGGTGGATCGAGAACTGGTTGAAAGGAAGAAGGCAGAGAGTTGTGGTCAATGGCGCAGAATCTAGCTGGAGGTCTGTGACTAGTGGAGTCCCTCAGGGGTCGGTGCTGGGACCGGTGCTGTTTAATATTTTCATCAATGACCTGGATGAGGGAACTGAGTGCACCCTCAGCAAGTTTGCTGATGACACAAAACTGGGAGGAGTGGCTGACACACCAGAGGACTGTGCTGCCATTCAGCGAGACCTGGACAGGCTGGAGAGTTGGGTGGGGAGAAACTTGATGAAATTTAACAAGGGCAAGTGTAGAGTCTTGCATCTGGGGAAGAACAACCCCATGTACCAGTACAGGTTGGGGGTTGACCTGCTGGAAAGTAGTGAAGGGGAAAGGGACCTTGGGGGTCCTGGTGGATAGGAGGATGACCATGAGCCAGCAATGTGCTCTTGCGGCCAAGAAGGCAAATGGCATCTTAGGGTGCATTAGAAAGGGAGTGGTTAGTAGGTCAAGAGAGGTTCTCCTCCCCCTCTACTCAGCCTTGGTGAGGCCGCATCTGGAATATTGCGTCCAGTTCTGGGCCCCTCTGTTCAAGAAGGACAGGGAATTGCTTGAAGGAGTCCAGCGCAGAGCCACAAAGATGATTAAGGGAGTGGAACATCTCCCTTATGAGGAGAGGCTGAGGGAGCTGGGTCTCTTTAGCTTGGAGAAGAGGAGACTGAGGGGTGACCTCATCAATGTTTACAAATATGTGAAGGGTAGGTGTCAGGATGATGGAGCTAGGCTTTTTTCAGTGATATCCAGTGATAGGACAAGGGGCAATGGGTGTAAACTGGAACATAGGAAGTTCCACGTTAACATCAGGAAGAACTTCTTTACTGTAAGAGTGACAGAGCACTGGAACAGGTTGCCCAGGGGGGTTGTGGAGTCTCCTACACTGGAGATATTCAAGGCCCGGCTGGACAAGTTCCTGTGTGATGTACTGTAGGTTACCCTGCTCTTGCAGGGGGGTTGGACTAGATGATCTTTTTAGGTCCCTTCCAACCCTTGGGATTCTGTGATTCTGTGATTCTGTGATCTGAAATCAGACTCTACTGCCCGTTGTCTCAAAGATTGGTCTGAGAAGCTGAGATGGAAATCCACCTATCTTTTGTCTCAGAGATGGGTGGGAGGAGTTGAGATAAGACTCCAATATCCATTGCCTGGGAGAATGGAGTGAAGAGCTGAACTGGGACTCCACCATTCATTGCCTAAGGAATGAGTGGGAAAGAGCTGAGGTAAGACTCTTCTGTCCATTACTTCAACGACAGGTGTGAGGAATTGCTGTCCATTATCCCAAGAATTGCTGCAGACATCTGTGTGTGCAGACAGCTGCAGCTGGCAGCAAGACCAGGGAAATCGATATACCAGGAACAAGATACATGACATGAAGAACATAGGTACTCCCCCTAACTCACAATAAAAGGGGGAGTAAAACATCGCCAAAATGGGTACCTTCAAGGGGACTCCAGAAAGTCGCCTCCACAAGGACATCTAGCACCCATGGACTGTTGGGTGACACTCTGCTCCGATACTACGAGACCATGAACTCTGAAGAACTCCCACCACCAATGACGACGACATGGTGGCACTGCTGGATCCACGCTGGTGACTCTTTCTCTCTGTCTCTGCACCCGGAACCCTTGCTTCATTTTCTGCCTTTTTTCCAATCTGTCCTATCGCTATCCCCTTTATTACAATAATTTCCCTTTTTTCTAATAACGTTTTTGTAATTTGTAATAAACAAACCATCCAATTACAGTACTTGACCTCTTTTGTGTCTTACTTTCACTCTTGGGATCATGAACTGAAACTGGGTCTGACACTGGGGTTTTCTCCAATTGGACCTTGACAGTACTGTGTTATTCAGGATCATCAATTATTAAGCTAAAATGTTATGGCAATTAAAACAGAATTTTGCTTTTAGATCTGGATGAAATTTTAACAACTGAAAAGTTATTGTTTCCTCCAACAATAAGAAATTATGTTTGCACACTTTAAAAGTCTTAAAGACTGTTCATGTCAGCTGCCTCTACTGAGCCAGGGATATATCCCAAGATAATTGGAATCTTACCTAATTTCAGACAAATTTATATCTACTATAACTTATATATGTTCATAATGGAATTAGTCTAAAAGTGGGACAAGTTGACTGTCAAGAACCTTATACCTTTTATCATCTTTAAAGCAGTTTAGTCTTCTGCATACATTTATGAAAAATACTTTGTGTCGTAAACAAAATTCCCCTGTTGGATGGATGGTTAAAGCTGCTGCTTACCTTAAACATTTCATTACCATGCAAGACTTGTTAAGAATTGGGGTTCTTTTGCTTGTTTAAATAACTGCAATCACACCACATTTCCTGTTCATTTCAGTTTTACAGAGGAGAATAAAATGTGTTTCCACCGTTTTCTCTGTGTAAAATGCATAATTTGTGTAAAATGTCTAATATTTTCTTGTGTATGTGTGCTGTACAGACTACAGGCTACATTCTTCATGTCATTCTTCAAACCAAAATATGTTATTCTACACATATTTTTCCACTGTTTGGTACAGAAGGGGAAAAATAAACATAATTTGTCCCTCAAAATTATTCCATTCGAGAGTAGGTGTAACCTTTGCTTCACTTTTCAAATCCAATTTTATATTCATACCAATTCTATATTGGTAAGTATTTTAAAATACACTTTTTTATTGATTTTTTTTTTCTCAGTCTGCCTAGCTAAGTTCTATTGCAATGAAGCTAAGGAAGATGAATATTTGACAGATTCTTGTTTCATTTTTTTTTAATAATTTATGTAAATCCGAAGATTCAAGAACCTTTCTTTCCATGAGCAAAGTGACTCAACTAAAAGTTTGTATGATCCTTTCTACTTTCAGTGTTTCTGAATGTATGCTTACATATGTGTTGAGTATCTACGTCTTTAAATACATGCTCTTTATTTAGTTTATATTTGCATAAAAATGTGATGTCTTTGGCTATTAAAAAGGTTTTCTTCTGTTGAAACTGATAGGATTTCAAACTATTCTTTAGGACCATGGCAAGGATATATGTGCATGGCAATGATTATAACAGCACACAGGTGAGTGGTCCTTATAGTAGAAAACTGAGATTCATGTCCCGGCTCTGTGAGTCTTTAACAGGGGTAAGATCAACAAGATTACTGGAGAACAGCTTGGCTTGGCACACCTCATAACATATAATCCAGTTCAGCAAGGATGAAGAGGTCTAAGACATCCCAACAAAAACATTAATGGAAACTCAGTTAAGTGTCTAGGCACTGAACCATCTGAACCATTTTTAATTGGAAGCTTTGTTTTTTTGATAGAAGTCCAAACTTTTCAAAATATTTTGGTCTGTTCCAATCATCAGCTGAAATTTTCACATGGAAACCTGTGAAGTCTGAATTTTGCTTGCCAGCTGTTACACTAAACCTGTTTAGCCCAGAGCACAGAATATTTTGAATTGTGTTAGGATTAGATGGCATATCTTTTAAAGCTGCTGAGAGCAAATAAACTTTCCTGCTGGCAAGGATAAGATAATCACTTCCAGTAATGCTATTCTTATTATTCTCATGCATTTTACCAGTGCTTTCTCTGAAGTGTTAAGTGAATTGGGGAATAGGAATAGGAACTGTGTTCAAAGAATATGTGGCTGGATTCTAGATAGATATGATAAGGTCTTTTTCTGATGATTTGTGTACAAGCACATTAGACGATAACTGCACAAGCATAATAATATTGACTCAAATGGTTCATTTCAGCAGCAGTAGCAACAACAATGGTTTGTCCCAAATGAAGTACCTGAAGGAGAAACAGTCTCTTTCACTCACATTCTGCTTGAGTGGACCGACGGTTGAAATGTTTCCATAGTCTAACCATAACTTAGGCTGTGCAGCCATGTCCTGATGGCCAAATGCAACTTGCATTTAGTTCCTTACCCTCAATCTTTCAAGTAATTCCTATTTCTCTAGGAAGTTTGATTAAAGATATGTCTTTTTCATGGGTGCCTAACTAACATCTTTTTTTAAATGCACCTAATTCTGCCACTCCTTTAGAAAAGATTTCATGTTGTGATAAAGAAAAAAAGCTCACATAAGCTGATTCATGCACCACTGAAGTCTATGTGAGTTACTCCCTCTGAATGTATTTATATATCTGTGTCATAGACAAGTATTTAAAAAGAGTTTAAAAAATGCTGTTGCAGCAGGAATCAGAAAATTAGCGAAAATTAAAGATTTTGACAGGTTCCTACATCCTTGTGAAAGTTTTGTGTCTTATAATCTGCTTTACAATTCCTAAGAAGTCTGTTTAAAAGCAGCAAACTAAATTTAGGCTATCCCAATGTTAGGTTAACGGTGTAATCACTATCTATTTTTCCCTAACTGCACTTTGTTATTTTGTTATTTTTGAATAATTGTGTATGTAATTTGATGAACAATTAAGACATATATATAGTGGTTTCATTAGGTAAGTTTTTTTTTCAAAAAATACTTTTTTTCAGTAACAAAGTTCACAGCCTTATATATTATTTTTCTGCTCAAAGCTTAATATGCCACTGGTTTTTTCTTCAGCTACAGTTTTCGCTGGTTTCTTAATTTATCACTTTAAAATTAAATTTTGAAGCTCATGGGGAAAATTCTACAGCTTTGAACTGTTACAGATCAAGAGGGCTAAATGCTATGGGTACATATTGAAGATATATGCCAAACCTGTATTCCCAGACATAAGATTAGACTAAGTTTATGACCAGATGATGGAACAGTATGTTTATCCAGACAGGTGTAGGTAGATGTGAAAAAGGAAAATAGTTAGGAAGATGCCAAGAAGCAGGTGTTAGTCTTTGAGACACAACAGTGTGCCATATGGTTCCCAGACAGGATTTGGCTGATGCCTTATCAGATATGAGTGTGGGCTGAAGATATTCAGTCATACTGCACCTCATAGACATTCCTTCATGCTTCTGTGATTCTGTTCTTTTCTACGTGACAAGTGCTTAACCTACGCTAACTATATCCATCCAAACATTAAACAGCTTGTTTTGAGAACATGTAATTTTACAGTAATATCTTTTTAATCTTCAAGTCTTTTAACTTTTTTTTGCAAGAGCCTTGGTAGACATGCCAGCTTCTGCAAGATCTGATGTTAAATAACACGTGACCCAGTGTTTCAAAATCAAGACTTTTTTTTTCCCTTGGATGATAAAGCAGAATTTTGCTATTCTTTCCTTTCTATTTGAATTTGGGGACTTCAAGGGTAATAGGCATTAGTTAATTAACTGTGGCTGTCTTGCTGGGAGTGCTGTTATTGGGGTAACATCCTGCAGAGCTTTAACATACACAAATAAGCTTTGGCAGCTACCTCTAAAAATCTGGCAGAGTGTCAAGAAAACTGTCAGGAAAGAATACAAAAAACACAGACTACTATCTTAATGTTGAGGGCAATAATCATTATTGTAACTTTATAAATATTTATAAACAGAAAACCATTTAACATGATATCTTTATCCTGTTAATTATTTGAAAGAATTTCATCCATATATATATTGTCTGATTTGCTTGATTTCATATGGTACAGACTATATACGTAGTGTTACCTTTCAACTTATAGCTTATTCAGAAAGTGACTGGGAAGTTGTGAGGCTGAAATCTTGGTTCAAGACAGACCTTTCTCTGTGCTTAAGGAAAAAAAAAAAAAAAAGGAAAGAAAGTATATTGGTGACCAAGGACAATTTTCAGATTCTCATAGAACTACATATTCTTTAATACTGTTCTGAAACCCTAATGGTAGTGGACTAGAAGTAGTTATGGCTTTCCTTGGTGCAGAATACTTTTTTAGGTTTGTACAATGTCATCCACTGGCACAATCCAGAACTGCAGAGAGAGAAGGAGGAGTTATCTCCAGGAAAGTGTATATAATTGTAGGGGGAAAATGTCTCAGAAAAAGGTTCAGAAATTCTATTTTGAAAACTAAAGGCATACCAGGACTAACGTAAAAAATTTAGGATATTAAGTTCTTAAAGTAAAAAAAAAAGAAAAAAAGAATTTTTTTTTTCAACAGAAAGAGACTGTTTTCATTAAATAATTCAAAGTATATTGATTCAAACATTTATCATTAGCCACAAAACCTTGCAAATAATATATTGAGTCCCCTAGGTCTTCTAGTCACATAATAGTCTTCATCCTGTGAACAAAAAAGCCTTATTAAACAATGCATTTTAAAAAACTTTTAACTTTTTAATTAAAACTATACAGTTATGATGTAATCACAGTAAACAAAGTTCTTAAGCAAAGGATGCAAATGCATACAAAATTATTGGTATAACAAGTGATCTGCAATCAATGACTGGTGCAAAAGCGAAATCAAAAGCAGATTAAATTTTGTCAAAAACTTTAAAAGGCACTTAAATTAGACTTGTTAATTGGTAAACACAACCAATAATAGATATGAAATCAAATACAAATTTAACAATCCATTACTTCATAAGTAGAGGCAATGTTACACCTGAAATTTCAAACATGAAATTCTGGTCATCTTATTTTTCTCCTCTTTGCATGCACATGTGCCAACATGGAGTATAATTCTCTATCTTAACTGAAGTTTTCACTGAAGCTTAATAATAATAAAAAAAAATTAAAATCACATAATCTAGAAAGATATTTTATCACACACAAATAATTAAAATTTTACTAGTGTCATCTGCAATTCTGTATTTTAAAAGCTTGAGAGGTGCTGCCAATAAAATTTTGATAAGGGGTCCAGTTTTGTTAGTCACCTGTATGGATCTCTAACTTTTATTGTCTCAGATATACAGGTGCAAAATTGAAATAAAGATATTAGCAGAAGAAAAGAAACTTATATAAGAAAAAAAACTGCTAAGAAAGTTGAAGACCTAGTACCATCCTATTTTAATGATTCATGATGCTCTACATTTTCAAACAAAGATACCAAATTAATATTGTATAAAAAAGAGAAACTGCCTTGCAAGCAATAGTGACTCTATTAAGCATTATCTGTGCAATTCATAATTGCAAGACTGCATCTGATCACGATTTTACATTTTTCAAAGCTTGTGACAGCAGATAAGGTAGATTTCAGTTCTTAGAGCACTGAGTAAGTGAAACATTTATATGAACCAATAGGGAGCATTGAATTGGGATTACCCCAGATGTATAAAGTTATTATTTAAATCAATAAATTGCTATTTTATTTTCAATCCAATTAATTTATGAAGTAAAGCTAACATAAAGATTAATTTGTTTCAGTATGTGGACATCAATATAAGTTCTGTGACTGCGCAACCAATAAACACAAGAAATGTTGTTTCTTTTAATATTTAAAATCATCTTTTCCTAGTCTTGGTAGCTGGGTATTGGATAGATCATTTCTCAGTTGTTTGAATTCTTGAGACAGTTTTTCCACAGCTGAAGTGATGGAAAGAGTGAGATTGCCTTTGAACTCTTGAAGTTGACGAATCATTTAATCCGTTTTTGGTGGTGCTGTGTCATTTCAGGTTATTGCTGCCAATGAGTGGGCATATGGTGACAGTGCACTCCCTGTAAATTTCTGCCACATGGGTCGTGTACATTCGATTTCATCTGGATCTATGGGTACATTCCTGCGATCCTGCTTGTGATAGATCATCTCTGCAATGGCTGATTCCCCAGAGACTGAATGCCTTTCTCAAGTAGTGCACTTGGCCGAACGACTCATAACATTGTCCTTGTATGGAAACCTTTCTTTCACAGGTGCCAAGAGCTGTCTCCAAAGGCTGGGGGGACTGTTTCTCTTTTGCAATTGCTTTATTAACTCCCCCCCTCCCTGTCCTGGGTTTACCAGTAGCCGTTTTGCTCCTTCTGAGTAACTGGTGCAAGCTCTGTGTTTTGACTTCCAGCCTGCGAACAGAGCTGATAACACCAATTGTTTTTAATTGTCGCTAAGTAATGTTTATTCTGTCCAAGGACTTTGTGAGTCTCATGCTCTGCCGGGGACGAGGGGAGGCCGGGAGGAAGCAGAGACAGGACACCTGACCCAAACTAGCCAAAGAGGTATTCCATACCACAGCACGCCATGCCCAGGGAGGTAACTGGGAGTTACCCGAAAGGGCACGGTCTCTGGGGTGGGTTGAACTCGTTCGGTGGTGGTATCGTATTCTCTTGTTATTTTCTCTTACCAATATTATCATTGGCGGTAGCAGTAGCGATTTGTATTATACCTTAGTTACTGGGCTGTTCTTATCTCAACCCGTGGGAGTTACATTCTCTTCATTCTCCTCCCCATCCCTCCGGGAGCTGGGAGGGTCGGGGGGGGGGGGGGGGGGTTAATGAACGAGCTTTTGTGGTTAGGGTTAAACCACGACACTCCCTAGCAAGTGATCTCAGCTGGTTGGCTTCACTACTTTCTAGTTCATGACCATCAGCCACATTGTCCCAGCATCAGAGCAACCAGGTGATGATGTGCTCCCCTGGCTGATGAATAAAATCTTTTTGCATATTCCATAGCTCAGTTGAGGTCTGGGGTCAAGACGTCACCTCTTCTTCCTCTGATTCACATACAAATAACTCCTGGACAGATGCTGGACCGGGCGGTGAGTACATTGTTTCTTCATCTTGCTTCATCTTTCTTGCCTCTTTTTTGCTCTTCCCGTTGCGTACAGAGGCAACTGATTTTGGCACAAATTGGACCTCTGGTTTACCTGCAGTGATTATCACTGTGGTTGGAGTGGCTGCAGTATTTGTTGTCAGGGTTTGGGTAGCTGCTGTATGTGTCGCTGGGGTTGGTGTAGCTGCTGTGCTTGGAATTGGATTAGCTTCATTGTCTGTTGTAGTCAGAGTCTGAGTGGCTGCTGTACTTGTTACTGGGGTTGATGTAGCTGCTGTGCTTGAAGCTGCAGTAGCTGCACTGTCTGTTGTGATCAGAGTTTGAGTAGCTGCTGTACTTGTCACTGGGGTTGATGTAGTTGCTCTACTTGGAGTTGGAGTAGCTGCGTTATCTGTTGCTTTGCCAACAGATCCAGAGACATTTTTTTCCTTTTGAAAGTGCTGGATAGTGTTGAACAAGGCTCTGTAAGCACAGGCCAAGCCCCAGTACATTGCCATCATTTGTCTGTCTCTGGTATGACCAGGACGACAACGCACCTCATTTAAGTGTTTTACTAATTTTTTTTGATTTTGCACTTGTTCAGTGGTGAAGTTCCAAAGCACTGGAGGAGCCCACTGGCCTAGATACTTGCCCATACTGTCCCATACACCCTGCCATTCATGACTGTCCAGCCTCGGGAAAAATCTCCTGGTCCTCCTATGTTGTCAGCTAACCCTAGGCAAGGCCCAAACCTGACTCTGCTTAACTCTTGAGAACAGATGAAATGGTGGTGGGTAAAACACTCTCTGTATGCATGCCAATATGATCCCCATCACAATCAGCAGGCAGGTCTCAAAGGCCATTCAAAAACTCCAGAAGTCCCAAATGATGCTGTAAATAGTGGGGTGGGGGGTGCGGCTGGGAAGATAAGGGAATATCTCCTTCATAGTTTGACCACCCAAGAAGGGGAAAAAAGATGTGTAATTGCTTGACACTTCTATTATATACTTCCCAAAGTGTAGAGGTGGTGACCACACTGGAAATGCAAGCCAGATCAGTTTCATGATCAATGATTCTATTGTATTACAAGTCATTACCATGAAGTACAGTGAAACAAGAACCTTAGCCCAAGGCCCCCACCTGATAAACACTAACACAGCAAATACCGGCTGCAAGTAAGGTACGACATGCTGAAACTCTGAGATCGAGAGCAACAACTTTGAGAGCAAATAAATAAGTATTGTGACAAGTCACTACTAATCCAAAATAATGAATGCTTATCACAAATAGGATTGGACACACTCTGGTCAGATCTGTCGCTATCTCAACCCTTCAGGCCCCGTGTTGGGCACCACAAAGAACTTGTGGTTTAAGCCTAGCCAGCAACCTAGAAAACCACACAGCCGTTCTCTCACTCCACCCTCTTCCTCCCACAACTCCCAGATGGATGGGGAGGAGAGTCGAAATAATATAACTCCTACAGGTTGAGATAAGAACAGTCCAGTAACTAAGGTATAACAGTTATACTAAGCTTATACTTGCTACCACCAGTAATAATAGCAATAAGGGAAATAACAAGGGAAGAGAATACAACTGATCACCACCCACCAACTGATACCCAGCCCAACCCAAGCAGTGATCTAGTCCTTCCGGGTAACTGCCCCCAGTTTATATAGCGGGCATCACATTTTGTGGTATGGAATACCTCTTTTATTGGTTTGGGTCAGGTGTCCTGTCTCTGCTTCCTCCCAGCTTCCTCTCCTCCCTGGCAGAGCATGAGACTCAGAAAGTCCTTGGTCAGAGTAAACATTACTTAGAAACAACTAAAAACATTGGTGCTATCAGCTTTGATTCCAGGCTGAAAGTCAAAACCACTGCACTGCACCAGCCACTAAGAAGGAGAAAAATGACTGTTACTGCTGAACCCAGGACATCTACAAAAATGTATAAGGTGCAAAACAGATTGAAAAACCCTCTTAGTTATAGTTAATTTGATCAGCATAAACTTTTCTATAACTCACCATCCAACAGGAAGACAAAACCCATGTCACTTTTTATGCTCAGAAAACACAGCTTTGTGCTGATATTAAAGTGTTTGTCATGCTTGCCCAAACAACTATGACAGAGTCATTCCTTGCTGGCAATAAGCTTAACAAAACCTTTGTCATTAAAACCAATAGTGAGCATTCATTTTAAAAGTAAAAAAGATCAGCATTACGGTTGACCTGGAGTAGAGGTTTCTGAGACTGCAGTACTGCCTGAACACCAGTAGCTACCAACAACAGCACTTACTACAAGTGATTGGTACTATGTAGTATGGTTTGAAACTCTTTTCCAGAATAAGAGTCTGACCAAGCTAGTGGATACTTCTAGAGCTGTTGAGCAAGCAATGACACTATGAATCAGACACACCTTTGTGTATCTGTGTTTTAAAGGAAACCTGCTATGAGCATCCTTCATCTGGATTATGTCAATTTTGCTTTGCCAGAAGGATAAACGTGTATGTCCCCTCCTTCTAGATTTACTTTATCATTGCATATTATAGTGTTGCAGAAAAGGTCCCTGCTTACCCCTTCACCTGCTCAGCCTTATGAAACTCATCTTCCATAAACTCCTATGGTTGAGCCTATTTGAATTTTCTCGAGGGATGAATGGAAACATAACAGATAAAGTGTCTTCTAAATGTTGGAGACAATGGAGAAAAATAAGTAGTGGCATTGACAAGGGGCCAGTATTTCAGAAAAGCAGGGATGTTATGGAATTATTTTATTACCTTTGAACCCTGAGAGCTTTAAAGCTCCACTACATTCATCCTCGAGCAATTCCTGGATATTTCTCCAACCTATATTTTATAAAATAACATAAAACCACTTAGACAGTAATTTTGTCAAACTTCAGTTCTTTGAAGGTCTTTTGAAACTGTAACTTTCAACATAAAGGCAAACTTATAAGTAGGTCTTATAAATTATGGTTGGTGACGTTTCTCAAATAATGTAGATATGAAATGTATCACAGGTTCTTTTCATTCATTTTAATGAGTGTAATGAAAAGATAATATACACTGAAATGCACTGTTTAATCTGAGCAAGGAGCAGCATAGAATAAAATAGGTACTGTTGCCCCTTAGGACTGCAATACATTAAACTTTTGTTGCCATTATGTGCTCTACTGTGAAGTGTTACATGCTGCATTTATAATTTAAGTCCTAACTGAGCTGGTTCAATGACTTTGAATCTTTCAGGTTCTAAATGAAAACTTTTGTAAAAGAAGGAATAAGAAACAATCAGATGACTCAATAACATGAAAACAGGTTTACTACATGATATAAAGCAACATAACATCAAAGTCAATGGAGCATAGCACTTTATATGAGGTGACTATTTGGGCCAATACTTGCATGTAAATTCTCTTCAGTGTTTTGCACATGAGTGTTCTGGTTCATAATGAGGGATTCCAGATGTGACGGTATCATACATTACAATGATTTGCTGTTGACTTGTGTTGTTCTTTTTCACATTACCCATGAGTTTCACAAGTGCCAACATGTGAATTTTCTGTGAAGTTTCAAATTTATTTTAATGTTTTATCACTTTTTTAAATTGTAACCTTTAACAATGAATTGTAATCCTTATTTTCTCAGTGAATTCACTGGAGACCAAAGAAGTCAGAACTAAACTTGTTATTTTCTCTGTTATGACCTACAGGATGAAGAAGGAAAAATGTAGTATTGTCAAAATGGGGGATGAGAACTTAATCATTTGCACATATAACTCTATTGTTATTATCAATTAACAATATGAAGTGAATGTTTCAGTATTCTCAAGCAAGTGAAAGTTATGAACCTCAAATTTATAGTCCAATCATTCTCTTCTACGAGGTGTAATGTCTATTTCCTGTATGATAACTAACTCATGAAGTATTTTCCAGGATGTTCATAACAAGAGCTTGGGTCTTCTAAATGTTGATGGTAGGTGCAGTGATTTCAGGACCACTGTTTAAGAACTTTTATGCCAAGCAATATAACATGCTCTTTAACTGCAATGTCCCAGAGTGACCCAAAATGTTTTACTGTGCAAGAAATCTGCTGTCTCTTTAAGCCAAATCAAGTGAGAACCAAGTGGTTAAAGGCTCTGCAGCAAAATCATAATGGTTGCCTTAGTCTTTTATTTTATGGAGCTGTCAATAAAGATTAGTGACATCTTTCTACTTTATTTATGTCAAGACCAGTGATGTCATTATATCTTATAGTAATACTCTAAATTAGGATTCACAAATAAAGCTCTAATCCTTTGAAGCTCACATTTTCCAGACTGCCAGCCAAATGGATGCTTAGGAGGATCTGTATATATCCTCAGGGCCACATTTTTTTCCTTTGAAGTATGTTTTAACGTGTTGTGGTTTAAGCCCAGTCTGTAAGTCAGCCATGAGGCCCTCTTGCTCACTCCACTCCTTTCTTCCCCCTGCCCCGCCTCCTGAAGGGGCGGGGAGGAGAATTGAAATAATGTAACTCCCATGGGTTGAGATAAGAGCAGCCCAGTAATTAACGTATAACACAAACCACTACTGCTGCCACCTATAATAATAATCATCAGGGAAATAACAAGAGAATAGAATACAATACCACCCGTTGATACACAGCCCGACCGAGCAGTGAACTAGCCCTTCTGGGTAACTCTCAGTTTACATCCTGGGCATGATGTGATGAGGTATGGAATACCTCTTTGGCTAGTTTGGGTCAGGTGTCCTGTCTCTGCTTCCTCCCGGCTTCCCCTCCTCCCTGGCAGAGCATGAGACTCGGAAAGTCCTTGGTCAGAGTAAACATTACTGAGCAGCAACTAAAAATGTCAATGTTATCAGTGCTGCTCCCAGGCCGAAAGTAAAAAACATAGCGTTGCACCAGCTACTAAGAAGGAGAAAAAATGACTGCTATTGCTGAACCCAGGACATAAGGCTACTGTTGATTTCAGTAAAAGTTCAATAACCTAAATGTCTGTGTGATTGACAGGTTAATTAAAAAATTATCATAGCATGACTGTTGCTGAATCTGTTCTATTCACTTTTAAAGTCTTAGAAATAATGTAGAAATAATCCGCCTTATCTGATTATTATTGTTAATATACATAAAAATTTCTGTGATTACTTCCAATATGTACTTCTGGATGAAGATTGTTTAGTTTTCTATTCTTTTGAGTTGGGTTCATCTTCAAACTACATGAAATAGTTCTGTTACTATAACTCACTTTCTGAATAATCTTAAAATATTCTGTTTGGTTTAATAAATATTGTCTATGCTTCTAATTTTATTTTTTTTAACAATTTTTTTTTTACTTTAAAACTTTGGGATCTATAAACATATTTGTTATAGTTCCTTTTTATTTTCATGCCATGTAATTAGAGATGTGGTGGTGCTGGCAGTTTTTTCACAGATTATGTGGTCACTCATTTTAACAAAGCAAGATCAAAAGGCATAATTATTTGTAAATGAATGTGACTAATTTTTAGAAGACATGGTTAAACAAAGAGAATTAAATATTTTGCAAAGAATTGAAGAATACTGAACTTATTGCATGTTGGTGTTGTTAAAGCAAACGGGATATTGCTATAAACACATTATATTGTGAAGTATAGTACAAAGTTAATGGAATCCTAAAAGTGTTGCTTGAAAAGAACCTGTGGAGATCACTTACTCCAACACACCACTTACAGTGGGCATATTATTGGCACTGGACCGGGTCTGTGAGGATTTTTCTTGCTAAGTCTTAAGAAGCTTCAAGAACAAAAGTTTTACAAGCTCTTTCATAACCTCTTCCAGTACCGTCACACCTCCATTGTGAAGTGACGATTATTTTATCTAATGCTCAGCCTTGTATGTCCCAAGATCCCAAACCAGAGATGACACAAGGCATTGGGAAAACAATTTATCAACACATTTGTCAGCTTTGTTGTCTTTTAATCATTCTGCACATGTATATAATCTCTGGAAAGCAATACATGCAAGTTCACACAAGTAATATGCTTGTTTCCTGTCTGAGTTTCTTAGACTTACTGTGGCAAGGTTTTGTATTGCCTTGATCCTAAATAAACACATGTAAGATTATGTATGTGACTTGGATTCTCCTCTAATTCCTTATGAAACCAACTGGAGCTCAAATCAACTTTCATCTCTGTCTCATAAAGAATAATGCATGTCACAAATGATAGTAAGTCCTGCAGCTGAGCTGGGACTTGATTTCACAGAGTCCAGTCCTTTCCAACCCTAAAGGCGTCCTATTATTCGAGAGAGAAGATACAGGACGTATACGCCACGGGCCACCCTATGGTTTTATCTGCGGGATCACGGAGAAGACATGACAAAGTGGGACAGAAAACCTACTTCAGCTTTGGAGGATTGAGGGGTGGTGTAGCTACTGTGCTTGGAGCTGGGGTAGCCGTCCTGTCTGTTGCAGCCAGAGTGTGAGTAGCAACTGTACTTGCTGCTGGGGGTGGTGTAGCTGCTGTGCTTGGAGCTGGGGTAGCCATCCTGTCTGTTGCAGCCAGAGTTAGGGTAGCGACTGTACTTGTCGCTGGGGGTGGTGTATCTGCTGTGCTTGGACCTGGAGTAGCTGCACTGACTGTTGCTTTGCCCTCAGATGCAGGGGCATTTTTTTCCTTTTGAAGGTGTTGGATAGTGTTGAACAAAGCCCTGTAAGCATAGGCCAAGCCCCAGCACGTTGCCGTGATTTGTCCGTCTCTGATATGGCCAGACTGACCACACACCTCATTTAAGTGTTTTACTAATTCTTCCGGATTTTGCACTTGTTTGGTGGTGAAATTCCAAAGTACTGGAGGAGCCCACTGACCTAGATACTTGCCCATACTATCCCACACACCCTGCCACTCATGGCTGTCCAGCCCCAGGGAAAATCTCTTGGTCCTCCTATATCGTCGTTTAACCCCAGACAAGGCCCAAACCTGACTCTGCTTAACTCTTGAAATCAGACGAGATGGTTGTGGGCAAAACACACTCCGTATGCGTGCCAACATGGAAATCCCCATCACAATCAGGAAACAGGTCTCAACAATATTAAAAGGCCATTCAAGAACTTCAAAACTCTCAAATGATGCTGTAGCTGGTCTGAGAGGGGGGCTAGGAGGGTAAAAGAATGTTTCCTTCACAGGTTGACCACCCGAGAAGGAGAAAAAATATGTGAAATTGCTAAGCACCTGTATTATACACCTCCCAAAGTATAAAGGTGGTGACCACACTGGGAACATAAGACCGATCAGTTTCATGATCAATGATTCTCTTGTATTACAAGTCATTATAATAAAGTACAATGAGACAAAAACCTTAGCCCAAGCCCCACACTTGAAAAACAGTACCACAGCAAATACGGGCTGTATGTAATGTTCAGAGTTCTGAACCTGTGAGACCAAGAGGAACAGCTTTGAGAGCCAATAAATCAGCATTGTGACGAGTGACTATTCATCCTGTCAGATCTGTTGTTATCTCAACCCTTCGTGCCCCACGTTGGGCGCCAAAAAGAACTGTCGTGGTTTAAACCAATCCACACAGGTCGTCCACTCACCCCCCGCCCCGACCCTCCCAGCTCCCGAAGGGATGGGGAGGAGAATCAGGAGAATGTAACTCCCACGGGTTGAGATAAGAACAGCCCAGTAACTAAGGTATAACACAAATCACTGCTGCTACTGCCAATGATAATATTGATAAGAGAAAATAACAAGAGAATACAATACCACCACCGAACGAGCTCGACCCCCCAGAAGAGAGAGAGCCTGCCCTTCCGGGGAACTCCCAATTACCTCCCCGGGCATGACGTGCTGTGGTATGGAATGCCTCTTTGGCTAGTTTGGGTCAGGTGTCCTGTCTCTGCTTTCTCCCGGTCTCCCTCGTCCCCGGCAGAGCATGAGACTCACAGAGTCCTTGGCCAGAATAAACATTACTTAGCAACAATTAAAACAATTGGTGTTATCAGCTCTCTGCCCAGGCTGGAAGATGAGAAAAATGACTGTTGCTGCTCAACCCAGGACATACGGGAATAAGGCATATACAAAGAAAGTTTTGCTTTTAAGTATTTAACATAGAAATTAGATCATGGCAGGAAAGTAACAGTATATGACAATCTTACTGAGTGAGTAGCTTTCTAAGTTAGACAATATCCTTGCTGGGAAATATTGTTTCCCCTTGGATTCTAGTGTTTCTGCTGTAGTAAACAAATCTGGAGCTAACCTACAGACATATTTATTTATATTTTTTTTTATTTTTACTAAAAATATCCCTTAAGAGATCTTATGATACTTATAATGAATATATAAAAAAAAAAAAAACCAACAAAACAAAACAAGAGCTTCTAACGCTTTCTTGTCCTGGGTTCATCAGTAGCAGTCATTTTTCTCCTTCTTAGTAGCTAGTGCAGTGCTATGTTTTCATTTTTTGGCCTGGGAAGAGAGCTGATAACGCTGATGTTTTTAGTTGCTGCTCGAATGTTTGGTCTGGCCAAGGACTTTCTGAGCCTCATGCTCTGCCAGGGAGGAGGGGAGGCTGGGAGGAAGCAGAGACAGGACACCTGACCCAAACTAGCCAAAGAGGTATTCCATACCACAGCACGTCATGCCCAGGATGTAACGGGGAGTTACCCCGGAAGGCCTGGGGACTGCAGGGTTGGAGGAGGTATCGGTCGGTGCTCGGCTCAGGGGAGTGGGGCGAGTTATTGGTCAGCTGGTGTTGAGGTGTTTTATTCTTTCCTCTTGTTATTTCTTTTATCATTACTATTATTGGTGGTAGCAGTAGTGATTTGTGTTATACCTTAGTTACTAAACTGTTCTTATCTCAGCCCATGGGAGTTTCGATTCTCCTCTCCATCCCTCCAGGAGCAGGGGGAGGGCAAGAAGTGGGGGAGGGAGTGAATGAGCTTTTGTGGTTGGGTTTAAACCACGACAAAATAGTAACTAAGCAACCTAATACAATTCTAGAAGCAAGTAGTTGAAATCACTAAGTTCCATAAAGAAGTGTGTGAAAAAAGAATGTGTGTGAAATAAGAACGTGTATGAGATAAGAATATGACTCTGTTTCCTACAAAACAGGTGAATGCTCCAGAGCTATCTTTTTTATTGTGATAATTATACAGCAAAGAGAAGTTTTATAAGAAGTACTGTGTTTCTTTATTTTTTTTTTTCCTTAAGATTTTGAAAAGTTCTTTGTGAGCTACCCTTGAAATATATATCTCTCTGTAGTGCGAGTTTAGGGTAGGAGGACACAACCTGTAGAAAATGTCAATATTAAAGAAAAAATTAAAGACATTATGTGAAATTTCACAAAATAAAACTGCAGGGAAGGTGCTCTTAATTTTCATCTTGTCAAACATTTGTATCAAACACTTCAGTGATTTATGTGTCTTCTTTCTGCATAATGAACACATACAAATACATAGAAAAACAAATACAATAAAAGAACACATACAACTTTGGGATACCCCTCTAATGGAATACTGAGATAGGTCTTAATTTTTATAAGAAAAAAAGCCAAAGGGTTTGATATTTGGATTTTTTTTTCTTCTAACTATATTTTAGGAGCTCCTTATAATTAATTTATAAATACCTAACTATTGAACAATTGTTTTTTTCTCATTTCTCGTCAAGTTTTACAGATAAGAGTACATTGCTGGCCCAGTGCTGAAAATATGCATATTGAGCTCACAGAGGAAGTTTATGTGGAGTGGGAGATCAGGGTTGGATTTAGGGGTTTGGGGTATGTGAGCATTGTTTTCCATATTAAGTGGTGATACGCAGCATTTTTGTGCAATAATTGTTCCACCTGGTATAGTAGGGCACAGGAAGACAAGTTTATATGGTTTTGTCACTGGGTTGCTTGGATATGCCTAATGGGCAAATCCATTTGATGAATTGTTGCATGTCATTCCTAGGATGACTGCTGTTTATCTGTGTGGCCCTAGCAATCAGAGCAGGCAATGAATAGAACTGAAGGTGATGTTTGGTGTCCCAAGGCCAAATCCAGAGTCTGAAGAAAAGTGTCAGAACATGCTAGGAAAATAAAGGAAAACGTACACACCTTGAAAGAAGACAGGTGTAAACTGCTTTTAAAAATAAAGCAAAATAAAAGAAAAATTACAGAAAATAAAATAAAGGAAAAATAAAGGAAAAATTAACATAATAGAGTAAATGTCACAGATCTCACTCTAAGGTCCGTAATACGGCAAGACTTTGAGAAAAATGAAGAGGACTAATTAAACAGTGTGAAATGAAATAAAATACACAGATTGATGATGTAGGGGACTGCACAGACTGCAGTCTGCCTATGGCTGTCTGAGGGCAGTGTGTGCTGTTAACACATCTGCAGGTAACATCTCTAGGATTGCAGCCAAGTGCAAGATATGCCATTATTCATATAAAGCTGGAATTGCTCAGCTCCGTGTCCCTCATCCTCAATCTTCCATGTCATTTGGTCTGGCTTTAGGATACCAGGAGACATTTCCTGCCACAAAATATTTGTCTCTCTTAGTCTTTGTGAAGTACCCATGTGCAGTTCCTTGCTCCCAGCACTTTAGATAGCTTAAGATGGTTTCTAACAGCAGTGTCTCAAATTAATGTCTTTGAAACCATTCTGGTGGCTTCAGCAGAGTTTTCCAGTATGTGGTTAATTAGGTCCAGAACTTTTAAAATGCCTCAATCCATTTTACAACAGTGGAGTTGTAAAGTTTTGCAGCCGTTCAAATTTGAGAAGCAGTTTAAAAACAAATGTGGATCTCCAGAGGGAAAGTTTTGTATAAGTAGAGCTCATGATTATACAATGTACTCATAACATTACAATACTTCCAGACCACCTTTTTTAGTTTACATTTCCTCAATAAAATATTTTATATAACCGCAAAATATTTGCAGCTTTCTGATCTTTAAATGGTCTTAATTTTTCATAATTACTAAGAGTTAATATAACAGATAAGCAACATCTGTCTCAGGTGTACTTGAACATTTAAAACTAAAAGTGCAAAGCCTGATCGTTCAGCTTGTTAATAAAAAGACAAGGCAAGATCTGTGTTAAGGTCAGAAATTGCTTGAATGATTTGTATGTAATGACAAGGATAAAAAAGGCTTCAAAGAAATATCTCACATGAAGCAATATAAAGTAGTAACATCTCTCTGCAAGTAAAATGTAAGGTGAAAATAAAACGCAAACCAATTGCATTTTTATGTACTTGATGATTTGGCCATCCAGCATATAGTGCAGTGAATACTATGCAGAAAAAATGCAGAAAATTCTTATAGTTTTCAATTTCATGTATGTATGGTAGCTGTTCATTAGAAACATGATCTCTCACATTTTTAAAATACTTTCTTTACCAATATACACCCAAAGGTATATAAATTTTACCCAGATACATACATTAGTAATAAATACCCAAAGACAAGTGTGATAAAATATCATTTTTTTTTGTAAAACCGATGTTGTTTTAAGTTAGAGGAACATATCATGTGAATACATAAAACAAGATTTTTGTAAAGCAGCAATTTTACATCAGCTAATTGGTTGAAATAAAAAGTATATGGGAAAAATTAATTCCCAAAGTATGAAATGTAAAACTGATTATTAAATGTGAAGTGAAATTTTATGAAAATGCTATGGTGTAATCCCATGTAGAAAGGATAAAGTTTAAATGCCAATTAAGTCCTGTTTCAGCAGCAAAATGAAGAGTTAAAATAAAAATAAGTTAATGAAATCTTCAAGGAAAATATAAAAAATTATAAAAGCCATTATTCGTTGGATTCATGTGTATGTGGTTTTGAACTCTGAGCCTGTTATTTGATAACATCAAAGTACTATATTTAATTTTGTTTACTGGTTTCTGCCTTAAGCAAATCTGAACATGCTATTAAAGAAAAGACTGTATATTTATCTCACGAGGATATGAAATACTGGTTTGGATAATCAATTTCGGCTTCAAAAATAATTCTTCTTTTCTGTAGGAAATCTAAACAAAAATACAGCGATTAAATGACCCAATTTATCTTTTAAAGAAATTGGCTGATGCATCATTACATGATGCCACAATAATATATTATTTATAAATCAACATGAAGCTCAGATTTATTTTTTTTTTCCTTTGTGTTTTCATAAGTCAATAGGACACCTTCTGCTCTCAGAAAGTATTTTTTTTTTTTCAAGAAGATTGTGTAAGATGTCTTAATTTAATGAAACTAGACCATCAAAGAAATCATATTGGCTTTCTCATGTTCTTTGCTAGATATTTATTAATATTCTAATCTTTAAGACTTTTTCAGTTGCTTGTCTTTCCGTTTTATACGATGACAAACTTCATATTAAAATTTAAATTGTTGTCCTTTTGCTTTCTTCTTCACATTGCAGCAACAGGTTTGTTTGTTTTGCAATGTCTAAACAAAGATCAGAATAAATGATTTAAGACAAATATTCCTGAATTTACAAGTTAATCTTGTCTAAAGGGTATGAGCCAGACCCATGTTCTCTAGGTGATCCACCAAATTGACCTGCATGGACATTCAGCAGCAGAGATATTTTGTTCCTTTGTCCTTTCAGAATTCTTCAAGCCAGAGTCATCCAGAGAATTTTCATTGGCATAAAGAGTTGAAATTAGAACATTAATTACATAGGGAGATATAATTGAGTTTCTCAATGTGTTCTGTTCCAAGTGACAAGGGCAGAAAATACCTCCACCCAACAGAAATAGAGAAAAACTGAGAGTTCAGAGAGAATTTGAATTATGAAAGGTGGCAGAACAGAAATGTTACTGGTTCAGCAAAGTAAATGAATCAAATAGGTATTTTGACACAGAGAATTCTGACATCTCACTGCACAGGAAAAAGATGTGTGTGTTTCAAAAAACATGGCTCCATGTTTACATATTGTGAAAGGAAATCAGAAGAGAGTTCAGCAATGAGGATTTTTGGTCAGAAAATTTGTTTTGAAATTAATTTCAATTCCTTACATTAATTAATTTTGCTGCTTGTACATTTGCAGAAACATCGGTAGGGAGAATTTAGAACTCTGTTGGATGTAAATTAGACACATTGGAACTATGTTCATTTTCAGATATACCCCATCATCCATAAAAATTATAATAAGTGCTTGTGATTAAAGGAAATGTGGAGAGCTTTTGTTTATTTAGAATATTAGGATTGGCTGTGATTGCTAATGAAGTGAAAAATGAAATTCTAGTAAATATGTAAATAAGGACACAAGTAAATGTGGATATATTGCTGGACTTCCAAAGAAATTATAAACAATTTTGAAATAGCTTTTTTTAATTAGAATTTTGAATAGTTCCAAAACATAATGGGTTTAGTTTGTTTCCTGCTGGGAAATCATATCCATCTTGGATGGATATGATCATATCGTATCATATCATATCTTGGATGGATATGATTTATATCAAATAAATATAAATTTTATATGTATATGATCTTGTATGGTCTGAATTCAAATACTTTAAACAAAAGAGCAAAAAAAAACATTCTGAGCTGGATATTATGATCTAACAAGCAAGCGAGCTTATGGATATGATAGTAGTTTGCCAAATCATTAAGATTCTGACATCTTTTTCATTGCTGAAGGTAGGGAAAACTGTAGATTGATCATGAGTAGTTAGAAATTTATCTTAAATGAGAGAGAAGAATTAATAATTTCAGTGAAACAATCTCTGCATTTGCAGTAATCTTGATGAACAGCTGAGTTTACTTGGCAATACATGAAGTTTTTCACAAAATAAGAAATGTTTAATGTTTATTTTTAACTGAAACTAGCAGACGTGATTTCTGAAATATGAAACCTTAAAAAAATAGTTAAAAATGTATGCATATCTTATCAGAAATGCTATTACTTTGATCCTGCATTGTTTACCTCTATTTGCCTCTCAATAGGTTGCAAATACCTTTAACAAAGAGAAAGGTTCTAAGAGGCCAGAGAAAATGGGCTACGCTTTAGACATGTACAGCTTCAATAATAACAGGCAGTGATATGAGGCTAAACAAAGTCTGCTGAATGAAACTATAAAGTTATCTTAAACCAACCTAAGGAAGTAAATTTAAATTTATAGATAGGATTGATTTGTCACTTTAAATCCATAGTACTTCTCTTTTTTTATTGCTTTCATACATATTTTTTTACACTAACAAAATAAAATGGATAGAATAAAAATATTCACTTCAACTAAATATGTTTAGTTTTATTGAAAATTATTGCAAGGACAGAACAATTAATAAAATCTTTGCATTGATGATGCAATGAGTCCCTTATGCTGGTCCATACTCATTGAACTGTAGCAGCAAAAGAACTTTTAAATAATTTTTTGCAGGTTGTTCCAAGCCCTGATTTTTAAGTTGACAGTCTTGCTGATATGTTCAGAACTCAGGTTTGATCATTCAAACAACAGCAAATAGTGTGGAAATAAGGGGGTTAGTGTTGGTAATATGAAAAAAATTTAAAAAAGGCAGCATATTCATAGTAAGTTTGAGTTTGTGCCTGTGTATACAGCAACGAAGATGGCTAACATATTGAACTGGCAATCAAAGTTCCATTCTCACTGATTTTGTCTGACCTTGAGCAACTCCTCTTGCCATCTATATATCTCTAAAATTGAGAAGTTTATGTTGCCAATAGTTCTAGCTGTATGCTTGCAGGTAAAGACCCTCCCTCTGGGAATATGGTGGTTGAATTCCCTTGGTCTTCCTAATCTAAAACACGATAGTGAAATGTCAGTACCTTCTTTAATGAAGTTCCATGATTATAGAACAATGAAGAGAGAAAATTATTGCTGGATTTATCTCTTCAAAGCTCTTGGATCCATCTTCTGAATATCAGAAAGGGGAAGGAAGGAATAATAGTGTGAGTTTCATGGAAGATTTTGGAAATAAACTTTCAATCTTCTCTTTTGAACTCCATACAAAATAGTTTACAATCAACTGCAGTAACTTTAGAGTCATTAACAACTGGTTCATATACTTTCTTGTGGTGAATACTTCAAGCATGTGAAATCTATATTGTAACTTCAGGGATCTGCAGAGTTGACGAAAAGCTGACAGGAGCCCACAAACCTCTCATACAGAAATGTTCTTGTTCCTGGAAGAAAACATTAAAAACATACTTCAAATATTTAAAGGGTGTGCCTGTAAAAAAGTAAACCCCTTGTGAAATCTCTGCCTTCTAGTGGAAATGTCTTCACTCTCTTTTGCTGCCTTTACTATAATTTCATTATCCCTCTTTAAAATGTAGCTGTACGCATACATTGGACTTACTTTTTCAAAATACTGAAGAAATGTAACTGCACTTTGTTTTACTTTAAAAACCCCTGGTATCACCAAATCTTATGTAATTTCATTACTGAGCATGGCTCATTACCTAGAATCTTGTATCTGCACTAGTTTAATTCTAAGCAAGGGCTTGATGACCTATTGGAGATACTCTGTGTATTTACTGATTCGTTTCAATATTTACCTTGTAGTTCCCTAAAGTTCCTAATTTGTTTTCCATAAGAACTTCTGTTTCTAGTGATGGTGCAAACATGCCATACTACAGCAATAGTGATAAATGATGTTGATGCCTTAGGGTAATACCTGAGTAAATTAGCTGGTGAAGCTAAGCTGCTCACTCTCAGTGTTTAATACTGTTTTGTAACATTGACTTTTCATTCACCACTGACTTGGCTTTGCTTACTCTGTGATTTAATTATTCTTCACAGGGTAATTATAATTTAGAAATGTTTATAAGGAAGACAAATGTAGTTTACAACTAAGCTAAGTAAGAACATGATAGCTAAAGAATAATCCAGGGAGCTTTGAACTACAGAAAGCAGTTTAAAAGCTTTTAGAATGTGCACTCCTTAGAAACAACTTTTTGCCTGGAGGATTCAAGTACTTCTATATTTTAAGATGCAGAGCTCCTTAAGCAATAAGATACTAGTTATCCTATTTCTTCTCTTCAGAACAGTCAATAACAGATGTCCAGGAAGATGGACAGAGATACACATGTAACAGCTCTTGCATCTAGAGAACTGCTGAAACAGAAGCACTGTCTTTATGCAACAAGGCTTTCCAGATCTTTCACATGTGGATTTGTTTAATCCACAGGCTCCGAGTTTACAGGTGCATGACTCTTCCTGGAGCTAAAGGCAGCACAAATCTGTGCATGAATGCTTCCTCACAGATTAAAATACATTATGTGCTTCTTTACAGTTTTATCTGTTTATTACTACATTAATTTTAAAGATTATTTTTGGAAACTGCTGGCATTTTAGTTATTCTGCCTTAGTTGCAAGGCAGAATACAGGGGAAGCATTCAAAGATGCATGAAAAAACCTTCACATTTTCACCTGCATACAATACTATATAGATAGATCTAATGCCCAGTCACTTGCTTTCTGCTTTTTCTATCTTGCTGTTGCCTGCATTTGTTCATTTATTTGTATCTTCTTCAGTGTGTCTGAGATGACCTTTCTCTTCCAGACTGTCAGTCATGGCTATCTCCTCAATCCTTCTAAAACCTCTGCTTTCCTGCAATAAATAATATATGTTTTACCCTTTAGTTATATATTCCACTAGGTAATACATAGAGTGAAGTCATGCACATCTACAATCTCTTTCCTGACATTGTCACCTTACTAAATACTGAACTCTTTTGAAACAGAACAAGTTAGAAAATATCACATTTCAATTTTATTACACATATTAGCTGATAGGCTATGTAGCTTATTTTTTTAAAATGGTCAACATTTTGAGTTTTGTTTAGAGGTATTGGAAAATATATTTAGAGAGTTTCATGTAACAAATAAGATTGCAATTCAGGTCTGTTTTCCCTGAAACATATGGATTACTTTTTATCTAAAATGCCTAGGAGAAATATTCTTAGCCAAGATTGTTTATAAAATATCTAACGTTTCATCATTAAGTTTCACCTAATAAAATTAGAATTTTCAACAGGGAAAGGAAATAGTTTGATTTGAAATATTCACATGTAAGTAGAGAATTTTAAGTATGAACTTACAGTTTAAATTGATGCAATTAATTACATGGTTTAATTTCATTGAAAGTTTCAGGGCTTTTGTTTTTTGCCTTTTTATTTTTTACTTTTAATTTGTCATTGTCAAGTAATATCTACCCTAAATCAGTATTACATAATAATGAAAGTACTGACTTTTTATTGAAGAGAAACTCAATCTTTTAGTCAACTGTATTTCTTCTTTTATTAAAACAAATCCTATCTCTTGTGAAAAAATTCATTTCAGGTAAGTAGGACATACAAAAGTCTTCAGCTGACAAAAAGACCCTCACACTGAGAAACAAAACACTGCTAATTACAGGCACAAGTTAAATAAATCTTCAATTATTTTTCTGTTCAATAGAAATTGCAACATTATGAAGAAGTCACAACTCACTAGTCAACAGCTGCTTAACCCAAGTAACTCACCAGAGGTATGCCATGGCCTCAGAAATATCTTGCTCTTATTTGTCTGAGAACCCTTAGAGAGTATCCAAGCCCTGTGACCAGACAGTTGAAGGGTTTTCTTTCCAGGAAAGATTTCAGAAAGGTTTTGTTTTGGTTGCTTGGTTGGTTTTTTTTTTCGCTCTCCCTCCATGAATTTTTTTAACTGAAATCTCCATGAAGTTTCAGAGACATTACTTGTACTTTCATGATTTAAACGTACCTTGTAAAGCAGGTATAACTGAAAAGAAAATTTCATATGTGTTATCATGAATGAGAAAAAATGTATGAATAGCATAAGTGGAAAGTCACCAGTTAAGGACACAATAGATCTTTCAGGGACTAGCAGGGGTAAATTTTTAAATCTTATTTGTCATTTTTTTACAGTGGTGCTAAGAAAGAGAAATTTGAGGTAGGTTTTATGAAAATAAACATATATATAGAATAGAATAATAAGCATGCTAGGGTAACGAATATTATAAATATTCATTATTTACAAATAATTATTTGTATATAATAATTACAAATTATTTACAAAATACAGTAAAATGAGCTGTCAAAAGTAAAAAAAAAAAAGGGGGGGGTATTTATTTATAAAAATGTTTTTCTATCCCACTTATTTATCCAGGTAAGGTCAACAAGTTTTTGTACTTCCTTGCAATGGGGAGTGTCTTGATGATATGGCTTTAACACTTAGAGATTCAGTGTTTTAGTGTTTTTAAGAATGAATGTAGCGAGGCACCTATGTGAGTGGAAAAGTGATATCACTCTGAGACGACAATTTTTAATCCTGCTTAGGAAGTCTGGTAAAGCTATGGTAGCTTTGAATATTATTTGGATGAGTAGAAGCAGCAGATGTGTTTTAGAAACTCCTCTGGATTTCATATTGTGTTTTGCCTTCCTTGTGTCCCATAATTAAGATTCTGTGGTAACCCCTTAGCAGGGATAAAATATCATGTCTCTGACTGGACAAAGAATCAGGAGAGTTCTTACTTGTTTCTGTTTAATTTTCTTATATGTCTCACTTCACTCTTTTGACTTTAGTCAAGTTTTGAGTTCTCTTGGCTAAGACCAGAAGTCACTTACCCAACCAAAAGTGTCCAGTGTCATTTTAGGTGCTGTGGGCTATCCTACTGAACCCCTAGTTGCCTCTCCAAAGAAGTGCAAGTTTTTGAGGCATACTGTGCCATTACAACCGTGTGGCATGTGGCAAGCCCATCTTGGTAAACTATACCACTTCAGATTGCTCTAGGTGACTATATGTAGGCAGTCCTACTCTATCTCCCTACCTCCTGGAATAGGGCTTCAGATTGCTCTAGGTGACTATATGTAGGCAGTCCTACTCTATCTCCCTACCTCCTGGAATAGGGCTGTAAAAAAGATTTTGTCCAGCTGGCATCTGTAAGTGTGGTCTGCTGTGTTTGTTTCTTTTGAGAACAGAGTTGTCATTAAAATATAAATACCAAGAAGGCACCCATTCTTTGCCCACCAAAAGTCTTGAGAAGAAAAATCTGTGTGTGTGTGTGGGAGGGAGTGTGTTTTGGTGTGAGTATTAAAATAAATCAGCAATTTTTAGAGTTATATCTCAGTACCTTTTCGTTTTCTACTTTAGAAGGCTGGAAAAATCATGTTACTATGTCCAGCACCCTAGAAAAAATGACCTTGTCTTCCAAGACCATCAAACTCAGCCATCTTTACAGTAAGCTGTAGAAACTTGGTGAGAACTAGCCTGATCTTTCCAAGGTTATAGCCTTAGAAGAGTCTTCAGAATAATGAGATATTCATCAAAGCCAGCCAAAGAATCCTTAGTATAATCAGATATTCTGGGTTTATTACATAATCACGGATTTTTAAAACATATGGAATGCCTATTTATATGTCGTCATTCCTTTTTACTTAACGTAACTTTCTGAATATTATAACTGCAAACCTCACTTATGTGTCTACTCCAAGCCACAGAGTTACCTGGCTCTCGTCTGCCTTGGCTTACTAAAGCAGTTGAAGAACTTGATATCTTAGAAAAATTTGGCCAGTTCAAACAAAACTAATGTTCTGTCACTGCTATACTGAACTAGACTGATTCATATCAGTATGAGTGACATTTGCTGAGGTGTGTAGCTCGAGAGAGGACGCCTTCAGCACCGAAGCGGGGGGAAGCTCAGCATCCGGGAGCCTCAACTCAGAGCGGCGACAGCCACCCAGGGAGCCTCAAGGATTTGCGCAGGAGCCGGCAGCTCTGCTGACGCGAGCAGGGACTCACAGGGGGCGGAGCCAGGAGAAGCAGCACCAGCCCTGACTGCGTAAAAGCCTGCTGCAGGGAGCGAGAGCGGTCCGGAACGTGGTGATCAGGGCTGGTTGAGGCAGTTTGCGCAGGCAGGTGAGCGGGATGGTGAGCACTTGCCCCATGACCAGGGCCCAGCCTGGGAGCTCTGCTCTGGCTGCCCAGGTGGTGGCCGGCGTAGGCACCCAGACAGAGCCGATGAGAGGGGAGGCTGCAGTGCAGAGCTCGGAGTGCAGAGGGTGCCTGCACTGGTCTGGTGAGGGGAGGGTGCACAATGGGCAGGGCTGCTCTCGGTGCTCCCTGGTGGAGGCCCTCCTGCAGCAGGGGCTGAGCTGAGGAATGCTATTAGCCGGCTTCAAGATGTCAGGGAAGGTGAGAGGAAGCAGGGCTGCTTGCTCCAGGCCCAAACTGTGCAGGGGCCTCAAGAGTCTACTGGAGCTCATGGAGGAAAGGAGGAGGACATTAACCTGGGGAGATGGGAAATAGTAACAAAAACAAATAAAACCAAACAAAAACAAAACAAACAAAAAACAAAAATTGGAGGAAGAGCACAATTAACTGCAAAGGGCTTCCTCCTAAATCTGTTGTCCTCACACAGGACCACTTCACAGTTCTGCAGGGGGCTAATAAGGAAACACACTAGTACTGGAGAAAACTGGCTGATGCACTGCTAAAGAAGATCTCTACTGGTCCTGCCAGGAAAAAGTTGCGGGTCGTAGTAGTAGGGGGCTCTACTTTGAAAGGAACTTGCACTTGCAGGCCCTTATTTTCATGGGAGACTTCAACCACCCTGATATCTGTTGGAGCAACAGTATGGCCTTGCACAAGCAATCCAGGAGGTTCCTCGATTGTGTGGAAGATAACTTCCTTCGGCAAGTAATAGAGGAGCCGACAAGGAGAGGTGCCATGCTTGACCTCGTGCTCACCAACAGGGAAGGGCTGGTTGGAAAAGTGACGCTCCAAGGCAGCCTTGGTTGCAGCGATCATGAGATGGTCAAATTTGAGATCCTCAGGATATTGAGGAGAGCGTGCAGCAAGCTCACTGCTCTGGACTTCAAGAGAGCAGGTTTTGGCCTCTTCAGGAACCTGCTTAGTAAGGTTCCATGGGATATAGCCCTAGAGGGTAGGGGGCCCAAGACTGTTGGTTGATATTCAAGGATCACCTACTGCAAGCTCATGTGTGTTGCATCCCAACTAGAAGGAAGTGCAGCAGGAGAGACAGGAGACCTCCTTGGATGGATAAGGAGCTGCTGAGGAAAATTCAAAGGAAAAAAGAGTCTTATAAAAGCTGGAAGCAAGGACAGGAGTCCTGGGAAGAATAGAGGGATGTTGTCTGGGAAGCTACGGACTAGGTTAGGAAAGCTAAGGCCCAGTTAGAATTAACTTGGCTAGGGATGTTCAGGACAACAGGAAGGGATTCTATAGGTACATAGCGAATAAAAGACACACCAGGGACAGCGTAGGCCCCCTCCAGAAGCTATCAGGAGAACTGGCTACCCTGGATTTGGAGAAGGCTGAGGTTCTCTATGACTTCTTTGCCTTGGTCTTCACTGGCAAAGGCTCTGACTACACCACCCGAGTCTTGGAAGGCAGACGCAGGGACTGTGAGAATGAAGGCCCTAAGCCCGCTGTAGGAGAGGATCTGGTTCGAGACCATCTTAAGAACCTGAATGTACACAAGTCCATGGGACCTGATGAAATCCATCTGTAGCAACTGAAGGAGCTGGATAATGAAGTTGCTAAGTCTCTGTCCATCATATTTGAAAAATCGTGGCGGTCAGGGGAATTTCCCAACAACTGGAAAAGGGGTACTATAACTCCCATTTTCAAGAAGGAAAATGGATGAACCAGGGAATTACAGACCTGGCAGTCTCACCTCTGTGCCTGGCATAATCCTGGAGCAGATTCTTCTGGAAGGCATGCTAAAGCACTTGAAAAACAGCAAGGCGCTTGGTGACAGCCAGCATAGTTTCACTGAGGGGAAATCCTGCCTGACCAATTTAGTGGCCTTCTATGATGGGACTGTGGAACTGATGGACAGGGGTAGAGCAGTTGATGTCATCTACCTGGACTTGTGCAAAGCTTGGAGGAGAGAAGGCTGCGTGGAGACCTCATAGCAGCCTTCCAGTATCTGAAGGGGTACTGCAAGAGTGCGGGAGAGGAATTCTTCACTAGGGACTGTAGTGGTAGGACAAGGGTTAACGGGTTAAAACTTAATTAGGGGGAGTTTAGATTGGATATAAGGAAGAAGCTCTTTACTGTAAGTGTGGTGAGGCCCTGGAATGGGTTGCCCAAGGAAGCTGTGAATGCTCCATCCCTGGTGGTGTTCAAGGCCAGGTTGGACAGAGCCTTGGATGACATGGTTTAGTGTGAGGTGTTCCTGCCCATGGCAGGGGGGCTGGAACTAGATGGTCTTAACGTCTTTTCCAACCCTAACTATGTTTCTATGAGTCTTATCAAAATGTTTTTACTAAGGATTATGGTTTTCTGTTCTCTTCTGCATCAGAACTACAACAGGAGAATCTAATTTTTTTTTCAAAAATTTTTTTTTGTTTGGGTTTTTTTAAGGTTGAGCAACCGTGTAAGACAAAAAGCAACAAGCAAGAATCAGTGATGCAGAATTTTTGTTTAAAAGAAAGAGCAGAGACAACGTGTTGCTTCTGCTGGGTTTCTTGCCAGATTTGATTTCCATGTAATAAAATAGTCTTGAGTTTAGTTCAGAAAATTATCAGGTATAAAAAAGAAATAAAAAATCAAGGTTGCCTAAAATAATGGAAAACATAATTTCAAAATCCCTTATATTGAATTATTAATAATTTGATATAGCCTTTCTACTTCCTAAAAGTAACAGTAGGAAAGACAATATTGACAATAACTGATAACAATTGTCTGATATTCGCGATTTGGGTAATTTAGCTTGTTTTGTATTTCTTTTTTCACAGAAACAAATTCTGATCCACAAATTTGTCAATATATGAATTCTTTCAAAGGTGCTATATTAGAAATGAACTTAATGTGTATATTTTAAATATCCTCAATTTTCTTCTGAAAGTATCAAATTGAAATGGAAATTAGGATTGCTCCTGTTGAACTATTTCAAATTATTTGTTTTCATTATATCCTTTGAATAGCTGAAATTGATATCAAGCTCTGTAATTTTTTTTTTCTGTAATGTATTATTTGAGCTCCTTATCTGGTCTTTCTTTATTCTTGCTATAAATTCCATTAATATCTCTTGTATATAGGTTTCTCAAGTCTTTTTATAACTTGCTTTTCTGATTTTGATGCCATTACAACTAAATGTGTTAAGTTTCTTTATAATTTCCAATCTAGAAAAGCTTTTTGGCAAAAAACGTCAGGAGTCAAATTAGTTTTTTCTGCAAGAGATAGATACAGAAGTTAAGTGTATTTCTATTTTCATCACAGAGATCTTGAGGTAGTACCTTTCCAAATAATTAATCTGAGCTGTTACCAAAACTCTTTTATTAATTGTTGCCCACAGTTTTATTTTTCTGTTGAAATAATTTAAGAACTTTTATTGGTGAATAAAGCACTTAATATCAATATTTGAGTAAATATGTTATTAAAAAATAATTAGTTCAAATGGGTTATTCAAGCATCAGGGAAGTTGTGAGATTGTATATCAAAGATGTCAAAGACAGCAAAAATGCCCCAAATAAATAAAAACTGAAAACATGTAACAATAAACTAATAGATTGGATTGAATTGGATTGGATTTGAGGTCCTGTACCTCAGCCTTTTCTCAAGGCAGGTCCTCTTAGAGTAGATTGCTTGCTGAGTTTTGTTGAGAGAATGACCTACAAGGTAGAGACTGTCTGGTTCAGGTGTGAGAAAGAAGAGGTGTAATTCTTTTTATCTTTTTATTTTTTGGACCCCAACACTAAAAGTGATTGAAAGATGAAAATGGCTTGACTTAAAAATGTGTTTTACCTGAGAGCTAATGCAATTAATTTTGAGAACTAGGAAAGCCCAGGGACTACTAGTCTTCACTAGCAGGGAACGAGAATTTTGATTTTGTGATAATGAAGACTAAGTTTATTAATATGAAATATATTATCAAAGCATGTGTCCCACTCTGTATGATCAATTAATATATCAGAATATTGCAATTTTTAGACAAATTTATTTAGACATTATTCAAAAGTCTTAGAAACAGGGAAGATTGACACAACGCTGTCTAGTCTTCAGTCCATGCAACAATTTTGGGGCCAGATTCTGCTTATTTGCATGCATGGCTCTGTATAAAGCTGTATACCACTGCAGTTAATCATCTGTGCTTTTAAGTAACACTGACATGATATAAAATCTAACTTGTACTATAGTGTGGTTGGGTTAATTAAACTTTTTTGGCTTTCATAAAATAAAAAAAAAATATTTTTACAACTAATTTTTATAGAGTTATACCTTTTATGCAAAGATTTCTCTCAGAGCAACATGTCTGCTTTAGCAGGGAGTACATCTGAATTTGCAGAATCTATGGGCACAATATGCATTAACTTTAAAAATAAGCCGAATCATTTCACATTAATATCTATAAAAATATTTAAAAGTCCAATTTCCTGACTTTAAGTTTACTAATGAGAAATTGCACTTTTCAGTATTAGCAGAAAAAGCAGGGCCAAAAGGCAGTCACAGAAATTTTTTTGAGATAAGAAGTAATAAAAATAGGTCTATGTAACCTACAAAAAAGAATTGTTATTTAAATATTCTTTATGTACTCAATATAGTATCCATTGCCAATGAAAGAACCGCTTCCTTCTTCTGTACAAATACCAAGTTTGCTAGGTCTTCATTTGCTTTTTGCTGAGGAGTAATGTTGACTCTTCTTAAAAGGTACATTGTCAACATCAGTTAACAGGAATTTTCTCTAGAAAGATGGATCTGTTAACATACGAATATTTTTTAAATAAACTGGTATGAATGGAATATTTTTTTTAATTTTCTAACTCCAAATATAAAATCCATTAGAATTTCAACTTTTATTAGTTCAGTAATATTTTTCTTTTTTAACTTTCAAACTATTTAGCAGAAAGTAAGTATTTTAGAATAAGTCAATTATTTGAAGTTCAATTATATCCCCAGTTTGTGAAGGTAATCCCTCTGTTCCTTAGCTCAATTTTTAGTTTGTGGTTTTCGCGCATATGCCACCTGACAAGTCTGATTCCTTCTGTTCAAGTGGTAGGCTGTAAAAAGCCTGAAACGGTCTGGGCAGAGGATGATTGTGTACTGAGGAAAACACTTTATTGATGTGGGTTATAGTTATTAAATCAGAACTTCATTCAATGGGTAAACAAACTCTCCCTCTGGATAGCTGTTTTATAAATTTGTGGGGTGCTGTTTTGTGAAAACTGCCCATGATTAACCTAGAAGATGAGAGGCAATTTGGAGCATCAACAAATGTTACAACTTGGCTGTAAAAAGAAACTAGAGAAGCATGGCATTGTAGCCAAGTGAGAAAGATTTGAGACATATAAATGGGAAGCTGTATACAGAATGTAAAATAAACAGCATTTCTGTATGCTGAAGTGGAAAACCAAAAGGGGGTAGTGAAATAACTGACTCTCTTACTAAAGAAGAGCTATTTTTAAACTTGTCTTTTTACTGTTATCATCAAAGTACATTTTTTTGTCCAAATTCTATGGATGGAAAAATCAGAGACCTATGAAAGGTTTGTGAGACAATACTCAGTTTGAACCATTACTTGAAACTTAAGGGATGAAATATTGTAATTCTAATATGTATATTTTGTATGTTTTCAGAAAGACAGCTTAAGTTTTACTGTGAATAGTTAAGTATATATTTGCTTAAAAATTATATCTGCAATTTTATTACGTTCTGGTTTTGCTCTATATTTTTTTTTCTCCTTTCACATAGTGCAAAAGAAGAATTAAACACATTTAAAAAATTTAAAGCTAGGAATAAACACAAAAACATTTTAAAACGTGTTGCTTGTTTCTCTCTTCACCTTGACACTCCCTCATTCTTCACACAGAACAGAGGCTTTGAGCTGCTGAAAATTAACTAATTTTTTAATAGGCTTATTCATATATTGTGCTCACAGAGAAGAATATACCATGATTTTGGCCACTGTTTTTTTTTTTTTTTTTTTTAACTTAGTTGTCTGAAAATTAGAGCTTGTCTGAATACTTTAAAGTTAATATCAAGATTTTCATTTAACTTGAGAATCATTCTGAAAGCTAAAATGTTATTAAAATATCACCATAATTAAAAGTGTGTTTTTTGCTTTTCCCTTTCCTTACTTTTTCAATTTCTCAACTTAATCCCATCATTTACTCTTAAGTATTTCTTCATCATACAGTTTCACTAAACATTAGTTTGATCCATAGTAGTATAACCATGTGTTTTTTCTGCATAGGATAGTAGCAGCCTTGGTCTGCAAAAATGTCTTTTCTTTCATTTTTATCCCCTTAATCTAACATTCTTATCTTAACTGATTCTGAAACAAGCATCCAAATGACACAACTGTATGCTATCAAGTTCTGATTGACTAATTTCTTGTGGCTCACTTAATATGAAGTTCTTTTATAACTTCAGCGTATTATAAGCATAGAACATCAGTTTTTCTCTTTTTTCATATACATAAAGCTAAATTGTTCTAAAACCTGGTAAGTATGCATAGTTATGAAATGTTGAGATTACCTCTTGCTTAGATTATTTTGATTAATTGGATAGTGTGACACTACACATATATATCAATTTTTATAGCATTATTGAGGAGTATTGTCTAAGAATCCTTTGGATAATTCATGTGGAAATTGTACTCTACATAATGACTCTTTTCTTAAATTTATCTTGTAGGTTATTGTCTTTGATTTCACTTAGTATCTATATCAAAAATCACACTTTCTGTAATTTTTGGCTGCCAGAACAGTTCTTCCTATCAGTACTGTGCCTGGAATATTTTCTCTGTTTCCCTGATCTACCTGTTTCAATGTAACAGAAAGTTTTCTGTTAAATCTCTCATTGTAGTTGTGGGTGAAATGTTACATTGGCTACTTTGCAATGCAGTAACTAGTGCATGAAACATTTGATTTAGTGTATGGCAAGTCCATTTAAGTAAAATAACAAGTCAATGTAAAAAACATAAGGGTGAAATGTTATAAA
The DNA here is from genome assembly GCF_037157495.1 of Lathamus discolor. Classification (NCBI taxonomy): domain Eukaryota; kingdom Metazoa; phylum Chordata; class Aves; order Psittaciformes; family Psittacidae; genus Lathamus; species Lathamus discolor. The sequence continues at coordinate 32,857,607 of NC_088909.1, read as the reverse complement.
AGGATTGTTTTACAGTTTTCTGTAAAATATTTTTTTTCTTTTTTTTTTTTTCAGAATACTGTTTCAGGAAAGTCATGCTATATCTTATAAAGGATTCTAGATCAAATCCGAATTTCTTTGTAATAAAGTTAACAGTTACTTTAAAAATGGTCTTTTGAGGTGTAGTGTGTGAGTCTTTATTTAGACATTTCTGTTTGCTTGATGGAGTTAGAGATTATTTGAGAGACATTATTCGACATTTGGCAAAAAGCACTTGGTACTTCACAAAGCTAAACTAATGAGATCCTGATGAATTTACATGGTAATTAAAAATGAACAACCCCAAGCCTTTGAGTTTCATTGTTCTCAGCTGCTGGTGAAGAATTTGTAATAGCTATAAATACACATTCATCATATTCAGCTAACACAGATTGTGAAGGAAAAGCTGTTCAGCTTTGGTTTTTAGCATCCAGAAAAGGGTGAAAGGGTGAAGCTGTCTCTACAATTTTCTTCTGTGAATTGGATGCTGGGTTTAGGCTAGGGCAAAACATTCTGTAGCTTGTCCTCTTTCAGAAAGTCAGCAGATACTGTGCCTTTTTGGTTTGTGGCTTTAAAAGAGACAAGTTAATGTGCCAGTAACAGTCCCTTCAAGGCTGATACAGTCCATTAAAATTGGGCACTTGGTCACTTCACAGAATTACTTCAGAAGTAAGTTGTAATTTTTGAGAAGCCTCTCTAAGTAATTAAGTACAAAGTAACTGTAGGTCTTTTTTAAATGGTCTCAGGTAGTGTGTGTTTAATGGGCACAGAATGCCTTATTTATTTTTTTTTCACCTGAAAGAAAAGATACCAGGAAAACAAGTGATTTTTATTAGTGTTTCAGCTGTTCAGTTCAAGACTTCTTGCGTGTGAAATGTGTTTTCTAAATAAAAGAAGTACTTTCCCCTTCTTTTGTAAGTCTTCGTAATTTTTTGCTTTTTAGTAACTGATCAAGTTGGAGCAGTACAGCATGCCACTTGATTTATTTCAAAGGCTCTAGTGCTTTCAACAAAAGCAAAAGAAATAATAAAAATAATATCTTTATTTTCTTCTATTAAAATTTCAGGTTTTATTTTAATTTCATTAACTTCTTTGACATGATTTGAAGTAAAAAGGACTAAAATCATCCATATTGTCACTATGGCCAGAAGCCAGCTTTATTATTTTGAAGAAGACAGTGGCCTGGTGTTCAGTATTCTACAATAGCTGTAATAAGAGCTTTTACTTATTTTTTTTATTTATTTTATTTGCTTTTTTATTACCTTTTTCCCCCCCTGTAGTATTCATTGTGATTTCTTTCTCCTTATTAAGAAAATTTTGAAACACAGCCATCTATGATACTATGGTAAAAATTATTAAGCTGTTGAAAAAACGAGTGGAACAGACCAAAACTTCTAGGGAACTTACAAATATTGACATAATCATAGAATAGTAAGTGTTGGAAACGACCTTAAGATCATCTAGTTCCAACCCCCCTGCCATGGGCAGGAACACCTCACACTAAACCATCTCTCCCAAGGCTTCGTCCAGCCTGGCTTTGAACACTGCCAGGGATGGAGCATTCACAACCTCCCTGGGCAAGCCATTCCAGTGCCTCACCACCCTAACAGGAAATAACTTCCTCCTTACATCCAATCTAAACTTCCCCTGTTTAAGTTTTAACCCATTACCCCTTGCCCTGTCAGTACAGTCCCTAATGAAGGGTACCTCCCCAGCATCCCTATAGCTCCCCTTCAGATACTGGAAGGATGCTATGAGGTCTCCATGCAGACTGGTTTTGATTGGAAGGGACCTTAGAGGTCATTGGGCAGGGGTACCTTCCACTTGACCAGGTTGCTTCAAGCCCCGTCCATTGTGGTTTTAAACACTGCCAGGGATGGGGCATAATCCAAAAGAATGTTATGTTAAAGAGTAATAAAATAGACATTATATATATTTAAAATGCATTATCCTACTCAAAATGAACATAATTCAACACATCAAACACCTTTTTATGCTTCTGTTTTATTTCTTGTAGCTATTTATTTAAATACATATATGTATATGCACATATATATGTATGTAATGATAAATAACTTCAAAGTGACAGAATAATATCTGCAGATTAGAAAATCCTGTGTTACTCAGCATAACACATCAGGACTGCAATCATCATACATCTTTTTAATTACTTGCTATAATTTAGTTCCAGGATTCTTTTTTTTTTTTTTTTTTTTTTTTATGTTGATATTCATCCAATAGGAATATTCAGAAGTGACCAAATTAATTAACAATTGCTTTGAACTACTGGAAGTGAATTGTTGAATAGCATATAGAAAAGCTTGATAACCAAGTTTCTCTCAAACCCCAGATATTAAAAATGTGTGTCGTGACTCAGAAGTGTATTTGCTTCTAGATTTGAAACAAAAGAAATACCTGGATATTGTCTTAGCTTTAGTGAACCTTCTTAGATATTATGTGAGATTCTTAAACTTGATGGTGGTGGTAGGTCAGTCCACTTGTAATTGCTGAACATAATCCAATTCATTTAACTGTATGGTTTTCAAAATGTTTAACCTTTAAAATCTAGAAAATCTGTGGATTTTTGTATTGTTATTCACATAGGAGAGAACTGAGACAAAAGGCACTCTCCTGAATGAAATAAGAGGGAATAATGGAGGAATCACTGAGTTTGTTTGATGGTAAGCCCAGCCTTGAGGCAGAAGAAAGTGAAGGATATGCTTAACTGCAGATACTATTTCTTGGCCGTGTGATACTTAAAACTGGTAATGTATTCAATGGGTTAAGCAGACACATAATTTTACAAATGTTGTTTGAACCGTTTGTTTTGCATTTGTTTGAGAAAAGCAATCTAACAGAGAGCTTGGGAAAATAGAATCCAGTTTGAACAACATGAACAATATATTAAAAAGAGCTTTTGAGTGGAAGATTTAAAGGGATAATTCATATCTAATAGACACAAGGGAATCATGGTTGCTATTTAAAATTTTAGTAATGCACACAAAGAAGCTTTTCTTGGCTGCCTCTTAATTCATTCAGCCGAACCTACACAATCTGGTTACCTGACACAGTGTAGTAGTCAAGAGGGAACGTGAGTAGATGCTAAGCTTTGTTTAACACATTTACAAGCTTATTGCTTTGCTTCAAAGTTCATGGCTTAATTCAACACAGAACAGGCTGCTGGATTTGCTTCACGAAGAAGTACATATCCTTCTTCAATAGCACAGACTATTTGGCAAACCGGCAAATATCAAAATATTCCACATTTTCAAAAAGTAATGTCTGAAGGTTTATGTGACCTGTGTATTCCTATAGATGTTAATATTTGAGTGTAAATTAAGAAAAATTATAATATTAATGTTTTCTGGAAGTAATTGCTTTTTGGAAGGGTAACTCTTAGGGATAGACTAGGTCAAGGAAATACCTGAAGACTCTGGTCAGAGAGCTTGAGGTGGAAAATCAGCACCCAGAGGACGGTTACTGAGGTGAATCAAATGAGAGTTTTGCCTCATGTGGGTGATGCCATCTGGGACAAAGCTTCTTCATCACATGTTTTTTAAGCAAAACAGAAGTTCATGGCTGTTATATGTGAAGTAGGAGCTACGGGACTTACCTGACTGCTAGCTGTGGGCCACCTCATTTCTGTCCTCTATACTGACAATTCACAACTCTCACCCTCTGCTTCAGAGTCTTCTTAGAGGATGTATATTTTTATAAATATGTAAAGAATAAACTCTTATTTTGCCTCAAAGACATCTATTTTGTTCTTTATTCTACTTTTGTTGGTAGTCTTTGAAATTCCTATCTGATCACTACATGAAACCAAAAGGATGAAGTAGTAATATGAACAGGGCTTCTTCCTAAGTAATATTCTAGATGCTAACATGTATATTAATCTTTTAAAATAATCTGTAATTTATAGGAAGTCAAAATGGTCAAAAGTGAAAAGATCCAAAGAATCAACAGAGAGGTTCTAAAAGGAATTACACCCATGTGACAGGGGGAAGAAAATGATAGATACATCAAGACAATTGACAGTAAACGTGTCAAAGCAAATCTGTGTTTTAGAATTTACTGAAAAACTTTTACAAACAATCCATTTGGCTTTTAAAAATTAGGAGATATTGAGTATTTCTTCCAAACTTGAAATGTTAATTTTGAAAGGTAATGTGCATTTACATATTTATATATTTTATAAAAATATTTATATAGCTAAATATTTATGATCATTAATATATACAGGCTCGCAGAGCCAGACATTAGAAAGCCTTCAGTTTTAGTTATGATTTCAAATTCATTCCTTACAAGTTCATAGATAATCTTCTTGAAGCAGTTTTACCACGCAGAAAATAAAGAAATAACCACTAGTTTATAATTTGGCATGGGATATTCATGATGGCTTAGTGGGGAAAAGAAAAAAAAGTGGCAATGTGTCAAACAGGTTTAGGATCCAAAGAGTTTAGTGAAAGTCAACTGATTAAAGATCATAAAGACTAAAGTGAGCAAAAATTCATTGCTTCAGAAACATTTGAATTATTCTTAGCTTTACTCTCCTTGTACTCTCCATGCAGTTTCTTTCTCAGGTCAACAGAAATATTTTTCATGTTTTTCACCTGACCTGTTTTTTCTGTGTGTAAGCTGACGTAAAGTCACTGACTAGTTGTTTGTTTATTCCCCTTTATTTCACAAAAAGTACTAAAACTGTAGAAGTCTACATTACTGCCTTGCAGTCTTAGGGCTGTTAATGCGTGCCTTACACTCAATTACCACAATCTTCACAGAAAGTTTAATTAACCAACAAAATGTGAAAAAAAAAATACTATTTAGTAGCTAGATAGAGTGGAATCATAGTATTAAACACAGTGAGATATCTCTGTTTGCCCTAGAATGAAGTACATCCCAAATCATGAGAGAAAATAACGATGCTTGAAAGAACCTTGTGTCAGAAATGAATACTGCATTATTATTCCTGTCATTGGAAATAACTATGATAATGCATTCAGTATTGATCTTTCTCGGTAGGACTCCAGCTTTGACTCATTGCTCATCATAAATGGCTCAGGAAGTTGCAAAGGCTGTCAGTGCTTACCCATTTAGTCTTAGTGTTTTATGAATTCTATCTGCTTAACAGTACTAGCTACTTGTGGACATTCACAGGTGAAGCAAGCCTAAAAAAGAATATTGATTAAAACTTCTGTGTTTTGTTTGTTTGGCTTGTTGGTTGCTTTTTTTTTAAGTATGCAATAAACTTTGGATTCCAAAAAGGGAAGAAATAATTTTCATGTGAATGAATCGCTAGCTTTGGAAAAATAAATACAGTAGTTATAATACCTCGGAGTCAAAATAAAATGTGTATAACTTCAGAATTCTTTTTCAGTTGCCTTCAGCTTGCATTAATTCCTTCCTTAAAATATATAAATCTTCTTATGATTTTAGCAAGGCCTTTAATACTTTTAATACTGTCCCTCACAGCATCCTTCTGGACAGGTTTTCCATCTGTGGTATGAGCGGGTTCACAGTGTGCTAGATAAAGAACTGGCTGAAGGGTAGAGCTAAAAGTGTTACAGTGAATGGGGCTACATCTGGCTGGTGAATGGTCACTGGTGGTGCTCCTCAGGGTTCGCTTCCAGGGTCAGTTCTGTTGTATATGTTTATCAATGATCTGGATGTAGGAGTTGGATGCACCATTAGCAAGTCTGATGATGATACCAAACTGGGATGTGTGGTTGATTCTTTTGAGGGTCAAGATGCCTTTCAGAGGGATATAGAAAGATTGGCACACTGAACAATGATTAATGGGATGAATTTTAATAAGTCCAAATGCTGGATCTCGCAATTAGGTTATAGTGATGGTGGGCACAAGTATAATTTTGGAAAGGAGCTGTTAGAGAGCAGCCCTGACATAGGGATCTGGGGTGCTGGTCAGCAGCAGGCTCAATGAGTCAGCAGTGTGCCCTGGCAGCCAGGAAGGCAAAGCCCATTCTGGGGTGCATCAAACAAAACATAACCAGCTGGTGAAGAGAGGTGATTATCCCTCTGTATTCAGCATTGATGCGATGTCACCTTGAGCACTGTGCGCAGTTCTGGGACCCACAATTTAAGGATGTGAAAGTCCTTGAGTACATCCAAAGGAGGGAAACAAAGCTGGTGAGAGGGCTGGAAGAAATGTCAGGTGAGGAGCTTGTAAGTACTCTGGGTTTGTCTAGTTTAGAGGAAAGGAGGCTAATGGCTGACATTACTGCTTTCCACAGCTTCCCTTGGGAGGCAAAACAGAGAGAGTGGTGCTAATCTCTTCTCCCTGCTATCCAGTGATAGGGTGCATGGTAGTGATTCAATGCTGCACTAGAAATTAGGAAGTATTTTTTTACCAAGAGGGTGGCTAAACACCGGAATAGGCTTCCTAGCGAGGTGTTTGATGCACCAAGCCTACCAGTATTTAAAAAGCATTTTGACAATGTCCTTTAACTGTCCTTTAACTGTCCTTTAATGTGCTTTAACTTGGCCAACCCTGAATTGGTCTCCCAGTTGGATTAAGCGATCATTGTACATACCTTCTGAAATATTTATGCTATGCTATGCTATTTTATTCTGTGCCACTCTACTCTACTCTACTGTACTCTACTCTACCCTACTCTACCCCACTGTACCCCACTCTACCCCATAGAAAAAATTCTAGTGTTTTTGTTTATTCATATGTACAAAGTCTTGCAAATAAGTAACTAAACTTTTAAAATATGTATAAACATTTCTAAATTAAATGGCTTCACTTAGTAAAGTACATGTATAATAAATGAAATGTATAGCCTAAGTCATGTGACCTTGATGATCTTCCAGCTTCATGGTCATTACATAGCAGTTCCACTGGAAATGGAACTGCTATCCTTTTTGTTATTGGTTTTGTTTTGTTTTTCAAATTATAGTTTTCACAACATAGTAATCAGCTTTTTATTTTTTTTCATTCATTTTCACAGATAATTCCCAGATTCTTTTGCCATTTGTAATAGACATATCTTTTAGTTTTAGCAATTTACAAATACAACCATTTACAAACTTGTACAGGGTTCTAGTAACTACATACATAGTACTTGTTACTATGTGTATATATATATATATACTACTACTAATAGCGGTACTTCAGTAGATTCATGGTGGAGAATAAAGAAGTCTGAATGTATAAAAAAGAAGTCATATGTCTTATTTTGGCTTTAAAAAGTGTGTTAGAGTAAAATATGACCTTGTGGAGACTGTAAAAATGTTGATATTGGCTTCTAAAATAACAGTGGGTTTTGAGGATGTGTAAAATCTCTGCTGTCAGAGTTAAGAGTGATCTAGTGATTGACTAAATTTTTTGTTACAGACTATGGTGTTCTACATGCTACATTGGTAGATGAACTAAGAAATAAGAACAGCTCTAGCAGGCCCAAATAAACAAAAATCAGAATACATCACTGTAATCCTTAGATGTAGAGGCAGGTCTGTAACTACGATAGTCAACTACGATAGGTGCAGAGAGACTCATGCACTTAAATTGGACAATGAAGACTAAAGCAAAACATTTGGAGACTGATACCAGATTTAAAACCAGAGATAAGATTAGGTTTGAGATCAGAGGCTATATCCATACTATTTACAAGCCAATGATGTTATCTACCTGATCCTTGGTATCACTTCAAGACACAGTTAAAGTTTGGACAGTAGGTTGTTTGTTTCCATCTAACTATCCTATTTTTATGAATAGGAGGGAAGAAAAATATTGGTATGGTCTGGCTGACACTATGGCCACAGCCATGGAGTCATGTAATTTTCTAACACACATGTAGCTGGAGAGGTTAATGCTCTGGGCAGATAGCTAAGAACCATGCTAAACTGGAGACAGTGGAGAAGGAAATGTCATAGAGAGCAAATTAAGAGCCTGATTGTAAGCCAAGAGAAGTGTCATCAAGTCCACATGAAAAGGCCAGGAAGCTCGGACAGCAGCAAACTCAGTGGGGTGACTGGGAGATAACCACCAGATTGTAAATCCAGAACTGATGAAACTCAGAAATAGACATTGGAAAAGAAAGATTATGCTATACACTTTTTTTGTATATGATCAGGCTTGTACTTAACCTTCCAGTGCTTTCCAGGTCCTGTGGCTGGCTGCAGTTTCAATACCCAGAAAGGTGTGGCTAGTAACTGACCAGTACCACCTAACAAAAGGAAATTTAAATAAATGGCAAGAAATAGGACAATTCAAATCTAATATTCAAATGGCTGAGAGAGTTGGGATTGTTCAGCCTGGAGAAGACTCCTGGGAGACCTTATTGTAGACTTTCAGTTTTTAAAAGGGTCCTATAAGAAAGATAGGGGGAGACTTTTATCAAGGCCTGTTGAAACCGAATGACGGGTAAATGGGTTTAAATTAAAACAGGGGAAATTCAGGCTGGATGCGAGGAAAAATTCTTTACAATGAGGATGTTGAAATACTGGAATCATCTCTGGTTCCAGTTGCCAGAGAGGTGGTGGATGTGCCATCCTTGCAAACATTTAAGGCCAGTCTGGATGTGACTCTGGGCAACCTGATGTAGTTGAAGATGTTCCCGCTTATTCCAGGGGGTTGGAATAGATGACCTTTGAGGGTCTCTTCCAACCCAAACTATTCTATGATTCCATGATTTTGTAATTAGAAGACTTTGTAGGTTCTGGGATAGCTTTTGGAATTTGCAAATTTCTCCTGTATATACAAATTAAGAGATAATTCTCTGAAGATTCACTTCTATACATTATGTGCGAAAATATCAGAATTGTTAAAAATAGAAATCAAATTCAGAAAGCAGACTGTATGTGGTTAATGATAAGTGTTAGGAATTAATAACAAATTTCACTGGATAGAGAATTTATTCTTTTATGATTAATTTCAATTTGATGCAATAAATGTAAACATGTTACAGTTAATTTACATTTTATCTTCTAACAAAGTTTAACAGAAGCCTTAAAGCAGCATGACTTCTCCTCTGTGCTGCAGGTAAGGTTAAAAAAATGAAAAAAGAACATCACAGGTGGAAGCACACAACCTACAGAAAAAAATTAGCTAACACATCTAATTAGTGTAAGGTACAAATTGAAAGTTGAATTCTGACTATCGTAAATTTAAGTCTACCTTTTTTCTCAGTACATTTTCAATCCAAGTGTCCTGGGTTCAGCAGTAGCAGTTATTTTTCTCCTTCTTAGGAGCTAGTGCAGTGCTGTGTTTTGATTTTTTGGCCTGGGAACAGTGCTGATAACGCCGATGTTTTCAGCTGCTTCTCAAATGTTTGGTCTGGCCAAGGACTTTCTGAGCCTCATGCTCTGCCAGGGAGGAGGGAAACCTGGGAGGAAGCAGAGACAGACACCTGACCCAAACTAGCCAAAGAGGTATTCCATACCATAGCACGGCATGCCCAGGATGTAACAGAGAGGTACCCAGAAGGACTGGAGGGTTGGACCAGGGATCAGTTGGTGCTCGGCTGGGGGGAGTGGGGCGAGTTATTGGTTGGCTGGTGTTGAGGTGTTGTATCCTTTCCTCTTGTTATTTCCTTTAACATTATTATTATTGGTGGTAGCAGTAGTGGTTTGTGTTATACCTTAGTTACTAAACTGTTCTTATCTCAGCCTGTGGGAGTTGCATTCTTTTTGATTCCCCTCTTCGTCCCTCCAGGAGTAGAGGGAGGGAAAGAAGGGGGGGAGTGAGTGAACAAGCTGTGTCAATTGGTTTAAACCACGACACCAAGATAACATTTAATTTCCTCTGTAAAGTTTTCTATATAAAGTTAGCGAAATTAAAACCAAGATATTGCATTGTATAATGACAAAATTAAAGCTTACAAATATAATAATAATTATCATTATTATTATGAATAGTAATAATAATAATAATCTGGGCAATGTTACAGATGCTAGCATTTCATATGCTTAATATTAAATTAATTATACCCAGATAATACACCTGTCTCAGACACGAAAAAAAAAAGTATTAGTGAATTAATAATCACGTTAATTGGTATATATAGCTGTGGGAGTACTGATAATTCATTTAGCACAGATTAAGATAGACGTGGCAATCAAATGTTTACATGCTATTAAAACTTGGAGCTTGAAGACGCAGGGGAATTTTGTCTCAAAAATGGCTTTGGTTTGCTGTAATGCTATAGCATTTACCATCAAAACTAGGCTACTGGTGATGGTTCATTAGCAATTTGAGGTCTTCAGACCTCAAGGAAAAAAAAGTGCTTGCAGAATAAGAATTAATCGCAGACTTCTGAATCTGAAATTCAATGAAATAGCATATTAAATCTCCTATATTTATGCCTTCATCAGAAGTTTTTAAATGTAGAAATTATAGTATTATATTTAATCTGAAATTCAAGCTATATTATTGAGGCAGGAATAGCTAATGTAAATAGAAATTTAACATTACTTCTTTCTGTTATTTCTACAGGGGAGTACATTATCACCTTTGTATACAAAAGCTCTGTTTTCATACAAATAGTTTTCATTATCTTACTAAAATGGTTAGGATTTGTTCTACACTATGTAGTATTAAGACTTGATATAATTTTTGATATATATATATATATAACAAAAAATAAAACCAGCAACAAATGTGATCCATTTAAAAAACCCTACTTGGTAACGTAACAAATCTAATAAAAAGATACTGTAATAAATCACTAAGTACTTTTCTGTAATACAATCTCTAATCAATTAACATTGAAATTGCAAATTGCATTATGAGAATAACACTAACACTTAGGCGCCTGTTTGTCATTAAATTAGGTAAGACCTTTATGTTTGGTTCATATCATACTGATATCACTTATAGCTGTAAACTTAAAATCTGTTGATTTCAGTAGAACTGTTGTGGATTGTATGAATGATTTATGACTAATGAGAGTGTAACTTGTTTTCACAACCAACCTTTTTAGCTAGACCTTTTTATCCATTTGTTTTATTTATTTCCTAGCTTTTGCATCAGTCCGGATTGGGATTAATTTACTTTTAAACTCTTAACTAAGTCATTTAGATTGCTGAGGTGAGTAGCTTGAGAGAGGACGCCTGCAACACCGGAGCGGAGAGGGGAGAGATCAGCGCCCAGGAGCCTCACCTCAGAGCGACAAGAGCCACTGAGGAGGGAGCCTCAAGTCCTCAACAGGACTTGCCCAGGACTCGGAAGCTCAGCTCCCGCGAGGGGCTGACTCACAGGGGGTGGAGCCAGGAGGAGTGGCACCAGCTAGGAGTGGCTAAAAAACCTTCCCAGGGAGCACGGCGACCAGGAGCGCGGCGAACAGAGAGCGTCGAGGCAGAGGGTCGAGGCAGTTTGCGCGGCAGTTCGCGCGGGCAGGCGAGCGGGCAGGGGAGCATTCCAACCGCCTCATCAAGAGGACTCGCCTGGAGTACAGGAGGGGGAAGGAGTGCTGAGAGACGTAGACGGATTGATTGACCAGATAGATCATGGTTACAACACGATCGAAAGCTGTAGTGAGTACTAATGTGGGTATCCAGACTGAGCCTTCCTGCAGACATGCAGCTGTGCAGGTCTCTGGCTGCAGCGAATGCCTGAGCCTGGCACTTGTGTTGGAGGGAGTCAGTGATACTGCTTGTGTTCGCTGTGAGCAAATAAATGACCTGCTCAGGCAGGTGGCTGAACTGAGGGAGGAGGTAGAAAGGTTGAGAGCCATTAGAGAGTGTGAAAGTGAAATAGATTGGTGGAACCGCACCCTAAGGCAAGGGCAGAGGGAAGTGGTTCAACAAGATATGGATCCCCTTCCCTCCTACCATCAGACAGAGGGAGAGAGCTTAATGGACAAGGATGGATGGAGGGAGGTTCCTCCTCGGAGAGGTAAGCGAAAACCCTCACAATCCCTTCCTCCCTCCCAGTTGCCCTTGAATAACAGGTACGAGGTCTTGGAAATTCAGGGCCAGGTGAATGGAGATGGTGAGGCAAATCTATCTAGTGAGTCACCCAGGGCTAGTCACTCACCCACATACCTCAGAACTTCCCCAACCAAGAAGAAAAGAAGAGTAATTGTGGTGGGTGACTCCCTTCTGAGGGGAACAGAAGGGCCCATTTGTCGACCGGATCCACCCCACAGGGAGGTCTGCTGCCTGCCTGGGGCTCGGATTAGAGATGTTAAAAAGAAGCTCTCTGAACTGGTGCAGCCGTCTGACTACTACCCACTGCTGGTTTTTCAGGTTGGCAGTGACGAAATTATTACGAGGAACGTAAGGGCAATGAAGAGAGACTACAGGGCCCTGGGACGGCTGGTTAAAGGGTCTGGAGCGCAAGTGGTGTTTGCCTCCATACCTGTTACAAGCGAGGGTGAAGGGATATATAAGAAAACTCTGCAGGTTAATGTATGGCTACGTGACTGGTGCCAAAGGCAGGGGTTTGGGTTTTTCAGTCACGGGCTGCTGTATGGGACACCTGGTTTGCTGGTGACAGGCGGGATACACCAGTCCCAGAGAAGAAAAAGGGTTTTGGGGCAGGAGTTAGCAGGGCTTATTGACAGGGCTTTAAACTAGTTATGAAGGGGGGAGGGGATTTAACTGGGCCTGTTGGGGACAAGCCCAAGAGGAACATGCTACGGATTGAAGGATGGCGGGCTAAGGAGGACTATCAATCTCTTGTTTCACTTGTGGGAAAGGATAGCTTTTTAGACCCTGTCCCGCAGGGGAAAAAGGGTACTAGGACTGGCTCCCTGAAATGCCTGTACACCAATGCACGCAGCATGGGGAATAAACAGGAGGAGTTAGAAGTCTGTGTGCGGGCTAAAGGTTATGATCTAGTGGCGATTACAGAGACATGGGGGGACAGTTCACATGACTGGAATGTGGTCATGGATGGCTATGTCCTTTTTAGGAAAGATAGGTCAGCGAAGCGAGGTGGTGGAGTTGCTCTTTACGTGAGAGAGCAACTAGAATGTATTGAGTTCTGTCCGGGGTCGGATGAGGAGCAAGTGGAATGCCTGTGGGTACGAATCAAGGGGCTGACTGGCACGGGTGATACAGTTGTGGGGGTCTATTACAGACCTCCTGATCAGGACGAAGGAGTTGATGAGGCTTTCTACAGGCAACTGGAAGTAGCCTCGCGACTACATGCCTTAGTCGTCGTGGGGGACTTTAATTACCCCGATATTTGCTGGAAGACTCACACAGCCAGTCATTCACAGTCTAGGAGGTTCCTCGAGTGCATTGATGATAATTTCTTAATGCAAATGGTGGACGTACCAACTAGGGGAGCAGCGCTGCTAGATTTAGTACTTGCCAACAAGGAGGGTTTGGTCGAAGTGGTGACGGTCAATGGCAGCCTTGGCTGCAGTGACCATGAGATGGTGGAGTTTAGGATCCTGTGTGGGAGGAATAGAATACCTAGCAAAGCCACAGTTCTGGATTTCCGAAGGGCCAACTTTGGCCTCTTCAGTCAACTGCTAAGGGAAGTCTCATGGGAAAGTGTACTAGGCGGTAAAGGGGCTCAAGATAGTTGGTTAGCATTCAAGGACCGCTTCTTCCAAGCTCAGGATCGGAGCGTCCCAATGAGTAGGAAGTCAAGTAAGGGATCTAGGAGACCGGCGTGGTTAAACAAGGAGCTGCTGGGCAAACTCAAGTGGAAAAGGAGAATTTATGGATTATGGAAGGAGGGGCTGGCCGCTTGGGAGGAATATAGGACAGTTGTTAGAGGATGTAGGGAGGCAATTAGGACAGCTAAGGCCTCCTTGGAACTCAATCTTGCTAGTCGGGTTAAAGACAATAGAAAGGGCTTCTTCAAATACATAGCAAATAAAACTAACACAAGAGGCAATATAGGCCCACTGCTGAACGAAGTGGGTACCCTGGAGACAGAGGATATAAAGAAGGCAGAGGTGCTGAATGCCTTCTTTGCCTCTGTCTTTACTCGTGCAGACTCTCCCCGAGGGCCCCGGATTTCTTTAGCCCCAGAAGGAGTCAGGACAAAGGAGGAGTTTGCTTTGGTAGATGAGGATTGGGTTAGGGATCAGCTATGCAAACTGGACATCTGTAAATCGATGGGTCCGGATGGAATGCACCCACGGGTGCTGAGGGAGCTGGCGGAGGTCATTGCTAGGCCACTTTCCATCATCTTTGGTAAGTCGTGGGAAACGGGCGAGGTGCCTGAGGATTGGCGGATGGCAAAGGTCACACCAATCTATAAGAAGGGCAAGAAGGAGGACCCGGGTAATTATAGACCGGTCAGCCTTACCTCCATCCCTGGAAAGATGATGGAACAACTTATTCTTGACTCCATAACTAGGCATATCAAGGATGAGGGGGTCATTAAGAACAGCCAACATGGTTTTATGACGGGGAAGTCATGTATGACCAACCTTATAGCCTTCTATGAGGAAGTGACTAGGTGGAGGGATGATGGTAGAGTGGTAGATGTAGTTTTTCTTGATTTCAGTAAGGCATTTGATACTGTCTCCCACAGCATCCTCATAGATAAGCTAAGGAAGTGTGGGCTTGATGATCAAGTAGTGAGGTGGATCGAGAACTGGTTGAAAGGAAGAAGGCAGAGAGTTGTGGTCAATGGCGCAGAATCTAGCTGGAGGTCTGTGACTAGTGGAGTCCCTCAGGGGTCGGTGCTGGGACCGGTGCTGTTTAATATTTTCATCAATGACCTGGATGAGGGAACTGAGTGCACCCTCAGCAAGTTTGCTGATGACACAAAACTGGGAGGAGTGGCTGACACACCAGAGGACTGTGCTGCCATTCAGCGAGACCTGGACAGGCTGGAGAGTTGGGCGGGGAGAAACTTGATGAAATTTAACAAGGGCAAGTGTAGAGTCCTGCATCTGGGGAAGAACAACCCCATGTACCAGTACAGGTTGGGGGTTAACCTGCTGGAAAGTAGTGAAGGGGAAAGGGACCTGGGGGTCCTGGTGGATAGGAGGATGACCATGAGCCAGCAATGTGCTCTTGTGGCCAAGAAGGCAAATGGCATCTTAGGGTGCATTAGAAAGGGAGTGGTTAGTAGGTCAAGAGAGGTTCTCCTCCCCCTCTACTCAGCCTTGGTGAGGCCGCATCTGGAATATTGCGTCCAGTTCTGGGCCCCTCTGTTCAAGAAGGACAGGGAATTGCTTGAAGGAGTCCAGCGCAGAGCCACAAAGATGATTAAGGGAGTGGAACATCTCCCTTATGAGGAGAGGCTGAGGGAGCTGGGTCTCTTTAGCTTGGAGAAGAGGAGACTGAGGGGTGACCTCATCAATGTTTACAAATATGTGAAGGGTAGGTGTCAGGATGATGGAGCTAGGCTTTTTTCAGTGATATCCAGTGATAGGACAAGGGGCAATGGGTGTAAACTGGAACATAGGAAGTTCCACGTTAACATCAGGAAGAACTTCTTTACTGTAAGAGTGACAGAGCACTGGAACAGGTTGCCCAGGGGGGTTGTGGAGTCTCCTACACTGGAGATATTCAAGGCCCGCCTGGACAAGTTCCTGTGTGATGTACTGTAGGTTACCCTGCTCTTGCAGGGGGGTTGGACTAGATGATCTTTTGAGGTCCCTTCCAACCCTTGGGATTCTGTGATTCTGTGATTCTGTGATTTTGGGATGTATGGACACTAAGTCCTGGATGCTTATGGGAATATTTTAAAGCCATATAGACAAGTTAGACTTTTTAAAAAAGTCTGGGAATTTATGAAGTAGTGACTTTTAAAATAAAAATCTGCGTCTAATTTGATTAAATTTTGCAGAATCTGGTTGTTTCTCTGGAATATTTGGACTATTTAATTCTTGACCTCCAGTCTGTTACTACCATGCAGCCAGCCTCACCCCTCCACTCTTATGGTCTGTCATCAGCCCTTTCCTCCTAAACAGTTCTATTTAATTTAATAGGTCAGAATTCTTTCAATGAGTCTTTTATCAGACTTTTCACTTCCTTCTATGTGCTCAGAACCTGTAACACAGTACACTCCTCTTTGCATGGATTTTTTTTTTTGTTTGTTTGTTTTGTTTTATTTTGTTAGGTTTTCAGTTAATGTCTTAGTATACTTTCAGGCGTCATTGTATCTACGCTGTATCAGCTGCACTGCAGACATCTTGAGGCTAAATTTATTGCCCATCCATACTTCTGACTTGTAGGTACATAACTGGTCTGAATGCAGGACCTTATTATTGGAAAGTAGCTGTGAGAAAAAGTTTCCATAGGCTTTCTGTACATTGTGGGACAAGGAAGCACTTGTATAAAATATGTATGTACCTCAGCGGCTTTTTTTACCAACCTTTTTCTACCTTCTTCTGTTCCCATTTGGTATCACCTACAAAAAGTCTTGCTTGAAAGGCCTGGTGGACATGCTACAAGGATAGATGGACTTTATGAAGAAATCCTATTTCTTTGGATATTTAAATAAAGTCGTCTAGCAGATAGTCAAAGTAAACACTACTAAAGGCAACACATGAATTAAACAGGAAACAAATCCAAACCCAGAGAATAAATATTATTATACTGTAATATCTTTCTTTTTTCCTTCAGTTTTTACTCTCTAATTTGGTATGGTATGGTGCATACATGTCTTGTAGAATGTGACTTTTATTGTTTCTTTCAAGGACAAGGTATTCCACTTTTATTTTTGATAATACAGTAACAATTTTCATGATTTGCTTGCTGCCCTGAAGAAGAAAATTGAACTTTTCAGGTAAGCATGTGAATTTACTAATCCACAAGTAAAGAATACAAGTCCATGTTACTTCCCAAGTTTATTAATCCTTCTAACATTCCTTTCCTTTACTATTTAAAGTTATTAACATATTAATGCAATTTTGCATAGAAAGTAGATTTGCCAATATATGACAAATAATCTGAAATACCACATGAACAAAGTTATTATTTTTTACTCAATTGTGTGGGTGGCTATAAAAGCTGTAAGTAAAACTCGTAATTACTAGTGGTGATATTTTGCTGAATTATAATTGTATTTCATACGAATAACCATTTGGTGAAATTACCAAATAAACAAAGAATCTGAAAACTGTTCATAATGAAGCAAGAAAGCTTTCCATTGAAAGGAAAAAAAGAAAAAAAGTGAAAAAAGTGTCTATTAAAGAGAAATTTTATTTATTTGCCTTTCTATCCTTTCAAAATTCCTTTTAAATATTTTGGATCTTGTCCTAGTATTTGTTGTCTCACAGATAAATCGATTCTTAGCCACAAAGTAGAATAATATTCACAAAAAAATGTAATATATCTTGAATAAGGTATGAATTACTCTTACCAGTTGAGCGCTCTGAAAGCTAATAAAATGATAAATTACAGTCTTTTATATCACCTCACCGTTGGCATAGTGACAAGTGTCAAAATAAGTCTGGTTCCACAAAAAATATTTAAATATAAAAGCTTTATCTGGATTACTGTACCCTGTTTTCCTTCACTTAAGTCTATATAGAAGGTTTGGCTATTACTTTGATGCATTTTTATTGATCTGCTGAAGATTTTTTCGTAGTCAGTTATCAGACAGTATCAATTTTTTTTAGGAAAGAAAAAAAAAAACAGCAAAGAAAACAAAACAGTAAAACAAACAAACAACCACCACACCAAAACCACAAATAAACAATCTTATTTAATATTACATGAAATTATTTTCTGGTTTGTTTCAAAGGTAGAAAACTGTGGAAGGTTACTTGGTAGATGTTGCAACATAGTTCTCTGTTATTAAGAAGAATGTAAGATTGTCAGTCTACAATGTTCTGTGTAACAGAGGAATATAGTAGTATTTTCACTACTTTTCATTTGCAAAAGTGAAAAGTTAAAATCATGTAAAGAAAAGGCTAGAAACAGGTAAAATCTCTCTTTAAAGGTTGTTATCAGCATTTGGGGCCTTCTCTAGCAAGTTGCTATATTCAGGGGGATTTTAGTTTTACTTTTTTTCAAAAAAGACCACCAGGTTCTCAGCTGGTCAGGAAAAGAAATACACCTTTAGTGGGCTAGCACTATGAGAGGCAGTTTTAATGTATTATTAACTTTTTTTTTCCCTTAAATGTCATAATCGAGCTTTTAGCAGTCATGTTCCATAAGAAGTATGAGAGAATGTATGAATATCAAAGGTTTTTAGTTTGACTTTTAGATTTGAAATCATAAGCTTAAAAACAGAAAGCAAAATTGTCTCATTTCCTTCAAAGGTAATGATAATGCTGACAAAAAAATAGCCTATATGACCTACTTTTTCACATTTAAAAAGAAAAAAAAAATAGTAACTTATTATCAATTACTACATGTTATTATTGCAGTTCTTCTATTATTTTGTTTCATTTAAATACCCATTTTAACTTCTAATTGAAAACTAACAACTAACTTCTAACAGAAAATAAACAGATTTTTCTTACAAGTTAAAGGGTTTTCTTGAATAAGGTTAAAATACACAGAATCACAGAATCACAGAATCCCAAGGGTTGGAAGGGACCTCAAAAGATCATCTAGTCCAACCCCCCTGCAAGAGCAGGGTAACCTACAGTACATCACACAGGAACTTGTCCAGGCGGGCCTTGAATATCTCCAGTGTAGGAGACTCCACAACCCCCCTGGGCAACCTGTTCCAGTGCTCTGTCACTCTTACAGTAAAGAAGTTCTTCCTGATGTTAACGTGGAACTTCCTATGTTCCAGTTTACACCCATTGCCCCTTGTCCTATCACTGGATATCACTGAAAAAAGCCTAGCTCCATCATCCTGACACCTACCCTTCACATATTTGTAAACATTGATGAGGTCACCCCTCAGTCTCCTCTTCTCCAAGCTAAAGAGACCCAGCTCCCTCAGCCTCTCCTCATAAGGGAGATGTTCCACTCCCTTAATCATCTTTGTGGCTCTGCGCTGGACTCCTTCAAGCAATTCCCTGTCCTTCTTGAACAGAGGGGCCCAGAACTGGACGCAATATTCCAGATGCGGCCTCACCAAGGCTGAGTAGAGGGGGAGGAGAACCTCTCTTGAGCTACTAACCACTCCCTTTCTAATGCACCCTAAGATGCCATTTGCCTTCTTGGCCACAAGAGCACACTGCTGGCTCATGGTCATCCTCCTATCCACCAGGACCCCCAGGTCCCTTTCCCCTTCACTACTTTCCAGCAGGTTAACCCCCAACCTGTACTGGTACATGGGGTTGTTCTTCCCCAGATGCAGGACTCTACACTTGCCCTTGTTAAATTTCATCAAGTTTCTCCCCGCCCAACTCTCCAGCCTGTCCAGGTCTCGCTGAATGGCAGCACAGTCCTCTGGTGTGTCAGCCACTCCTCCCAGTTTTGTGTCATCAGCAAACTTGCTGAGGGTGCACTCAGTTCCCTCATCCAGGTCATTGATGAAAATATTAAACAGCACCGGTCCCAGCACCGACCCCTGAGGGACTCCACTAGTCACAGACCTCCAGCTAGATTCTGCGCCATTGACCACAACTCTCTGCCTTCTTCCTTTCAACCAGTTCTCGATCCACCTCACTACTTGATCATCAAGCCCACACTTCCTTAGCTTATCTATGAGGATGCTGTGGGAGACAGTATCAAATGCCTTACTGAAATCAAGAAAAACTACATCTACCGCTCTACCATCATCCCTCCACCTAGTCACTTCCTCATAGAAGGCTATAAGGTTGGTCATACATGACTTCCCCGTCATAAAACCATGTTGGCTGTTCTTAATGACCCCCTCATCCTTGATATGCCTAGTGATGGAGTCAAGAATAAGTTGTTCCATCATCTTTCCAGGGATGGAGGTAAGGCTGACCGGTCTATAATTACCCGGGTCCTCCTTCTTGCCCTTCTTATAGATTGGTGTGACCTTTGCCATCCGCCAATCCTCAGGCACCTCTCCCGTTTCCCACGACTTACCAAAGATGATGGAAAGTGGCCTAGCAATGACCTCCGCCAGCTCCCTCAGCACCCGTGGGTGCATTCCATCCGGACCCATCGATTTACAGATGTCCAGATTGCATAGCTGATCCCTAACCCAATCCTCATCTACCAAAGCAAACTCCTCCTTTGTCCTGACTCCTTCTGGGGCTAAAGAAATCCGGGGCCCTCGGGGAGAGTCTGCACGAGTAAAGACAGAGGCAAAGAAGGCATTCAGCACCTCTGCCTTCTTTATATCCTCTGTCTCCAGGGTACCCACTTCGTTCAGCAGTGGGCCTATATTGCCTCTTGTGTTAGTTTTATTTGCTATGTATTTGAAGAAGCCCTTTCTATTGTCTTTAACCCGACTAGCAAGATTGAGTTCCAAGGAGGCCTTAGCTGTCCTAATTGCCTCCCTACATCCTCTAACAACTGTCCTATATTCCTCCCAAGCGGCCAGCCCCTCCTTCCATAATCCATAAATTCTCCTTTTCCACTTGAGTTTGCCCAGCAGCTCCTTGTTTAACCACGCCGGTCTCCTAGATCCCTTACTTGACTTCCTACTCATTGGGACGCTCCGATCCTGAGCTTGGAAGAAGCGGTCCTTGAATGCTAACCAACTATCTTGAGCCCCTTTACCGCCTAGTACACTTTCCCATGAGACTTCCCTTAGCAGTTGACTGAAGAGGCCAAAGTTGGCCCTTCGGAAATCCAGAACTGTGGCTTTGCTATTTATTCTATTCCTCCCACACAGGATCCTAAACTCCACCATCTCATGGTCACTGCAGCCAAGGCTGCCATTGACCGTCACCACTTCGACCAAACCCTCCTTGTTGGCAAGTACTAAATCTAGCAGCGCTGCTCCCCTAGTTGGTACGTCCACCATTTGCATTAAGAAATTATCATCAATGCACTCGAGGAACCTCCTAGACTGTGAATGACTGGCTGTGTGAGTCTTCCAGCAAATATCGGGGTAATTAAAGTCCCCCACGACGACTAAGGCATGTAGTCGCGAGGCTACTTCCAGTTGCCTGTAGAAAGCCTCATCAACTCCTTCGTCCTGATCAGGAGGTCTGTAATAGACCCCCACAACTGTATCACCCGTGCCAGTCAGCCCCTTGATTCGTACCCACAGGCATTCCACTTGCTCCTCATCCGACCCCGGACAGAACTCAATACATTCTAGTTGCTCTCTCACGTAAAGAGCAACTCCACCACCTCGCTTCGCTGACCTATCTTTCCTAAAAAGGACATAGCCATCCATGACCACATTCCAGTCATGTGAACTGTCCCACCATGTCTCTGTAATCGCCACTAGATCATAACCTTTAGCCCGCACACAGACTTCTAACTCCTCCTGTTTATTCCCCATGCTGCGTATATATTTAACCTTCTAAATCCATTATCTGCTTGGATTCCATAATTTCATTCCTGTCTTTTCAGCTAATAAACAGGATAATTTTTAACAGTTCTTAGTACATTTATTTGCTATTCATACCACAGAAATTTAGAGAAATCAAAGATGTTCTAGAGAACTATTTTTTTTTAAATCATGAAGAATTGAAATATTTGCACAAAATAAATAAAAAAAAAAATTGTTTCTAACTATTTTCCAAGTAGTTAGGTGTAAGGGAAGTAGAAACAAGTAGATATTAGAAACATTCAGGTTGTCTTGCTTAGTTGTACATTTTACTAAACCGAAAAGAAAGTGAATACAAAATAAAAATATATTGAGGATGATATTTATGGACCTCAGTCCCTGTTTACAAAGTGCAATTTAAAGTAAAAATTAAATAGAAGTCTTATTTTACATGAAACCATTCAAACAAAAGAAAACCGGACAAATTATTGGGGTTTTATTTAGTTTGTTTTTAATTTTTCTAAATCATATTTCCAGAAAAAATAATTTCCAAAGGAAACAATCACATAGTTCATCTGAACTGCCTAATGGATTGGATGAATACCATACTGTAACTACAAATTACTGATTGTTTACATTATTGCCATCCAGTTATTTGCAATACTACCTCCCCAGATATTTGATTAACTCTGTAACTTAAAAGTAAAGAATAAAAAATTGAACCCATGGGATAAGACCCTGTCTGTGCAAATTCTCACCATTAATTTCTGCTGAGAATTCATCTCCAATAATCTTTACTTGCACATATTGACTTAAATCAATGTAAGTTGAAATCTATACAAATATTTTATGTTACCAAGAACTGGCTTGAAAGCGGGGCTACATGAAATCTTTCTACATAAAGCTTTGATTTTCTATATCATAGTGAAAATAATCCCTTCAAGTTTGAAACATACCTTGCAGTTACTAGCTTCTAAACTGATTTTATCATTTACTGTTATTGCAAAACATTTTCCTTGAAAGCTGATTACACTACAGAAATAGATATCCAGAGAAGACTGGGGAGGGGATGAAGCAAGGCAGTTCACATTCTTTTCAGTTTTAGTGTGATCAGCGAGTCAATGAAAAAGCCTATGCTAACAGTACACTATAAATTAGTACATCTGCAATAAAGGAACTGATTTTCCATTTTAATCTCTTGGGAGCTCTCTTGTAAATGTATTTCTATCTTAGGTACTGGTAAGTTCAATGAGGTACACTAAAGGACTCATGCTCCAGTAAACTGATGAAAGATGTTAAATGCAAGAACAGCATTAATGTTATGTCTAGTGGCAGCATAAATGAAAGTCCTTCAGTATTCCCTTGTAACCTGCTCTGGAGTTTGTAACTCAGCTGTGAAATGGGCACTGGATTAAAGAAAGTACTACACAAGTCTACAGAAAAAATATTCCCTTGAGTTTGTTGGAGCTACCTTAACAGACTTTGACTTTTAGGCTTGCCAGGGAACAGAAATGGTCCATTGTGATTCTGGAAGAGAAGACTGTTGATATGATATATATGTAGGAAATATGTGATACTCAATCCTCAGCTATTTCTCAGCAAATCCTAAATTAATATGTTTTTATCTATATATGTAAATAAATACACAGATACCCCATTTCCCCTACACAACATGGAAATTTGACACGCTTCAAATTACACTGCAAATCTTGCCAAGAAAACTGAGCTGAATATGATAAGGTCTGAATGTGAGATTTATTGTATTTTAAAGTCTATTTACAGTGATATCTATGCATTAAAATTTTGAAAGTAAGAATATGTGACCACCAATATGTGGAGGCCTAATTCTCCTCATATTTGTTAGTGAACAGGGCAGAAATTCAGCTGATTTCAATAAAGTTTTACATTTGAACCATTTGAACAGAGAGAAACCATTTTATGTGACTTATTAAGAAGACCTTTATTTTCTTTCGTTCATCTGCTGTGGCTGTGGAAAGAAACTCAGTGTGTACAAATTGCAGGCATACAAGGATTACAGAATGCTCCCACATAATGTTCCTTATGCTGCACGCCTGAAAACAAAAATATTTGCATGTACATACAGGAAGCCCTCAGGTGAAGACAGCTGATGAAATCTCTTCTAATTTCTAGTCCGGGTGGGAACCTGAAAAAGATGTGTTTTCCAGAGTGGAAGATATTTTGACTGTATCACAAGAATTAGTATTATCTGTTAGAATAGTGTCTGCTGGAAATACCTGTTCCTATCCCCATTCTGGGCATAATGATAACCATGCAGACTACACCATTGTGTTGAATATTGCCCTTGATGCAATGAGCTTGAATTGTACTACGAATATTTTGATATACAAAGTTCATTTAGGTTTAAAATGAACAATATCTTTCAGTATAATCTCCTTAGGTAGCACTGTAGCCTTCAGTTTCACAGAATCACAGAATCACAGAATCCCAAGGGTTGGAAGGGACCTCAAAAGATCATCTAGTCCAACCCCCCTGCAAGAGCAGGGTAACCTACAGTACATCACACAGGAACTTGTCCAGGCGGGCCTTGAATATCTCCAGTGTAGGAGACTCCACAACCCCCCTGGGCAACCTGTTCCAGTGCTCTGTCACTCTTACAGTAAAGAAGTTCTTCCTGATGTTAACGTGGAACTTCCTATGTTCCAGTTTACACCCATTGCCCCTTGTCCTATCACTGGATATCACTGAAAAAAGCCTAGCTCCATCTTCCTGACACCTACCCTTCACATATTTGTAAACATTGATGAGGTCACCCCTCAGTCTCCTCTTCTCCAAGCTAAAGAGACCCAGCTCCCTCAGCCTCTCCTCATAAGGGAGATGTTCCACTCCCTTAATCATCTTTGTGGCTCTGCGCTGGACTCCTTCAAGCAATTCCCTGTCCTTCTTGAACAGAGGGGCCCAGAACTGGACGCAATATTCCAGATGCGGCCTCACCAAGGCTGAGTAGAGGGGGAGGAGAACCTCTCTTGACCTACTAACCACTCCCTTTCTAATGCACCCTAAGATGCCATTTGCCTTCTTGGCCACAAGAGCACATTGCTGGCTCATGGTCATCCTCCTATCCACCAGGACCCCCAGGTCCCTTTCTCGTTCACTACTTTCCAGCAGGTCAACCCCCAACCTGTACTGGTACATGGGGTTGTTCTTCCCCAGATGCAAGACTCTACACTTGCCCTTGTTAAATTTCATCAAGTTTCTCCCCGCCCAACTCTCCAGCCTGTCCAGGTCTCGCTGAATGGCAGCACAGTCCTCTGGTGTGTCAGCCACTCCTCCCAGTTTTGTGTCATCAGCAAACTTGCTGAGGGTGCACTCAGTTCCCTCATCCAGGTCATTGATGAAAATATTAAACAGCACCGGTCCCAGCACCGACCCCTGAGGAACTCCACTAGTCACAGACCTCCAGCTAGATTCTGCGCCATTGACCACAACTCTCTGCCTTCTTCCTTTCAACCAGTTCTCGATCCACCTCACTACTTGATCATCGAGCCCACACTTCCTTAGCTTATCTATGAGGATGCTGTGGGAGACAGTATCAAATGCCTTACTGAAATCAAGAAAAACTACATCTACCGCTCTACCATCATCCCTCCACCTAGTCACTTCCTCATAGAAGGCTATAAGGTTGGTCATACATGACTTCCCCGTCATAAAACCATGTTGGCTGTTCTTAATGACCCCCTCATCCTTGATATGCCTAGTTATGGAGTCAAGAATAAGTTGTTCCATCATCTTTCCAGGGATGGAGGTAAGGCTGACCGGTCTATAATTACCCGGGTCCTCCTTCTTGCCCTTCTTATAGATTGGTGTGACCTTTGCCATCCGCCAATCCTCAGGCACCTCGCCCGTTTCCCACGACTTACCAAAGATGTTGGAAAGTGGCCTAGCAATGACCTCCGCCAGCTCCCTCAGTTTCAATATAATCTCTATATTCAAATTTTGTAAGTTCAATTCTTTCAAATTCTTAATTCCAAATTAAATTTTAGTTGCTTCAGTAACTTTAGCTATCATATTTGGTAAAGAAATTATGTAGCTGCTTTTAAATGTCAATTGTATTCTTACAGAACTGCATACTCCTTTTGTTTTATCCTCCTCAATACAGAGATAATAGAGAAAATAACATTCATATTTTATGAAACTAGGTTTCTTTATAAATTGCTTAACAATAAAATATGAAATGGATTCCTTTTTCTTGTCATGTAAGAGCCACTAAGAGTCTTCAAATGCTGATACTTAATGTAAAGAAGTAAACTATTATATTTTTTGTGTTTAAAGTCTAAATTTACACACTCAAGCAGGCACATATGTGCTCAAACCAAGTCGCTTCTTGTGTACAATAGGGCAGTTAGTCAAGCAATTAGATATTTGTAAAAATTAACAATGTTCTCCCATGTCTTTGGAAGATCAGACAACACATATAAATCTCATCAGTGAAAGTACGTTACACGTCTTCTGTGGCTAACTCTGAGAAGAGTCTTTTTTTCTGGATATGCTCTGCAAAACCCACAGAAGAATCTTTTACTAGTTTCAGTGAGGCTTGATCTGAGGTCTCATTTTGTTAATGTGGCTGGGGCTCATGCTGAATGTGATAGTGCCCAGTGCCATGGTAACAGAGCTTTACAACTTATGGAAACATTCTAGGCATTGCTTATTAAGCTTCTGTGTCACACAGTAATTTGTAAAATCAATTAGCATACACTACTAATGCTTATATGTTACTCTGGGAATTTTTTTAACAATAAAATTAATCCTAAAGTCCGCTCTACTTAAAAATTTCATCCACATAATGGATTTCTTTTGGAAGATTATACTTAGGGAAGTGGTAAGTGAATATGTAAGACTTTATTATTATTTAAAGAAGGAAATGTAATCTTTCTCTGAAGAAAGATATCTTTACTTCCAGCACACTTTCTTTTCTTTGTTTCATACATAATTCTCTATATATTCCATATTTCTGAGGCAGACCATTGTACAATTGTTTGATTTTGCTTGCTTTTTCCTAGATGATTACTTATATTTAAAACTTTATTCATAAGTAAGTTTAGAGACTTCTAAAAGTAATTAATTAATGAATTCTGTTTGCCCCAAAAGTTAGAATCTCAAAGTTCTGAAAACTAAAACTGGTTGATGAAGATTTCTTGAGCTTTTTCATGCTTATATGTTACATATACAATTGTTTTATTGAATCTTTAAATGCTTGACATTTTTACCTAAATGGTTGCATTCTTTGAAGAAGATAGGTATGTCCTTATTTTAAGTTGAATCATAGCATAAGTCAAGCAGAGGGGGCAAAAATTAATTTCTTTGTAGAGCTGATATTTTTCTTCTATGTTAACTGGAAATGTTTTCAGGAGCAATGTGACAGTTAAAGAGCAGTAAAAGTACAAATTCAAGTATATTCATTCCTGCTAACACAACATTATTATGGTGGAAAATAAAACCCAGCATATTGTTTCTTCTAAAACTCTGGTTGAGAATGGCATATAATATTGACACATCTTCAAAATTGCCAAAAAGATCAAATGATAGCAGAGAAAACTAAAAAAAAAAAAATAAAGCAACCATAAAAATGCAATGAGGGTTTTGAAATAACCCATAGCATCAACTTTAAATTATATTGCCATAAAGGAGGACATTAAACTGTTTCTCTAAAAACAAAGATGAAAGAAAGATTTTGCACCAGGAAGCATTGTTTTTGAAGGTAATAAATGGACTAGATGATGTGATGTGATCCCGAAGATATCCTTTATGAAAGTCACCAGTGTTTCATCTCTTTCATGGAACCTCATGAGCTTTGCTGAGACCGCATCCCAGAATAAAACCCCTGTTGTTCAGGGATGCTGCAGAAAGGAGGAAGGTTTGCTTGCAACAAGAAGCAGACCCAAAAGGCGACATTCAGGGAAATAGAAAGGAGATTTTTCTAGACACCTGTAGGAATGGATAGGAAGGGGAAAAAACCCTAGAAAGTCATTTGAAATCTGATAGGCTAAAAAGCAAAGTAGTAGGACAGGGAGAGGACAACAAAGACCTGTTAGCTAAAAAAAAAATTTGGTTTTGTACATCTAAAAAAGAAAGTTTTCTTAAAAAACATCAATAGAAATAACAAGACATTGTCAATGTTATTATGCTTTAAAGTGAGAAGCCAAAATGACATCTAATTTGAAAATCAAATGATGACTCATGCCTTTAAGGTTTCATTTTTACTCAGTTTGTAAACCTTGTAAACTGTGTCACTGTCAGATTTGCAAATATATTGAGGCCCAAATATATTATGTTCTGCTAATACAGGGGAATTCAGAGGATTTTAAAATGGGAATGATATAGCTTTTTAAACTAAGCACTCTGCAGGATGCCAAGTGTTTACCACTTTTCATTTTAAAGGGAAAAGGCACTTTTTTTCAGTAATTATGAATGTTATTCTGCTTTTGCTCTACTATTTGTATCCTGGTGTGCCATTCGGAGGGACACAGAGCACACACAGACTACATGTGTTAGACTGATATCACATCCTTTGAACAACCATTTTTTGCATATGCAACTACCGTACCCACCAGAAACTGTACTGTAGAAAAAACAGATTTTTTTTAAAACTTAGATACTTACTGTCGTGAAGTTATTTTGATATTTTTCTCTAATTTCCACAACAAATCCCAATAGTTACCATGCAGAGATTTATTAATTTAATCTAAGTAAATGTAATTACAGTATTGACATTTATAATATCAGATTTGTCTTGTGTAATTTTCCTAATCAAACTAGAAGCTAATGTATTATTCTTTTTCCCATCAATTTTATTTTAATGTTAATATTTTTTATTTTTAATGTTACTATTAATATTTTTATCTGCTATGTCTTTAAAAAGTCTGTATATTCCTTTCTATATTTAATTAATCACACTGAAAATTTGAATACCTATCTCAGTCTAATTCTCAAATGACATACTTAGTCAGAAAAGTATGAACAGAGTCACTGACTAGACTACCACAAATGACCTTCTCTTGCAAATATCTGACCTTTTAAAACTGGTCTTTCAGAATTCATTTTTGCTCATCAGAAGAGAAAGTTTTTTTCACACCTGATTTAAATAAAAAAATATTTATAATATTATATTTTTTTCAATTATAAAGAGATTAAACTATTGGAACTGATAATCCCTTCTGATGGTTCATCCAGAACAATATTTATATACTTAAATATTTTTCAAGACTCTGAATGAAATTTGGACTATGTAAGTGTTCAGACTTACTCTTAAACATAAACACAGATTCCAGCTCTTGAGTGCACATTCCACTGAAAGTGAAGAAAAAAAAAAGCATCTGCCACCCATGATGTTTAAGTTGAATATTAAAAGAAAATATTTATTTTATACGATTACACATGGAACACCCCTCACTACCAGAACAGGAATATTCCATTACTAAACCTCTGAAAAAAAACCCAAACAGGAAAACAAAACTCAAACCCAATAAATATCTGAAACAGGCTGCAGTCAGAAGTTTTTGTGCACAAAAGGTAACAGCCCTTTGTAATCAACAGTAAGAAATTCCTTTGACACATCAATAACATTCATATTGCAACACTGGACATTTTGGTATGATAGTATGAATGCAGAAGAGCGTCAAATCGTTACTAAAACCTGTCACTTCCCACTATTATTTCAAGAAAGGTGTTACCTTCTGCTTAAGTCTTGCTTGTATCCCACTGTGTTCTTGATCAAAGAAATGATGGGGAGTGTGAATTTACACAGCATTCACTTTGCCAAGTAACAGCTCTAACAGATGAGGTTCATAAAATAACACATACTGATATATTTACAGAACCCACAACCACATTCTTTTTCCAATCTAGAAGCAGTCTAGTCATATTGAAAGAAAAATACTGTTAATCTGGCGCTATTTTTTCAAGTTTTGGATTGAGCAGTTTGGGCATTATTCTGGTTTTGGCTGGGATAATTAATTCTCTTCCTAGTAGCTGGTGCAGTGGTATGCTTTTGACTTTAGTCTGAGAACAATGCTGATAACACACCAATGTTTCATTTGCTGCTCAGCAGCCCTTACCCTAATCGAGGACTTTTCAGTCTCTCATGCTCTTCCAGTGAGGAGGGGCACAAGAATCCAGGAGGAATCAGAAACAGGACACCTGACCCTAACTAGCCCAAGGGGTATTCCATACTGTAGCACATCATGCCCACTATATAAACTGGGGGGATTTCGCCAGGAGGGGCTGATCGCTGGCTGGGCTGGAGATTGGTCCATGCATGGTGAGCAATCGTGTGGAACATCACTTGTCTTTCTTGGGTTTCAATCATCTCCCTTTTTTTGTTGTCTCCAGTTTCATTACTATTACCATTATTACTATTGTTATGGAAATTATTACTGCTATTGTTATTATAATTTTTTTAACTTTATTTCAATTATTAAACTATTCTTATATCATCCAATGAGTCTTTAGGTTTTTTTTTTTTTCCAGTTTTCCTCTCTGTCCCATCAGGGACATGGACAGTGAGCAAGAGGCTGAGTTTTGCTTAGTTACCAGCTGGGCTTAAAGCATGACAGGTGTTTTACACTATACTCTATGTGAGAAAGTTGTACCTAATTTTTTTCATCCCCAACACTAGGAAAAAAACCCAAACTACTTACTAATTCAAGTACTCCAAACATAATAATTAATAAAATTATTTTAGAATAAAAATAACTATAGCCTTA
This sequence comes from Lathamus discolor, assembly GCF_037157495.1. Lineage (NCBI taxonomy): Eukaryota > Metazoa > Chordata > Aves > Psittaciformes > Psittacidae > Lathamus > Lathamus discolor. Next base: position 32,827,643 of record NC_088909.1, on the reverse strand, counting down.
AAAAGAAAAATATACATACAAATAAACAGTATAAGCCCATCAAACTCTGACAGTACCTCCTTTGAGTTAGAAACCTGTCCTATCCACCAGGAAGAATAACCTTAAATTATTACTCAAAACTCTTCTGTTTTTATTGTGTCTGAACACAAATTTTTGGGCTGGGTTCTAATCGGAAGTCCCAGCTTGTTCAGATTGCAAACCCGAACACTATCTTTTGGAGAAAAAAACAAACCACCGCCCCAAACAAGAAAAACAAGCCCAAAATTAAAATCAGACCTAAAAAGACTATTTTCTGTATTATGCAGTGTATTACACAACAGAGTAATATAAACATACTTCTTTTTCTTGCTTTGAGATGAGATAATGGCTTAAGAGAGCTTTTAAATTCTACTATTGTATTATTGAAATTAAATAACAAGGAAAGCATTCAAACATACCCTTCTTCACAGACTTATTCCTAGATGCCATTTTCAGTGTTTCAGATTTATAACTTCTGTTGGAGTTCATGCCTAGAGCTGCTTATGGCCTTGTTAAAAGTAAGCACTTCTGACAACAAGATTTCATTTATTTCTGTACATTTTTTTTCCAAGTGCATCATTTTTTGTCCTCTACCTTTGTTTGGTAGAGCCTGTTTTGGAAGGTTTTAGGATCTTCTGTTTTGAAAATTCTCTGTAAAAACTATGATGCCTCAACTAGGCGATTTCTTTGCACATTAGTAATGCATATTCGTGCTAGCAAGAGTAAATTGCTGTACTTTTCCACTTTAAGATCTCAGCTTTCATCAAATTATCTGTGTATATGCTATGGTTTAATCCAAGCTGGCAGGCAGCTAAGCACAGCACAGCCGCTTGCTCACTGTCCTGGAACAGCAGGATGGGGGAATAGAGTTGCCAGGGTAAAACTGAGAAAACTTGTGAGTTAAGATGATAACAGTTTAATAATGAAAATAATAACAGTAATAATTACAATGATAACAACAATAATAAGAAGAAGGAGGAGTAATTGAAAGGAAAATCGCAGAGAGAAATCAAACCCAAGAAAGACAAGTGATGCAAATGAAAACAAGTGCTCACCAACTGATGCCCACCCATTCCCCAAGCAGGAGCACCTGGCCAGTCTTTTCCCCACTTTATTGCTGAGTGTGACATTGTGTGCTATGGAACATATCTTAGGTCAGGTGGGGTCAGCTGTTCTGGCTGTGTCTCCTCCCAGTTTTTTGTTAGTGGGGTGGTGTGAGGAGCAGAAAAGGTCTTGACTTGATGCAAGTACTGCTCAGCAGTAGCACTGTTTCCAGCTCAAATTCAAATCATAGACCCATATTAGCTACTGTGAAGAAAATTAACTCTGCCCAAGGCAAACCCAGCACAGTATTACATTAGTTGTACATAACTGACAAAATCTTTTATGGCAGAGCCAAGAGAGCACAGGAAAATCACATAGAATATTATTTAGCGCGGTAGTAAAGTTTCTAACTACTCTAGGAGTCTAATATCAGAAAAAAAAATTCTTCTCGTGTGAGCAGTTGAAGGGAATAGTATAAAAATAGCTGAGGACTGAGATAAACAGAGTAAGAGGAGGGATTCACAAAAGGATTTAGTCCGCCTTATTTTGTTGTCACTAGATACTCCTAGAACAAAGGAGTATTTCCAATTTAATTTTGTGTTTGTTTATTTTTTATTTTTTTTAATGGGGACATAGGCTGCTGGTGTCAGGCAGATAAACTAGACTTTTGTTGTCATGCTGTTCTCATGGGTCACAAATATTTTTATGGTATGCCACTTTTGAACAAGTTGTCACTCAAAGTGATAGTTCAGGCAGTGCAGCTGTGGGAATATGTGGTCCTGTGAAAGTTCAGAGATTCATCAGAATGATACAAGAGAAGAGAAAAATTAAGATTTGAGAGTTTAGTAACTCTAATCCTGATTGTATAATTCCAGACGGATAAATTCTGAATAAAACAAATGAAAGCAATTCCAAAATTTCCTTGTAAAAATTCTAGTAAATTATTATTCTAATTAATAACTTTTATTAAAAACTAATGAATACAGAAAAAAAAACCATTAAATGAGCTATATCAATTTCACCTTTTTTCTGCTTGCAGACAGATTTCTATAAAGGCCTTGGTTTGGGTTGGTTTTTTTTTTTACTGGCAGCATGTGTTAGAGAAGGTGAAATTTTCATTGAAGTCTGGTTGGAACTACTTAACCATAAGCACAGAATTGACAGGGTTTTTTCAGTTTAAATATCCTTAACCTTATAAAAATATTTTTATAACTTTATTTTCTCTATCTCTCTAAATGTCTGTTTTACTTTCTATTCAAACTCTTTATTTTTTTCTAATCCTTAGTTTAGACTGACCTCTGGGCAACTTCTGACTGACCAACACCCTTTGCAAGATGAAGTGCTTAGAATTTGAAACAGTATTTGGCAATGTTAAGTACAGTAACAGCTAACTTTATCACAGGGCTGTTTCTTTCCCACTTTTCCTTTCCTACCTAAAAGCACCACAATGTCAGTCTTTGCAGAAATTTTGCCTGTTGCAGTTGCATTATAGAAAACATTTCTTTGTATTACCACACATTTTTCCTTCTTTATCAGGCAAAATGCTGAGGTGGCAGTTTTTCAATTACCAAATCCTTCTTTTATACAAATAATTACTGGAGGGAAAAAAAAATATATTGCAATTACACTAACCAGCTACAGTGTATCTTCACATGTTTCAAGATCCTGCTCCTTTGCTCTTCCTAGTATATATTATAATATCCTGCAGGTGCTATCTATCTAACCCATACATGTGTCTTCCTTTTTTTGGGGGAAAATGACATAGGTACACAGCTTTGTACTTAAACAGCTTTGTGCTAATAAAAAACAAACACTGGGTTAGAGCCAGGAATGTTCAAGTGTTTCTGGATCTCTTAGTTTAGATATGGCCAGAAGGATAGAAAGAAAATAAATAGTAGGTGGCACATAGATGTTTTCTAGAGTTTGGGTTCAATTTTTCCAGGGTTGAAAGGGGAAAAGGGAAGGATGACAAGTAGGAGAAGACATGCACACATTATCTCTAAAAATAATGGAAAACAAGACTTTTAAGTGAGCTGGAATCTTTTCTATCCACCATTATAAAGGAGACTCGAGTTAGGGGTATTTTGTCCATTACTGACAGTGAGTGTGGGAGTTCCTGTACGCTGACATACAGGAATCAGTTCAGCTGCTCATGGAGGAAAGAGTGTTTAAGGCACAAGGGTGACAAATCTTTTCTTGTTGGCTCGACATCCCACACTGTCGTCCTCCCACTTGAATGCAGATAATTGCATCCTGCACAAATCAAAGAAATCTGCAATCCATCATAAATTTTTATTATAGCCAAGCATTTTAAGGTTGAAAAACAACTTTATGTTCCTGGACTAGCCTCCTAAATAAATACAGGTTAGACACATAAAATGACTGGAGTGTTTACTGCTCTATTTCAGTGCACCAAATCCCTGTTAAATCTGATTTATCTATCAAAAAATCAAATATGCAGATTAGGAAAGTCACATTTG